>NC_090921.1:179787725-180115648 GCF_040938575.1 Ambystoma mexicanum
ACGGTAATAACGACAAAGTCGATAATGATGACAATAACGCTATCTCTATGTAAGAGCTCAGCATTAGGGAGACCAGTAATCTGGGCGGAAAAAAACAATCCGAGGTAAAGACAGTGTTGCATACACACCTATGCCGATGTCCCCTTTCGATTCTCAAAACACAAGATGCAATACTCTGCGTTTACCACTGGATGTCGGACCATATGCACAGTATGTGATTCTAAGCAGATTAACAAGCATCAGAAATTACACTAGCATACTTTGCAGATTCAGTTGCAGCAAGGAAAGGGTAAGGGAAGCAAAACGATTAGAATATGTGAGTGTTCGGTAAGAATTGGTGTAGTAACACTGTGTGAGACTATACAACACTTATCTGCTTGGTACTGGGTAACCCACGTTTTGGAATAGGCCTGTACTACACAAGTTGGTAGTAAGACTGAGCAGCCAGGCTCATCTCAAGAGGGGTAAATGTGAGCTGTAGTAATGACATTCGCAAATACAAGTAGCCAAGTAACTCACTCAATGTTTAAGTTAGTTATTTAATTAACAACAATTTTTAAATGAGCATTCTTTAAAAAGGGCAATATGTAACCATCAAATATACTTCACAATACTTTTCCAGAATCAACAAAAGATAGTAGATACTGTTTAGAGATGCTTTTTACACACTTCCTAAACCTAGCGAAGACTTCATTCACTAGGACAGTAATGCCATTTATATAGCACTAGTCACTTTGCAGATTCTGAGGTTTGCAGAAAGGAAAGGTTAAAGGAAGTAAAAAGGTTAGACAGGTTCTCAGGGTATGTGAGTATATTTAAATCTTCCAATGAAGTCAAGACAAAACCTTTCCCAGCAATACTAGTTTAAAACCAAGTCATCACCTCTGAGGGACAGAAAATATCAAAGTCAATAGACTAGAACAGACTGCAGGGAGCCAGGACAGCCAAAGTCAATTGGAGTACAGTCTATGGATCTGAGGCACTTCGTAGTTAATAAAAGTCTTGCACAAAGTTAGAGTTTTGTAGAAAATTACTACTTGTAGGGTCACAAGCTGTTACACTTGTGGGGGGTAGAGCAGAAAACAACAAAAGTAGCTACTGCAAGTCTCAAATGAGAAGAGCGAAACACAAGACACTGAGGTAAGTACCCTAAGTCTGAACAGTACCTCTGTTTGAAGAAGAGTGGTCCAGCTGGCTTCTGTTCTGTTGCAGCCATTCAGATCCTGAGTTCCTGAGCCTCAGTCGTGGGGACAAGAGGGAGGACGTCTGGAGGACTCCTGCAGCAGCAATACGGAGGTCAGCGGCAGCTACAGGAACTTTTCCAATCAGTGGCATTTTGCTGTTTCAGCACTCGTAAACAGCACCACCACAGATCTTGGATACCGGCTGGGCTTCCTTCACTCCTTGGGTCCTGCACTCTGGTGAGGGGACTCGAGCTCTGGCTGTCATGCTTCTGGAGGGTCCTTAGAAGACTCCTGGAGCTTCTGGCCGGATTGCAGACGCTGTACTAGACTACAGATTTCTTGACCCCTGGCACTCGGTTCCTGCAGCAGCAAAGAAGTACAGCCAGTCGGGGAAGATGATACAGTGGAGTTCTCGGGGTAGTTGGTCCCACTAACCCAAGGGAATAAGTCGTCCCTTCTAGAGCTTCTCTTGTTGATCAGAAAAAGGAGTTTCAACACAGCAGCAGGGCTTCACCAGGCAATTCAAAGGTCCAGGAGGAAGCAACAAGTGCTGCTCCAAGTTTCTTCATCAGGTGTTCTTCCCAGTGGATCGACTCTGCCTTTAGTACCAAAACCCTCGCCTTTTAAGCAGGTTTCTCTAATTAATGAACAGCCTCGGCTGTCACAAACAGCTTTTGTCCGCCTGAAAGGTCCGCCCGCCAGCCAGTCAAGACAGGGTGTATTCAGGTATTCCTAAAGACAAAGGACAGGGGCGTCTCGGGAACCACCCTCACTTCCTGGCCTTCCAGACACACTGGAGCCAGAGGCGGGTTGCAGTACTGAAGCCCGCCCAAGGCAAAATGAACCAAGGGCTCAAACCTTGCTTGGTGTGCAGAGAAAAACCCAAGACAGACCTCTCAGACAATGGCGAAAAAAGAAGACTGGGGCCATTTTGACAAAATAGTCAACCATGGGCTCTATACTGCAGCTGGGTATTCAGCCTGCGGTAGAAAAGCACAATCGTAGGAAAATTAAACCACTGCCACCAGCCATTTAAAGTAGTGAGGGCAACAAACATTTTTACATCAGTAGGTAGAATAAGGTGCTACTAAGTAACCCCCCCACCACTCCACATAAGATGGTGTGTGCTGTACCTACAAAGAGAAAATGTAGGTAAAGTCAATTTCCCTTTAATTTTCTTGGCAACAGTAGTTCACACAAGAAAAGGTATTTAAACAATAAGAGAAATCTAAAGGATTTCTCTGCGACACTGCACTGAAGGTGCTGTGTGTCACTATACAAAAAGTAGATGCCTATGGAGTTTGTCAGACGCCAAAAACAAAGGAAACATGTAATCCAAATCAGATAAAAACACAAGAGAGTTAGAAAAAAGGCTTACTCAGGCCAGGGTTAAAATTAAAAGGTCCTAAGTCCAGCAAAAGAGCTGGGGGTCTCTAAGGTTGACGGGAATTAGCACAGAAGAACAAGTTACTTCTTACCTTGTAACGTTCTTTCGACGGGATGTTCCTCCGACGTATTCCTCATCTTAGATATATCCTTCCAGCTCTGCTGGCCTCGGAAAATTTTTTCTCTAGAGGGCGCTGCGCGTCGACGTCCCTCGAGTCGATGTCCCTCGACAGCCGCCGTATCGACGCTCGACGTCATCCTGCCTATAAAGGCCGCGCGCAGCGTCCGTTGCTCAGTTCCGTTTTGTAGCCTACAGTATTACTGTCTGGACTAGACTAATCACCCTGAAGGAGCGTAAGCTGCAACAACAAGGGAAGTAGAACTGCGGGGATGGATGGGAGGGTCGATGAGGAATACGTCGGAGGAACATCCCGTCGAAAGAACGTTACAAGGTAAGAAGTAACTTGTTCTTCGAAGGGATTGTGTCCTCCGACGTATTCCTCATCTTAGATAGGCTCCCATAGCAGTATTCTATATTTGGAGGAGGGAGTACTGACTTCACGCTGTCTTCTATTGATGAATAGAATGCAGTATAGCCCTTCCAAACCTAGTCTCTTGACTGGAGGAGGAATCCAGATTGTAAAAACGTGTAAAGGTATGGACAGACGACCATGTAGCGGCCGCACATATGTCTTTAACCGGCACGCCTCTTTTGAGGGCCGATGAAGCTGCAATACCTCTGGTCGAATGAGCCCTAAGGTTTTGAGGGGGCTCTTTCCCTGCCAGTTTATAACATTCCAGAATGGCTAGAATGATCCATCTGGAAATGGTCTGCTTAGTTATTGGTAACCCCAGCTTGTGACCGGCGTAACCTACAAACAGCTGGTCTGCCTGTCTTATCCTGGCTAGTCTACTAATGTAAAAACTTAAAACCCTCCTAGGGTCTAGTCTGTGTAACCTCTCTTCCTCTTCCCCCGGGTGAGGAGGAGGATAGAAAGATGGTAGGGTAATCTTCTGAGTGATATGGAATTCAGAAACCACCTTTGGGAGGAAATTAGGCTTCACTTGCAGGACAACTTTGTCTTTGTGAAAGATTGTATGAGGGGGTTTACAAGAAAGCTTGTAATTCGCTCACCCTTCTAGCAGATGTAAGTGCTATTAATAAAACAGTTTTAAGGGTAAGGAATCTTAACGAACAAGAATGGAGAGGTTCGAAAGGTGTACCCATCAGGAAAGTTAGTACTAAGTTTAAATCCCATAGGGGAACTTGGAATGGTCTTGGGGGATAAACATTGGTTAACCCCTTTAGAAACTGTATTAGCAAGGGTAATTTGAAATAGGATGGTTCTTCCGCAGTACGCTTAAAGATAGATAGCGCTGCGAGATAGCCCTTAATGGTGCCAACTTGAAGGCCTGAATTTGCCAAATATAGTAGGAAGGACAAAACCATTGGTATACCACATGAAAATGGGTCGATATTCTGTTCTCTACACCAGCTTCAAAATCTGTTCCAACGGCAGCGGTATAAAGACTTTGTTGCTGGCCTCCTTGCCGAAAGCAACACCTCCATAACATCATCAGGGAGGTCCCAATCCTTGTACCTCAGCCGTTCAGAAGCCAAGCGTGAAGGTTGAGGGTTTTGATGTCTGGATGGAGAACCTGACCTCCCTTCTGTGAGAGTAGGTTCTCTCTGAGAGGAAGTCGAATTGGAGGGCAGATGGACAAGTCTAGAAGGTCCGGGTACCACGTTCTCCTGGCCCAATCCGGGGCAATTAGGATCATGGTTCGCCGGAATCTTCTCAACCTCCTGATCATTTGAGGAATGACAGGGACCGGTGGGAACGCGTACAGAAGCGGAAACTCCCAGTCCACTATGAACGCGTCTCCCAGAGCTCCTCTCTCGGAGGAAATTCCCTTGAGCAGAACAGGTCGCATTTCCTGTTTAGGCTGGTGGCGAACAGATCTACCTGAGGGGTTCCCCAAAGGGCGAAGATCTCTTGAAGGACTTCCTGAGCTAGCTCCCACTCGTGGGAGACTGTGTTCTGCCTGCTCAGAGCGTCCGCTGTCACGTTCTTCTCTCCGGCTAGGTGAACTGCCGATAGAGAGATTCCTTCTTGGATTGCCCAAAACCAGAGCTGCAGTGATCCTACGCCTCCTCTTTTGTTGAGGTAATGCATGGCCACCGTGTTGTCCGTCATTATCAGGACGTTCTTCCCTTGTACAGCTGGCAGGAAAGCCTTCAACGTAAGTCTGATGGCTCTCAGCTCTAACAGGTTGATGTGTAGTCTGGACTCCGATGGAGACCAACGACCGCTGATGGTCAAGTCGTTGGCGTTGGTTCCCCACCCCGTGAGTGAGGCATCCGTGACTACTGTTATCTCCGGCCAGGGTTGCCAAAACTGTTCTCCTTTCAGAATGTTCTCCTGACAGGCCCACCACTGAAGGTCTCGAGCCACCCTGCCGGGAACCTGAAGAAGATCTGTCATTCTCCCTGAGAATTGTAACCACTGAGTCCTCAGTGCCCACTGGAGGGATCTCATTCTCAGGCGAGCCTCTGGCACAAGGAAAATGCAGGATGCCATGAGGCCTAGCAACCTCAAAAAGTCGATGGCTGGGAGACGTTGGGCATGCTGGAACTTGGTAACCATCTGTAGAATATCTTGAGCCCTCACCTCTGGTGGCGAGGCTTTTCCCAGGGAAGTATCCAGGATCGCTCCTATGAACTGGAGTCTCTGCGATGGTATCATTTGTGACTTCTTTAAATTGAGGGAGAAGCCCAGTCTGTGAAGGAAATGGCACACGTGATTTAGCTGGATCTGAGCTTGCTCCGGCGAAACAGCCCTGATCAGCCAATCGTCCAGGTAGGGGTAGACGTGAATCCCTTCCCTCCTTAGACTTGCAGCCACTACCGACATTAACTTGGTGAAGACCCTCGGGGCGGAGGTCAGCCCAAATGGCAGTACTCGAAATTGATAGTGAGTTCCCAATTGCGAACCTCAGGTATTTCCTGTGTTTGAGATGGATAGGCACATGGAAATAAGCGTCCTGAAGGTCCAGAGATACCAACCAGTCCTGAAACTGAAGGGCCTGGAGGATCTGAGAAAGAGTGACCATCTTGAATTTGTCTTTTCTGAGGAATTTGTTCAATTCTCGCAAGTCCAAGATGGGTCTCAGTCCTCCGTCTTTCTTCGGAATGAGAAAGTAAGGGGAGTACCAGCCCTTGTCCCTCTCCGCTACAGGTACCGGTTCTATGGCACCTTTCTCTAGCAGGTCTAAAATTTCCTGCAAGAGGAGCGGATCTGGAGCTTTCTGAGAGCTGATCCCCGGTGGATGACTCTGAGGTATACGTAGGAAAGGCAGGCAGTAACCTTGGGCGACTGTTTCCAATGCCCAAGCATCTGACGTGATAGCCTGCCATACCGTCAGATGTTGAGTCAACCTGCCTCCTACAGGTGTCCTGTGAGGGGAGTCCTCAGAGTGGTTTTGGGGCAGCTGATGCAGATGCCGATGGTAAAGAGGCACCTGCTGTTGCTGCGGCTTTTGAATATCTACCCCGTCCACCTCGGGTAGTTCTTCTTTGACCCCTTTGAGCCGGTCGTCCTCTACCTCTTCCGAATGCGGAGTAGAAGCGAAAGGACTTGCCCCTCGCAGAGGTTCCTGTGGGACGAAAAGGAGTCTGACGGATTGCAGCTCCTAGGGATTTTGCTGCAGCTTTTGAAGTTTGCAGTTTCTCTAAACTGTCATCCGCCTTTTTCCTGAACAAAGAAGAGCCATCGAATGGCATGTTCAAGAGCCTGGCTTGCACATCTGGGGCAAAACCCGACTTTCTCAACCAAGCGAATCTCCTGGTTGATGTACTTGCCGCCATTGCTCTGCTGATACTGTCAGCCGAATCGATGCCCGTCTGGAGGGATTTGCACATAGCGTCTTTACCGTTCTGTATAATATTCAGGAACGCATCCCTTTCTTCTCCCTCCGGGATGCAGTCAGCCGCTGTAGAAGCACACTCCCAAAGTGTATGGCTGAACCTAGCAAGGGTGCAAGTAGCATTAACAGACTTTAATGCCATGCTACATGCTGAAAAGACTTTCTTTGCCATAGCATCATATTTTTTATCGTCCCTGTCCTGTGGGACTGTAGGATAAGCCGTCTTGACATCGGTAGAGGATGCTGCTTGTACCACCAGACTTTCTGGGGATGGATGTTTAGACAAAAACTCTGGGTCTGTGGAAGATACCCTGTACTTTGCAGACAGTTTTTTATTTACTGCTGGTATTACATCTGGGGTTTCCCAGTTTGTCATGATCTTTCTCTGAAGAGCTTCATGAAAGGGCACCACAGGATCCTCTTGTGGGCCTTTGTCGAGAATATCCGTGAGGTCATCTTGCTGGAAAGATTGTGAAGGTGCAGACCACCCCATGAACTCTGTAATCTTGGCCATTAAGGCTCTGTAGGGGGTTTCAGCATGCTCCCCCGGGTCTGGCTTAGCAAAATCCACCTCAGGGGAAGTGTCTAACCCACTTGTCTCATGTAAAGAATCATGAAGATCCTTTAATCTGCGCTCTTCAGAGGAAAATTCCTCTCTAACTGGGGTTACAGGTCCCTGTAACTCAAATGTGTCTTGTTGAGACAAATCACCCTCTTCTAAAATTGAGGATATAGTTCTCAATTGTTCTGAACTCATAAAGGGAGTAAATCCCATTTCCAAGGCAGAGGGTGCCGAACTTGTCATTATTGGCCTCGAAAACGTCGATGTCGTCGACGTCGAAGGCTTCGAGCGTGGCGTCGAAAACAGAGGTGGAGGCCTCGAGGACCTCGACAGAATTGGAATTCTACTCGACAATATCGACGCCATCGACGTCGAGGGCCTGGGGATAGTCACTGGATGTGTGGTCACCGTGACTTTTCTTGGCGTCGACGCCGGTGTCGAAGGTCCCTTCGACAACGGCGTCGAAGACATCGACCTCGACGGAACCTTCGTCGACGGTGTCGACGGAACCTTCGAGGAAGGTTTGGAGGTCATAGTCCTGCTCGAGAGGTTTCTTTCGCCGGGTTCTGCGACTCGCTGCGTTTTTGACCTTCGGGCCTTTCGACGAGAGCATCGCTCTCGGCAGTCTTCGAGGGGGTCGAGGCCGCTTTCTCGAAGACGCTCATCATATTTTTTCGGAATTCCTCCCATTCAGCCCGGGAACTATGTTTCGTGGGGCAAGGGATTCTTTTTGGCGAAACAGAGGAAGAGGAAGAAGGGGATCTTCGACGTCTCCTCTTCGAGTGCTTCGATCTCGAGGAGTGATGAGACCCACTCCGAGACCTGGAGCGCGAATGGTGACGAGGAGACGAATGTCTCGACTTCGTCGACGAAGAAGAAGCTTTAAAAGTCTTACCTTTCTCCAGCTTCCCCCTACGCTCCTTCAGGGCCTTAGCTGTCATGGACATACAGTCCTCGCATTCCGAACAATGGTGTTCAGCTCCCAAGCACCACAGACAATTTCTGTGAGGATCGGTCAACGACATCTTTTTCCCACAATCTCGACATTTTTTGAAGCCGGATCGAGGAGTTGTCGGTTCCGACGAGGAAGCCATTGAGTACGGATCGAATAACTCGAGGTAAATAGGATTAATCTGACTAAGAACTGAGCAATGGTATTCCGAGGCACCGAGTAAGCGCAGAAAAACGGAACTGAGCAACGGACACTGCGCGCGGCCTTTATAGGTAGGATGACGTCGAGCGTCGATACGGCGGCTGTCGAGGGACATCGACTCGAGGGACGTCGACGCGCAGCGCCCTCTAGAGAAAAAATTTTCCGAGGCCAGCAGAGCTGGAAGGATATATCTAAGATGAGGAATACGTCGGAGGACACAATCCCTTCGAAATGAGAATTCTCCAACACTCGCCCCCCCGCCCCCAGTCTAAGGGACAGGAGGATTTAATCACCTCCATGAATCGCCTAAGTCAGTCGGTCATACTTTCTGGAGACACTATCAGCATTTTGGGGATTACACCCCGACCTGTGTTCTATGGTAAAATCAAACCCTTGGAGGCCGATTGACCACCTCAACAATTTTGGATTCTCCCCCTTCATCTGTGTTGGGCAAGATTGTATGCCGTGGGAGACTGCGCAAGCCTTGTACTTTTGGCAATTGTCAACCCAACCTTTGGTATAAGCATGTACTATACAAGTTGGTAGAGTGACTGAGCAGCCAGGCTCATCTCAAGAGAGGTCAATGTGAGCTGTAGGGTCTTTACACAGAGACAAGTATCCAAATTAAAACTTACTCCCAAGGTTTCTTGAATAAACAATCATTTATTAATTTACCAGTCAGTTGAATAAGCCTTCTTTAGAAGAGAGCAAATACATGTAACAATAATAGGATTCAAAATACACACAGTTTCTTTAAATCAGTAGATACCCATTTGGGATGGCACACAGACACTTCCTACCCCCTGAGGTGACTTAATTAACTAGGACACTGTGGACATTGATATATCACTGGCACATTTAGAGCAGTACTGAGGTTAAAAGATAAAGATGAAGGAATAAAACAATGGTTAACAAATATTCTTAAACAGGTTAGTACTTTCTGAACCCTACAATGCAAACTAAATTAACCCTTTCCTGGCGGAAAGGTAAAGCACCAAGTCAGAGAACAGAAGAGTCTTTCAGGGGGCCAGGACAGCCAATGTTAGTTTAGCAAAAGACTAGTTCAGCTGAAGCACTTCTTGCAGTTAAGTAAAAAGTCTAGCACAATGTTTTAGAAGTCTTGGTAGAAAATGAAATCACCGTAAGGCCACAAGCTGGGAGGCTTGTGAGGGGCAAAGCTGCAAGCGACTCTGCAAAAGCAACCAAGACAAGTCTCAACTGAGAACTAGCAAGGCTACATAACAAGAGGCAAGTCCCCTTAGTTTTACAGTACCTTTGGTTAGAAGAAAGTGGTTCCAGCTGGCTTCTGTTCCTGTGTAGGTCTGCAGATCATGTTGTTCCTGAGCCTCAGTTGTGGGGACAAGAGGGAGGATGTCTGGGGACTCCTGCACTACGAATGGAAGGTCGGCGGCAGCAATGGGCAAACTTCGGATCAGCTGCACTTTGCAGTTTCAGCTCCTTCCGTCTCCAGCAAATAGCAACACTGAGGTTCTCGGAAACCGCTTTGGACTTAACTCGCATCTGGGGTCCAGCACTCTGTTGAGGTGGCTCAGGCTTGGTCAGTCCTGCTTCCTGGGGGTCCGGAAGATCTTCCTAGAGCTTGGGTCCGACTTAAAGACACCTGCTCGATTCTGGTGTTCCTCTCCGTGGCACTTTGGTTCCAGCAGCAGCAATGGAAGTACAGCCAGCTTCGAGAGGATTTCCAGATCTTGTCTTGGGGTCGATTGGTCCCACCAACCCAATGGGAGAAGTCGTCCTTTGCAGGTCTTCTCTAGTGGAGACAAATTTAGAGCTTCAGCACTGCAGCAGGGCTTCACTGGGCAAACCAACGTTCCAGGAATTGCAGCAGGCATCTCTTCCAAGTTCTTCTTTGGATTCCTTCGTCCAGTGGTCGACTCTGCTTTCCAAACCAAAGGCCTCACCTTCTTTGCAGGTTTCTCCCATTCATTTGCAGCCTAGCGGTCACTACCACAGCAGGGTGGCTGTCCTCCGAGGACAGCCCTCCAGCCAATCACCCATGGGTGCATTCCTGTAATCAAGCAGTCCAAGCACAGGAAGTTTCGGGAACCTAACTCGCTTCCTGACCTGCTAGACAAGCTGGAGCCAGTGGCTGGCTTCACTCGTGAATCCCGCCAAAGACAAAACGAACATAGGGACCAAACCTGGTTTGGCGTGCAGAGTTAATCTCGAGGAGGACCTTTCCAACAAGAAATGGCGCAGAAAGAGGACTGGGCCATTTTGACAAAATGGGCACCCATGGACGTCTTATTGCAGCTGCATTTGGAGCTTGCGGTAAAATAACGTGCATTAGGTTTTCTCGCTTCCCCGAGTATGTCCATGCACCTCTGAGGGAGTTGCAGGTGTCCAAACTCTAGGATCTCAGGAGCCAGGCTGCTAAGTTCAGAGTTTGTGGGCATGGGTGTAGGGTTTCCCCCTTGAGACATGTTGTACAGGCATGGTAGCTTGACTCATGGGGAGAGGGACATTTCCAACAGGTGAGCGAACCAGTGTTGGCGGGCCCACATGGGGGCCACCAGTATCATGGTCACTGGTGCATCTTGTGCACTATCTTTTTGAGAAGGGGAGTCGGGAGATGGGGGTCAAAGCGTAGACAAATTTCCCCGACCATGTTATCCAGAGACCGTTCCCCTTGGATCGGTTCTGGGGGTACCTGAAGGCATAGTCTTGGCATTGGGCGTTCTCCTGAGTAGCGAACAGGTCGATCTCTGGGAACCCCCATTCTGCAAAGACGTTGGACACAATGTCTTTGTGCAGTCGCCATTCGTATTCTTCGGGCAGAGGGAAATCCCTGCTGAGTACGTCTGCTAGAAGATTGAGTTCTCCTGGAACATGTTGGGACAACAGAAACATCCTTTGTTTGAGAGCCCATATCCAGATGTTCTGGGACAGCTTGGATAGGCCTGGAGAGTGTGTGCCCCCCCCCTGTTTGTTCAGGTAATACATTGCTGTAGTGCTGTCCGTCAGAATCAGCACTGCCTTCCCTTGCAGTTGCACCTGAAAGGCTTTCAAAGCTTTGTACACCGCTAACAGCTCCAGTTAGTTTATATGACTGGACGCTACTTGAGGAGACCAAACTCTGTGCGCTGTCTAAGCAGATGAGCTCCCCACCCTGTGAGATAGGAGTCTGTCTTGAGAGTGGCTTCCACTGCAGGGGTGATGAAGGTCTTCCCCTTCAAGAGGTTTTCTCTTGAGCACCACTGCAGAGAGAGAGAGAACAAGGGCTGGCGAGACAACTACCAGATCTTCCCATTGTCCGCTGGCTTGACACCACTGGCTGTTGAGCCACTCCTGCATGGGACGCATGCGCAGTTGCACGTGGGGAACCAAGTATATGCATGACGCCATCCTTCCTAGCAAGCGCATTGCTTTGCGTACCGTCACCTCCCAACTGGCTACATATTGAGGGATCTGTGAAAGCATGTTCTAAATCCTCTCGCTGGAGGGGAAGACGAGACCGTCTTCCGTCCGAATTAAAGCTCCTAGAAATTGTTTTACTTGGCTGGGGACTAAACTGGATTTCTTTTCGTTTATCGAGAAACCCAGGCTGAAGAGGAGATCTACTGTTTTTTGGGTGTTAAAAAAACAAGCGTCGAACGAGTCCCCCGTGATGAGCCAGTCGTCGCAGTAAGGGTAAACTGGCACTGATAGTCTGCGCAGGTGTGCTACTGCCAGGACTTTGGTAAACACCCTTGGCGATGAGGCGATGCCGAAGGGGAGTACCTTGAATTGGTAATGTTTGTTCTGTATCATGAATCTCAGATATTTTCTGTGCGCGGGCAACACTGAAATATGAAAGTATACATCTTTCATATCCAATGTTGCCATGAATTCACCCTGTTTCAGCAATGGTATCACCTCCTGCAGTGTTACCATGCAAAACTTCTGGGGTTTTATAAACTTGTTTGCTGGGCGCAGGTCTAGAACAGGGCCCATGGTGAGATCCTTTTTGGGTACAAGGAAGTACACTGAATAAATACCCTCGTTCACCTGAAGAATAGGGATGGCTTCTATGGCGTCCGTTCCCAGCAGTGCTTCCACCTCTTGGGGATCAGGATTTCCAGATAGTCCGGTGAAAGGCGTCGTGAGCGCGGCGGTCTGAACTGTGGAGGTCGGGCGAATTCCACGCAGTAACCTGGGGTGACCGTCTTTAAGACCCACTGGTCGGATGTTATCCCCTCCCATGCCCTGAGGAAAGATGTTAATCGCCCCCCCCTGACCTAGGTGACATGGGAGGGGACCTGGACTTGGTGGTCATTTCCGACCAGAGGCTGTGGCTCCTCTGGGATTGAGGCCTTTGCCTCTACCTTTGCCGCGTTTCTGACTCCTTGAGAGGTAGTAAGTGGGGCTTCCAGATGTTTGTTTGGTATTGAAGTTACGCGTGCCGTAGTTGTTTTGACCAGCACAGGCTTGCCCTCGAAAGGACCGCCGAGAGTCATTACCCCTCTGGGAGGAGGGTTTCTGTGTAATTTGATGCAGAGACTTTATTGTCTCATGCTCCTTCTTGGCTGTCTCCAACGCCTCATCCACTGCTTTCCTGAAGAGGTTAGTCTCCTCAATGGGTTTATTAATGAGGGAGGCCTGAGTTTCAGGTCTAAACCCTGATGTACGCAGCCAAGCGTGTCTTTTCAGTAGAGTCCCTTGAGCCAGAGACCTGCCTGCAGTTTCCGCAGTGTCCAGGGTGTTTTTCACCACATTCTGGTTAACCAGTCTTCCCTCCGTTACAATGACGAGAAGCTTTGATTTAGCGGTTTTGGGAACCTCTTGGAGGCCTTCCTGGAGCAAATTCCATTGGGCATTAGCATAGCTTGCTAATAGAGTAGTATTATTAGCAACCCGTATGGTATATGTAGCTGCCCAGGGCATACAGCCGCTTAGACTCCTTGTCCGGTGGTGATTCTCCTGTGGCAAGGGGGTACCACTGCCCTCTTTCGAGTGGTAGTCACTACCAGTGAATCTGGGATGGCGTGCCCTTTGATGTATAGAGGGTTGGAATGAGAAGGTCGAAATCATTTTTCGACTCTAGGGTTCCCTGCCCGTGTATGAGCAGGTGACACCAATGAGGGAGCTACCCGTCTCTTAACAGAGTTAAGAAGGGGATTGATTTACTAGCCAGAGGTTTTTCTTTAATGATATCCTCCACGAAATCCTGCTCAGGTACCATCTCTTGAGTGGCAATTTTGAGGCATTCAGCTGCTTTTTTCAACATGGAGTTGAATGCCATTTGGTCATCTACAGGAGAGTCCTGGCAAGCCGGGGTGGACGGAGGAGAGTCTAGGCACAAAACATCAGAGTCCTGATCTTGCTGTGTCCATGGGTCTTAACTTTCCTGCTGTGTTTCCTCCCAGTTGTCCGTAGTATCCTGTTGATCTTCCTCATAGTTTTGCAGAAAAGAAGCTTCTTCATTATAGATGACTCTATATGTGTCCATCTGGAACACGTCTTCCTGTTGGAAAACAGGAGACTGATCTTCCTGAATTTGGAGGTTAGGGTCTACCCGAGCCTTTTTCGGGGGCGGATGATCAGAAGCACTGATAATCCGCTCCAGCCGATCCATACACCCTTCAAATTTTTCTGTAGTCCATTTAGAAGATCCAAACCGGCCTATCAGGAGAAGCTACGTTCTCCGCACTACAGCGTCGAAAGGAACCCCTCAGAGTGTCGGAAAGAGACTCAACTATCTTCGTAAGCCTCATCGGAATCGGGAACCCAATCCGCCAAAAACTTTTCTGCGGATTGGCCCATAACCTTAGGCGGAACCGGAGTGAAGCCCACCGCCACTGTAATTCTTCCGATGCTACTTTCAATAGTCGCTGAATCGTCATGAGACAAAGGCTCTGATGATTTATCAGCAGTTGTAATACCGTCCGCGGCACTAGAGGGCCTAGCGGTCGGTTTTTCGGGTAGAGGCCTAGCCGTAGTTTTCGGGCCTTGGAAACCGTCGAAGCGTCGGACTCCCGCACTTCGCCACGTGTAGGTTTCGGAGTAGCGCCCTTAGCAGATTTGGATTGCCCAGTCGCAAAACGCTGCTACGGATGTGGGGAAGGCTTTGGATCTTTACATTCTGAAGAAACCGGCGAAGTTTTCGGCGGCCCTGTTGGCGCTTTCGCTTTTTCTGACGAAGACGTTGAAATTGGCGTATGGGTTGTGCGTTTAGTGCGATGCGCTTGTACGCCCCTGTCGCCGGCTGTGGTCCCTGTAGCAAGACCGGAGTCAAGCCTTAAAGGGCCGGGGACGGGCGTGGCGGACCTAGAAGCATCCGCCTCAAGGTCTATAACATCCGAAATTGACGTTTGGTCATCTGAAGTACCCCCGTCACTTTCAGCTGGCATGGCGGTGGGGGAAGGGGGCTCCACATGTGATAAATCGTACGCGGCCCACCGCTTTACACGGCACTCCTTCAGGGTCTTGGGCCAAAGGAGTTTGCATGCCGCACACCGCTACTCATCGTGCTCTAGGGGGAGACAGGCGTTACACGTCCTGTGTTTGTCCTTCCAAGGATATCTGACCCTACACTTAAGGCAGAATCTAAAAGGAGTGCTTTCATAGCCAAAGGGAAGGATGACCAGACCTACAGGGAAAGGAGGAAAGACATACTAAACAATATGGCCACCCCGACCCCACTCTGCCTACTGTTTAGGTCAGCCAGAGGGCCCGACCACATGGAAATCCAGCCGCTGGATCTTAGGCGCCCAAATCCAGAGCCGTAGGCGATTCCCCCGTAGTCTTCGTCGAAGATGTTCTTGTTGGGCGAAGTGACTGAACGGGGAATAAACCAACAATTCGGTAAAGATAAACAATGTCTCTAGTAAGAGCTCCGCTATAGGACGACCAGTTATCTGGGCAGGAAAAACATTCTGAGGCACCTCAGTGCTTGAGGGATTTTGGGTACACCACACGTCACGATAGGGTTAGTGTTACAGACACGCCTATGCCGATGTCCCCTTTCGGTCCCCGAAAGACAAGATGCAATACTCCGCGGTTACCAGTGGATGTCGGACCATATGCACAGCATGTGATTCTAAGCAGATTACCAAGCATCAGAAACTTCAATACTATTTCAGAATACTTTTCAAGAGGAGTAAAAGGCAAAGGTTATTAGAAAATGAAAGGTTACAATTATTCTTAGACAGTGTAGATATTTTGAGTTCACCAAAAGAGTCAATTCAATAGACTAGGCCAAAGTCAATGGGCTAAAGTCTTGGATAGGATAAAGCAGTTCTGGTACAACGGAAAAGTCTCTGCACAAGTTCTCAGTAGTAGTTTGTAAAAAGAAGAATCATAAGTTGGTCACAAGCTGATTTAGGCCTGCGAGTTGCTAAGGTTTCAAGCACTTTCACCGCAAGTACTCAGGTTTCACAGTACCTTACAATGAAGAAAAAGATGCAGCTGATGACTTCTGTTCCTGCAGATCTTGCTGTTCCTGGGCCTGAGTCGTGGGGACAAGCGGGAGGACGTCGGGGGACTCCTGCATTGCACTTGAATAGTCAAAAGCGTGCAACTGGCAAACTTTGATTCCGGTAGATGTAAGTAAAGCAGACAAACTGGTGTCTCTCTCCCTGGTTATTCGGTTTCCTGCAGCACTCTGAGGAAAACACAACCAGCTCCGAGATTGGTATCCAGGTGGCTTACTGTCCAGTTGATTGGTCCCTCCAACTCAAAGGGAGAAGCCATCCTTGTAGGGGCTTGTCCGTCGAGATGAACGTGGCAATTCGGACCAGCAGCAGGGCTTCACCGGGCAATCCAACGGTCCAGGAGTTGCAGCAGCCGTCCTCTTCAAGCTCGTCTTCGGTTCTTTCATTCCAGTGGTCGACTGCCTTTGAAGCCAAGAGACTCGCCTTTTATTCAATTCTCTCCCATTTATTCCAGCCTAGCTGTCACTCACCCAGATAGGGTGTGCTGGGTCTAGGAATTTAAAAGACTAGTAAAGTCAATTTCACTTTACTTACTCTGGGAAACAGTAGTTTATCCCAGAGAAGGCATTTAAACCTTGGGAAAGCCCCTGTGTCACTGCACTGAGGGTGCTGCCTGACACAAATGAAAAGATGCCTATTGAGTTGTTTAAACTCCATAACCAAAGAAAATGAACGCAGAAAATACATTGATTTGAAAACTTGAAAGTCCCAAAGCTTTAGCAAAAGAGCTGGAGGGCTCCAAGGTGGGAGGAATTGGCACATTTGTGAGAATTCTCCCCAACAAACAAAATCCAAATCAGGTAAAAACACACGAGAGTGAGAAAAAGGTCTCACTCACTCCAGGGTGAAAATTAAAAAGGCCAAGGTAAGTTTCTAAAATGTTCCAATTGTTGAAAGCATTTGGCTTTGGTTTGAATTTTTTTCATAAAGGAGTTCTCATCATGTGTGCATTTGTATTTACTCTAATATGTCATATGGCAGGGGACTGCAACATGTGGCTCTCCAGCTGTATTGGATTACTACACCTATGATCCCTCACCATTCGCTCCGTTGACTAGGGAGGATGGGCATTGTACTCCAAACCATCTTGCAAGTCAAGGGTTGCAGAGACCTGTCCTTGGGGGGCGGGTGGGGCTCCAAATTAATGTGAACTATTGTTATACGTCCCAGAGATTAGCATATTTTCTCTCACTGGAAAAATGGTTTCCCCTTTTTACCCATCGCCGCCTACCTATGTGTGTTAGGTGCATCTAGAACCTTTCACAAACAGGGTAGGGTGGTGTCTTTAGGATGCAACCCAAACCTGGGGGTTAACTGCTTGTTTGGTTTAAAGGTTCCCCGATTCTCAACACACTGTTCATTTATGTTGGGCCCACATATGGGGTTTGAAGATTCCTTTATAGAATAA
This sequence comes from Ambystoma mexicanum, assembly GCF_040938575.1. Classification (NCBI taxonomy): domain Eukaryota; kingdom Metazoa; phylum Chordata; class Amphibia; order Caudata; family Ambystomatidae; genus Ambystoma; species Ambystoma mexicanum. The sequence goes on from NC_090921.1 coordinate 179,804,779, forward strand.
CATTCATGTTTTTTATAACAAACAGGGATTATTCCTAATATGGTATATTATTTCTAAAGTACATATTTTGACCCAAGATATAATTGTGACTCAAATAAACTATATATAAAAGGGAAATGTGTGGATATAGGTGTGTCTGTCTGAAGTGCTCAAGGTCTTCCCAACATGCTACAAACATGAAATTCGGCATGTGGGTAGGTTCCATCGTGTAGACAATGTAGTATGTATAAAATAAACCTTTTTCGGATTTATATATTTTTTAATCAGTCTCCAGTGCTTATCCCTTCCATACGGCTCTCCGCGCTGTAGTTCTGCCATAGTTCCAAGTTCTACGGTCATTGCTCCTAAAGATCAGCAGTTCATGAAAACTTCTCAGTTCATTGATCCTTAACTTTTCACACTATCGGCATTCTAGCTGACATTAGCGGAACTCACTGTTGATGTCATGCGGGTGACAGGAAACGGTGCATGTTTCTTCAATAGTGTTTGCAAAGGCTTGGTCCGTCACATCTTTGCAATTCTCTCATGATAATTACAGAAACTTAATTTCCAACAGAAGTTGATTAATGTATGCCATCTCAATATTACGAAACTTGCAGGCCTCAGCCGTACACGTACATCACTTATGTTGAGCTTGCTGCTGAATCAGCTGTAGATCATGACACCAATAATGTTGCAGTGCAATCTCAACGCTCAAACTCAAAATAGCTAGAACCGATTTACGGGATTAATGCTTTTCTCACAGTCAACTATGTGGCTTGCTCCAGAGTTGGAAACACAATTTGTTCACACTAGCTCCTACAGGAAAGACTATCAATATTGTCTACAAAGCAGCATTGGTTTAGTTTATTAAATTAAAACTATGACTGAAGTAGGAATTACCGTGCGAAGACACCTGCTAGTGTATATGTTGCAGTATATTAGCAGAATGTGCCTTTTCTAGAAACGTGTGTGGATTAATTGTTCCTTTGTGTCAGCCTACAAACCAGAGTTGGTGCTTGTCACCGTCAACCTTAAAACTACCTGGAGTTAAATAGAATCAATTTTTGTGAGCAATAAAATACAGACATACAAGGAAACTGCCCCGAGAGCCCTCAAGGCATGCTTGAACCATAATGCAATATAGTGATAGGTTGTAAAATACATGTTGCAGAATTAAATATTGTAGTGTATTAACTGAGGACATTTGCCTTACATGGGATAGATTAGAAGCATAAGTCTAAAGGAGGTTCCAGACTGCAGAATTAGGTGATCAGTGTGTAAGAGCTCCATAAAAAGAGTCCTAGTGCAAATTCACCATGCCCTTCACCAAAACCCACCTGCAGGGACTCCTGGAAGGAAGATGCTTGGTACTGAGCATACTTGGCAATGGTGGTGTGGGAGCGGCTACTCTCACATGGCCACACCTGCTTGCTGCCACTGGAGTCCCAATTTTGATCTGAAGGCTGCTGCACCTGCGTCCGTACCTCTACCGAGTGCTCGGAATTCGCCTCCACTAGGGTCTTGGTTGAGAATAGACCCAGATCTAGGCGGAATCAGAGGAAAGGGAAACAGGAAGAGATGAGAAACACAAAGCACAACCCTCCGACAACAATTTTACACATACACCCGGTAATGGAGGAAGACACTAGTTCTGTACTTCAATCTCATCATCCTGAAAAAAAATGTGACGTATACAACGCTTCATGCTGCATTCCTCCACCTTCTAAGCACTGAAATAATCAATGCCACTTATTGCCCACATGTGGTATTCACCTGGGGTGGCAGGAGAGGTGAAGGATGGACACTGCTCAAAGTTTTTCGAACCAATGGTGCACAGCATATTCTTATTCTCAAGGTGCATGTGTTGTGCTTGAGCTATCCCTCCGGTTAAAGATTAAACCGTGTTCAAAAAAATGTTACCCTGCATTTCCCCTTCCAAAAAGTACTACATAATTCAAAGAAAGTCTTGTAGGAACAGTACAGAAACAGTAGCCTGATCAAGGAATAAACAGTGACTGACTGGTTGGAAGAAATGTTATCGCAGAACAAGGGAGAGTAGGAGCAAGAAGAAGCAAGCAAAGAAGAAACGGAAGATGCCCCACAAAATTGCACTACAAGTTGAGAACCGGGGGCCCGGAATTATTTTACCCATAAGTAAACACCAAACAAACATATCCTGAAGTTAAAAGGAAAGTGGTGTAGTGGGAATTAAAAGATGGTCCTAGCACTTACTGAGGCGCAAAGAGCCAGCCAAGCCTCGAATCACAGTGATTGGGTTCTTAGGGTCAGTACAGAATTGGAATAGCACAGGAGAAAAGGCATCCCGCTTGCTCTCCAACTGCAAAGAAAAAACAGAGTTAAACGCCACGCACTAGTACGATCCCCAATATGCACTTGTTGCCTGCTACACACATCCTTCAAAGATTCTATACACACTATGCAAACTTATTTTAGTGGGTAACCTTCCCTAGAGACCAATTACTACAGAGGAGTATTTATGCATTCTCGAACAATTTATCTTTCCTAGACTTGTGTCTGGTTATAATGAAAATTATCAGTTCTTCTGTTGCCAGCACAAGACGTGGTTGTGCTCAGCTTGCCCCCGTTAAGATGGATTTTTAGAATCTCGTCTGCTGGACAGATTTTAATAGGTCATCCTAGATATGATTATCAGAGAGCTCCGGCAGGTTAGCCAAACCCCAATCAAGGTAGAGTGGAGATCGGTAAAGGCTTAGTCTCAGGAAAGTGCAAGTGGGGTCAGGGTCCCTCAATGAGTCCACACAGTATTGGACACAATAATTCAGATTAGACAGTTACACCAATAGTTCTTTATTTTAGGCCTTATGAACACACTGGAAAATGAATCCAACAGGTAGTATCACAGCACAAATATATACAATCACCAAAGGTTCAAATATACATCAGATAACTTAGTCAAGCAAGGCAAGTAGGTGAGATGCAGTAAATGATAGGAAGTAATCACAAGAGCAATATCCTTAGCTTGAGAAGTCCAAACCCTAAAATGAGAGGGGCCATGTGCCCAAAAGTCACAGTCCAACATTGTTTCTCACCAGTATGATTTTTCTGTAGAAAGGATGCAATGGGCGTGTGGTGGGTATCACACTATTTCAAAGTTATTCAGCAATTTACCTAAGGTAAGTGTTCTCCTTTCTTCCACACCCAAGGCTAACCCAGAGGTAGGATACCAGACGATCCAAGGTGAGCGGAATGGGGATTGGAGACAAAGGAACTCATTCCCAATATTATCCTATGGAGGACAGGCACACCAGTGCTTAGCCCAAGCCCCTCCTCCAAACCCTCTCAGACTCAGATTTGCCAAGATGCCTTTGTGGATCATCAGGGGGTCGCTGGGGACCCAATCTTCTTCCGTTTGTTCCAGTGAGAGGTGCCCGGGAGTTGTGGGTTAGAGGATTCATCCAGTCAGCTGGTGCTAGGCAAGATTGTATGCAGTATTGTTAGGGAGAATTCTCAAATGTGCCAATTCCCTTCACCTTCGAGACTCCCAACAACTTTGCTGGATTTTGAGGACTTAATTTCTTTTACCTGGAAAGAGAGAGCCTTTTTTCTCCACTCATGTATTTTGATGTGAGTTTTACTCTTGTGTTTTTTGAGTATTGAGTTTTAAGATAACTCCATAGGCATCTTTTCATGTGTGTTACACAGCACCCTCAGAGCAGCGACTCAGGGATGTCTTTTTGTACTTCCCAAAGGTTTAAATACCTTCTCTGGGATAAACTGTTTCCCAGAGAATGTAAGGCAAAATTGACTTCACTAGTCTTTAAATTCCTAGACCCAGCACACACTATCTTCCTATAGAGTGCTGGAGGGGTTGCCTAGTTTCCCCTGCGTCTAGAAACTCACGTAGCAGTCAAATGCTACCCTTTCCTATTGAAACGGCTGGTGGCAGTGGTTTTACAACAAACTACCATGATTTTTCCCGACCGCGAACATCGATAGCCAAAAGTTTTGGGAGCCATGTTTTTCAAGATGGCGCCTTAAGCCCCTTTGTTTAAACGAGTGGCTTTTTTTTCCCCCCTCCTCCCCATTTCATTTTGTAAAGGTCCTTCTAGAGTTTGTCTCTGCGTGCCAAACTAGGTTTGGTCCCTTTGTTTCTATTATGCCTTCGGCGGGCTTCAGGACTGAAGACCGCCTCTTGCGTCTCGTATCTGGGGTGGGCAGGAAGTGAGGGAGGTGCCCGAAACTCCCTGTGCTTAGTCTCCTAGGAGACCCAAATGCACTCTGGCGTGATTGGACTGGAAAGCAGGGTCGACCACTGGACCGAAAGAACCAAAGACGAGCTGGAAGAGGATGGCTGCTGCAACTTCTGGACCGTTGGTTTGCCCGGTGAAGCCCTGCTGCAGTCCGAATTGGCAAGTTCATCTCGAGAGAGAAGCCGCTTGAGTTGGTGGGACCAATCAACTCTCAAGCCACCTGGGTACCATTCTTGGAGCTGGTTACCATTAACTAGGGGGAAGGACACCAGCTTGTGTGCTTGATGACAGCTACTCTAACTGAAGTGACTCAATTTAGTTCGCTTTTTTTCAATGATCCCATGCAGTGCAGGAGTCTGACGTCCTCCCTCTTGTCCCCATGACTGAGGCTCATGAACAGTGCGATCTGCGGTAACTGCGAGGAATCAACGTCTTCTGCTGCATCTTGTTCTTCATATTAAGGTACTGTGCCAACCCGATTGAGAGAACTTATCTCTCGCAGTGAAAGTTTGTGGAACTTTCCCAACTTGCAGGCCTAATCATTTGCAAAGACTTTCCCGTTTACTACAAGAACTGCACTTTCCTATCCAAGACTCTAGTCCATTGACTTTGGCCTAGGCCTATTGAACTGAATCAAGTCCTCTAGTGAACGGAAACTATTTGCCCTGCCTAAGAAAGTATTTGTGATCTAGTCTATTAACTCGTGCCTTTTTTTTACTCTCAAAGTAACTGAAATGCTCCTATTTCAGGGGAGCCTAATTTACTCAGAAATGTATTGGTTTGGTATTGAAGTATATTTGTGTATAATATTAAGTTGCCTCCTTCTAGTGAATGTTTTCTAAATGATTGTGTAATAAATTACTAAGTCTTTTACCAAGAAACCTTGAGTGTAAGTGGCTACTTGAACCACTGTGAATGTAAGACCTCTGTGTGACCTCTTGTACTGCTCACATTCCCTCTTGAGATGAGCCTGGCTGCTCAGATCGCTACAATAAACTATAGTACAGCTTCCTGGAAGTAAAAGCAAAGCACACAATCTGGTTTTCCTCTCCCTGGCTATACGGTTTCCAGCAGCAACTCTGGAAATTCAACCAGTTCTGAGAAGGATGCCCAGGTGGCTTACTTAGGAGTTGATTGGTCCCACCAACTCAAGGGGAGAAGTCGTCCGTGCAGTGGCTCCTCTGTCAATACGAATTTGGAGTTTCACCATCCTCTGAAATGTAGCAGGTGCATTTTTGAGTCCAAAAAGCATACCTTTAACCTGGTAGAGGCAGTCTGGGGTACAAAATGCAGTTTTCTCCTTGGCATGTTATGTCAGAGCTATTTGCCAATAGCCTGAGTTCAGTTCAAATGTACCGAGGAACTTGGCTGAACCAAGTTTGTCCAACAGCTCATCCATCCTGGGTAAAGGATGGGCATCCGTCGTGGTGCCTGCATTAAGACCTCAATAGTCCACACAGAATATCAACTCCTGCCTTTGGCACTAGTACAAGTGGACTAGCCCATGGACTTTTAGATGGATCTATTACCCCAAGATCAAGCATTTTCTGGACCTCTTCCTTTATGTGGGATCTCACATGGTCTGACATTCTGTAACCCCTGCTTTTGACCGAGAGACTATCACCAGTCAGAATATCATGCTGGCCCCAAGGGGTCAAGCCTGGTGTTAGTGAAAACAGGGAGGCAAACTGATTTAACAGAGCCTTGCACTCCTCCTGTTGTTGCAGAGTCAGATCTGAAGAGAGTTTTATTCCCTCAATTTTCTCATCTGAAGGTTGTCCCCTGAGGAGATCAGGGAGAAGATTACTCTCCTCCTCTTCTTAAACAGAGGCTAGAAGCAAAGCTCCTAGTTCTGGTCTGGAAAATAAGCTTTCAGAAGGTTAGTGTGATAGACCTCTAGGGGCCTACTTGGGATTGCCCAAATCCACTAAATAATGGACCGCTCCAGGTTTGCCCACAACCTGGAAGGGTCCAATCGATTTGTCCTGTAAGACCATCTGCCTTGTAGGTACCATAACTAGAACAAGCTGGTCTAGAGTAAACTCCATGTTGGCCTTCTGGTCATGCCAATGCTTGACCAGAGCCTGACCTGCTTTCAAGTTATCAGAAGCTTCTGTCATCATGAGTGCCATTTTAGTCAGTGACTCTCACTGTCTTCAGGGAAGGAGTACTCTCCAACCCTTCCTTGATTAGGGCCAAAGGGCCTCACTGGATGACCATAAAGCAGTTCAAAAGGGGCTGAAACCAACCCCTGATTGACTTCTCTATAAGCAAAGAAGGCATGGCAGTAGAAGGTCCACTTTCTTCTAAGGGGTTCCTCTAAAGCACCTTTCATGCTCTTCATAGTTCTGGTAAACCTCTCCACAAACCCATTGGTTTGGGGATGGTAGGCTTCTGAGAACGTGTAGGTCACCACAGTTTTTCCACATGGTTTGCATGTAGTGGGACAAAATGTGACCCTGTCAGAGAATACTTCCTTATGAGAAATATAAGAATTTCTCTGCGACACTGTACTGAATGTGGTGTGTCATCATCCAAAAATCAGATGCCTATGGAGTTTGTCAGACTCCAAAAACAGTGAAAACAAAATCCAAATCAGGTAAAAATGCATGACTGAGAAAAAGGTCTCACTCCAGGGTTAACATTAAAAAGCCTTATAGTCCAGCAAAACAGCTGGTGGGGGTGGGGGTCTCTAAGGTTAAAGGGAATTAGCAAAGAAGAACAAGTTACTTACCAACTGTAACGTTCTTTCGACTGGATGTTCCTCCCACGTCATCTTGTGATAAATCGTTAACCCCAGCTTCGCTGCTTCGGAAAAAAAAATTCTCGGCAGAGGGCGCTGTGCTCGAGGTTGTGGCGTCGATTGTCCCTCGACGTCACTGATGGTATAAATACCTCGAGCCGCGCCCGTTGCTTCAGTTCTGTTTTTTCGATTATATATATATATATATATATATATATATATATATATATATATATATATATATATATATATATATATATATATATATATATATATATATATGGAACACCCAGGCGTGTCCCACGACCGATACATTCTTCGTGAGAGGAAAGTGTAAGAAAACGTAAACTGTACTGTGGGGTAGGATGGGAGGGTTGATGAGGAATACGTGGGAGGAACATCCAGTCGAAAGAACGTTACAGTTGGTAAGTAACTTGTTCTTCGAATGGATTGTGTCCTCCCACGTATTCCTCATCTTGTGATAGGCTCCCATAGCAGTATCAATTTTTGGAGGTGGGAATACTAATTTCAGTTTGTGGAAAGAATGCAGAACTGCCCTTGCAAATAAACCCTCGTTAGAGGAGGCAGTGTCCAAACAATGTTTAACAAAAGTATGCATGGTTTTCCAGGTTGCAGCTGCACAAATATCTGCTGCCGGGACTCCCCTCTTTAGAGCCGCAGAAGTAGCCATTCCCCCTTGTAGAATGGGCACGAAGCCCACATGGTGGTTCTTTTCCCGCTAATCTGTAGCATTCAACTATGGCTAATATGATCAAGCGGGAAATGGTCTGTTTTGTTACAGATGAGCCTAATTTATGACCAGTATAACCCACAAATAGTTGGTCATCTTGTCTCAATTTAGCCATCCCTGAGATGTAAAAACTAAGAGCCCTCTTGGGATCTAGTCTGTGTAATCTCTCCTCTTCCTTGCCCAGATGAGGAGGAGGATAAAAAGTTGGTAGTACTATTTTTTGTGACTAATGGAAGTCCGAGACTACTTTTGGCAAGAACGAAGTTTTAACTTTAAGGACTACCTTATCCTTATAAAAGAATAGTATATGGTGGTTTGCATGAGAGAGCCTGAAGTTCGCTAACCCTGCGGGCTGATGATAGGGCCACAAGGAGGACAGTTTTTAGAGTCAAAAGCCTCAATGGACATGAGTGCAGAGGCTCAAAGGGTATGCAAATCAATAATTTTAATACTAAATTTAAGTCCCAAGTTGGTACATGAAAAGGTATTTGAGGGTATACATTAGTAAGCCCCTTTAAGAATTGAATTATTAACGGTATTTTGAAATATGAAACCTATTCCGAGGAGCGCTTGAAAATGGACAGCGCAGCAAGGTATCCTTTGATTGTTCCTATCTGGAGCCCCAGATTGGCTAGATGTAACAGGAAAGAAAGCACCATTGGGGTGCCACACTGAAAAGGGTCCACATCCTTGTCTTTGCACCAGTTCCTAAACCTATTCCAGCGACATCGGTACAAAGACTTTGTTGCTGGTCTTCTGGCCGAAAGCAAGATTTCCATTACGTCATCTGGAAGATCCCAATCCTTATATCTCAACCTCTCAGAAACCATGCGTGAAGGTTGAGTATCTTGACCTCTGGATGGAGAACCCGACGTTCCTCTTGCAAGAGAAGATCCTCTCTTTGCGGAAGACGTATTGGAGGGCAGATGGACATGTCTAGAAGGTCCGGGTACCACGTTCTCCTGGCCCAATCCGGGGCAATTAGGATCATGGTTTTCCTGAACTTTCTCAACCTCCTGATTACTTGAGGAATCACGGGGACTGGGGAAAACGCGTACAGCAGTGGAAACTTCCACTCCACTACGAATGCGTCTCCCAGAGCTCCTCTTTGAGGAAATTCCCTTGAGCAGTACTGATCGCACTTCCGGTTGATCGCGGTGGCAAACACATCCACTTGATGGGTTCCCCAAAGGGCGAAGATCTCCAGAAGGACTTCCTGAGCCAGCTCCCACTCGTGAGAGACCGTGCTCTGCCTGCTCAGAGCGTCTGCCGCCGTGTTCTTCTCTCCGGCTAGGTGAATTGCGGACAGAGAGATTCCTTCTCGTATTGCCCAGAACCAGAGCTGCATTGCTTCTCTGCACAGTGGCAGTGACCCTACACCTCCTCTCTTGTTGAGATAGTAAATGGCCACTGTATTGTCCGTCATTATCAGGACATTCTTTCCCTGTACAGAGGGCAGAAAGGCCTTCAGAGCTAGTCTGATTGCCCTCAGCTCCAACAGGTTGATATGTAGTTTGGACTCCGATGGAGACCAACGACCACTGATTGTCAGATCGTTGGTGTGTGCTCCCCACCCCGTGTGTGAGGCGTCCGCCACTACCGTTATCTCCGGCCATGGTTTCCAAAAGGACTCTCCCCTGAGAATGTTGTCGTTGCAAGCCCACCATAGAAGATCGTGAGCAACTGCGCTCGGGACTTGCAGAAGATCCGACATAGTCCCTGAGAACTGGGACCACTGAGTTCCGAGAGCCCACTGAAGTGATCTCATTCTCAACCTGGCCTCTGGTACTAGGAAAATGCAGGATGCCATGAGGCCGAGCAACCTGAGAAAATCGAAGGCCAGTAGATGTTGGGCATTCTGAAACTTCGTTACCATCTGCTGGATGTGGAGAGCTCTCACTTCGGGAGGCAAGGCTTTTCCCGATGAAGTGTCCAAGACTTCTCCGATAAATTGGAGTTTCTGGGATGGTATCATGTGGGACTTCTTGAAATTGAGGGAGAATCCCAGTTTGTGGAGGAAGAGGCAGGTGATCGACAGATGTTCTTGAGTTTGTTCTGGCGAACTTGCTCTGATCAACCAGTCGTCCAGGTAGGGATACATGTGAATACCTCCTCTCCTGAGACTTGCTGCCACAACCGCCAACAGTTTGATGAAAACCTTCGGGCGGAGGTCAACCCGAATGCCAGAACTCGAAACAGATAATGGAAATTGCCAATCGCGAACCTCAGGTACTTTCTGTGCTTTGGATGGATTTGCACATGAAAGTAAGCACCCTGAAGGTCCAATGATACCAACCAATCTTGGAGTTGGAGAGCCTGAAGGATCTGAGAGAGAGTCACCATCTTGAACTTGTCCTTCCTGAGGAACTTGTTCAAGTTTCTCAAGTCCAAGATGGGTCTCAGTCCTCCGTCCTTCTATGGCACCTTTCTCTAGCAGGGTTAAAATTTCCTGCAACAGGAGCAGATCCGGAATTTTGACAGAGTTGACTCCCGGTGGATGATTGAGGACTTTTTTGGAAGGGGAGGCAGTAACCTTGGGCTACTGTTTCCAGTGCCCAAGCATCTGAGGTAATGCCCCGCCATTCCTTCAGATGCTGAGAGATCCTGCCTCCCACTGGTGTTTTGTGTAACAAGGTCTCAGAGGGATTTGGAGGCGGCTGCAGGAGTGGCTGAGGGTACAGATGCCGCTCCTGAGGCTGATTTTGCACCTCTTCCTTGTGCCCCACGAGGGAAGTTTCTTTTGCCCCTTTGAGAAGCCTGTCCTCTTCCTCTACCAAAAGAAGAGTAGTAGCGAAAAGAACGACCCCTCCAGGAAGATGAGCCGGAATAGGGTTTTAGAGGCTGGCACAAAGAGGCGCTAAGTGATTTAGCTGCCGCTTTCGAGGTCTGAAGTTTTTCTAGGCTTTCATCAGCCTTTCTGCCAAAGAGCCTCGAGCCATCAAAGGGCATGTTGAGGTGTCTAGATTGCACATCCGGCGCAAATCCCGACTTCCTCAATCACGCAAATCAGCGTAGCACAACGCTTGCAGCCATGGATCTGCTGATGCTATCCGCAGTATCCAGTCCAGACTGGAGACATTCCCCCATTGCCTCCTTCCCGTCTTTGACTATATTCAGGAAGCCTTCCCTTTCCTCGCCTTCCGGAATATGATCAGCCGCCACCAAAATACAGTCCCACAGGGTATGGGTAAACCTGGCTAGGGTACAGGTGACATTTGCCGACTTGAGTGCCATACTGCCTGATGTGAAAACTTTACGTGCCCAGGCATCAATTTTTTTTTTTTATCCTCTCTATCTGGAGGAATAGTAGGATAAGCAGTTTGTTTTGAAGTAGATGCTGCCTGAATGACTAAACTCTCTGAAGTCAGATGTTTATTCAAATATTCAGGATTTGTTCCCGCCGGTCTATATTTTCTTGGAAAAGTGCTGTCTGCAGCAGCAATAGGTTCTGGTTTCTCCCAGTTTTTCTCTACAGTCCTTTGAAGGGCCCTGTGAAAAGGGAGAACAGGATCTTTCTGAGGTCCCTTGACGATTATATCAGTCATGTCATCTTGTTAAAAAATGGGTGAATTATTATCCCAACCCATATATTCAACTACTCTGGTCATAAGACCCCTGTACCCAGCATCTGCATGTTGTGCAGGATCAGGTTTGGCGAACTCTAATTCTGGGGATGTGTCAACTCCACTGGCAGAATGTAGAGTATCACTCAGGTCTCTCATTCTAGATTCCTGGTCAATGAGTTCTTCAGGAACTTGTCTTGTACCATATGTAACTCCCAAAGGAGAAACATTGTCTTCTTCTGAAGCAGACTCTTCATAGATTGCTGACATAGATTTGAAAAAATCTGATCTTGGTAAGGAGTGAATCTCCGAATCTCCTTTCTTCCTCTTCCATCTGTTTCGAAGAAAATTGTAAATCTCTGAAGTTTTCGAAGATGACTTCGATAATGGCGTCGATGACGCATCTGGCTTTTGCGTTGAAATTATCGACGTCAAGGGCGGCGACGAAATTGTCGAAGTCTTCGACGACTTGCGTTTCTTATACGGCACTGGAGATGTGCTCGACTCTCGAAGAGTCTTCGACGGTTTTACATCGACTCGAGGTTTTTTGGATTCCTCAATGCTACAGGTCTTAGCCATGGTAGCCTTGGACTTCCCTTTGTCGTCCAATGGATCGACTTTAGGGGTATGGCTTTTTCGAGGGTCTTTCGAGGGGGTCGGGGCCGCATTCTCGAAAACCTCCATCTTTTTGCGGAATTCTTCCCACTTACTGGGAGAATCCGATTTAGTCAGACAACAAATTTCTTCGGTCGACTCTGAAGAAGGAGATCTATGTCTCCTCTTCATTTTCTTCGATGATGACGAAAAGTGTCTCGATCTACTCCTAGATCGAGATCTCTTCGAGTGCCTATGTCGATCCGATTCCTTAGAATCAGTCGTTTTCTTATGTCTTTCAGACGAAACCTTTTTTGAAGCCTCCCTCCCCATCGACAGTTTACCTCTCCTCTCACGAAGAGCTTTTTCAGTCATCGATTGGCAGGACCCGCAGTCGTCGGTTCGGTGACTGGAATCGAGACACCAGAGACAAATCCGGTGGGGATCGGTGATCGACATCTTAGATCCACAATCTGCACACTTTTTAAACCCAGTCCTGGGTGTCGAAGATGATGACATTTTCTTCACAGAAAATAGAAGCGTGCCGTTCTCGATAGCGAAGCGATTGGAAAAACGGAACAGAAGCCACGGGCGCGGCTTGAGGTATTTATACCATCGGTGACGTCGACAGAGTACGTCGAGGGACAATCGACGCCACGACCTCGAGCATAGCGCCCTCTGCCGAGAATTATTTTTTCCGAAGCAGCGAAGCTGGAGATAACGATTTATCACAAGATGAGGAATACGTGGGAGGACACAATCCATTCGAAATGAGAATTCTCCCCAAAACATATGTATAAGTTCTTTGTACTTACCTACAGGCCGCTCTCCATCCTAAGATAAACCTGGCTGCTCTATCCATGCTACCCTCATCCTGAGGTAGTATAGCCTTATAATAAGAGTGAAGCTTATGTACTGTCTCGGACGTATGGTTTCATGAAGCCCTTAGTTCCCTGTTAGGACATCTTTTCTAAATTCCAATTAACAAACGTGTCTCAAACACTCAGAGTGAATGCATGAACAAGCAATGGCAAAGCCAAACTATTTCAAAAGTTTCTGAAAGTTATCAATACTTTTAAAGGGAAGTTAGGGGTTCAGGTAAGTATTGCTACGACTCACCCCAGCCCTGTACTTCGATTCTTCATAGAACTTGGCAGATCTGCTGAAGTGGGCCCAGGGTTGCCCCCCCCCCAGTCAGCCTCAGCCCTTGATCCCCAGTGGTTGCAGGTTCAAGCACTTCTCTGGCCGGCAACTAATGGTGGTGCAAGGTCTTCCAGTTGAAAAATGCAAAAGAACCCCACGAGGGGCTCCTCTCAGGAAAGAATGCAGGTAAACAGTTTTGGACGACCACCAGCGATGCACGGCGACAAAGGGATTCTCTTGCCGCGGTCAGACTTCTATCGCAGGTGCCCTTGATGCTAGGAGCATGAGATTTTGCAGAGGTGAGTTTTAACGCACACAGAGGATCCCCAGGTTCCAGGAATCAACTCAGAACGGCGACATCTGCATCATGGTAGCCCTAACTGAGCTGGTCAGCCACTGGGAGGTCCAGGGGCACTTCCAACTTCTTCATAGGACTCCAAGCTGACATTGAGAATGGATGTTCTTTCCCCTGAAAGGGTCGCATGACTGCTGGAGATCTTCCACAGGACAGGGCTCTACCAGTGCAGTAGCAGAAGTTTGCCCTGGGCAGCAGTAGAAGTTGGTTACCAGGCCTTCATACGGGTCTCTGGTTTCGTCACAGGTCTTGCAGCTGGACTGGATTCTTGGCTCCTTCGGTTTCTTTTAGGATTTCCCTAGAGAGAGTGCAGGAGTCCCCTAGCCAATGGCAGATCTGCTTCCCCCTCGGTCCCCCAGCAGTGGTCCAATTAGGACCACTAGTGGCACAACTCAAGAATACCACTCAGACACACTGAAATCGGTTTGTGGATTCGGACAGTCCCACCCCACTTCCTGGCAGCAAACACTCATGGCCCTTCAATAGCACATCAAGAGCCTCTGCTTTCCCAAGCACTGGAAGTCCATATAAGGATTTTCCTGGGCTCAGGCAGGAAGAAGGGTAAAAGAAAAGCTGGCCAAGGGACAAACGAAAAACAATGTGGCACCGCCATTGTTGGTAGCCAAACGGGGTAAAAGCGGTAAGGCTAAATCGAAATACACCACAAAAGAGCAAACGGTAACTGCTGCCACCAGCGTGTCGCTTAGGCACACCTAAAGTAACCAGAAAATCCTCTGAGTGTTAGTGTATGGCATAAGAAAAAGTGTACCCATTGTACGATGCATTGTACAATAATAAAGTGACCAAAAAGGTATAACAAGTTAACAAACGTAACAAAGGAACACGACTAAGGAAAACATTGTTTCCTAGTACTGACAGCCTGAAGGACATGCCTGTTTTCCCATGGCAAATGAGCCAAAGCCAGTGTAGTGAAGCTTAAGGCTTCACTGCACTGCAAAAAGAGCAGGTCAGAATCTCAAATAAAAGCAAAAGGTTTGGGGGTCCATAAAAATGGAAGGAAAAGTGCTGTAAAGAGAAATCTGTCCTAAAAGTAGTGCATCTAGCAGATGCCGTTCCTGAGAAGGTCTTTGCTGTCCCAGACCGTGAATGCAGAAGTAGCGCAGCAGGAAAAGTTGGAATTGACACTTTCCCCCCCTGTAGGCCGTAGCTGCAGAGGTCAGGCAGCAGAAAGCGCATTTGAAACTTTTCCCCAATGTCATTCAGGCTCTGGTGGCAGGTCGAGCACCTGTGAGCCATGGGAGCAGGAGAGATCCACTATTGACTGACGTGGGTCGCATGAAGCCAGGAAGCGGAGCATTCCGGCCCACAAAGAAAAGCAGCAGCAGAGGAGCTGGTGCAGCGAGGCAAACGGACGAGCATGCCAGACCCGGTGAGTTCACAAAGGGGTTGTAACCCTGTAGCGGTCCGTAACCACTTGCTTGCCAAGACCGGGTGCCTGAACCTTAGAGGTAATGCAAGCAGGGTGAAATTCAAAAGGAGACACTTTTTTGAATACCGAACTAACCTAATACAGACTAACCATTATTTTGTAAACCAAGCAGACTAAAAAGAGCAAGTGGAATAATAATAACATAATAACCAGACCAGAAGGGTGCGATTTTAAGCATGTGGGTTGGATTAAAGGCCCACAAGTGGGGGCAAAAAGGCGAGAAACTAATTCAAACAACTATTGCTAAAACTGAAAGAGAACTATAACAAGGCAAGTTAAAGAGAACAACCATTGCCAAAGTCAAGAGGGGGCAAATGAGAATCTCAATGTTTGCAAAGGTTATTGCCCATATACCATATATAAAAGGAGCTCAGATGAGTAATTGGCTTAAACCCACATTACCAAAGACGTGTTAAAGAAAATCAATGTCAGCATAGGGTAAAAGCAAAGTGGGGAAACAGGAGTGGCAGGAAGTCTGCCCTTCTGATAGAGGGCATTCAGAAGGAGTGGGGCATAACCAACATTGTATGTGGCAATCAAATGTGTGTAACAGAGAGCACCATTGTGGCTCTTGTTTATCCTGAAAACATTCTTGAACCTGATGTTGTGAAGCAAGAGGCATTGCTAATTTGTTGGAAGTTAACCTTAGCCACAGAAGTACTTGCAGTTAGTAGTTTATTTTGGACTGGCAAGAGAGTACATCAGAGTAGAGGACTTTGTGGTAGTAGGCCTGGCAAGTGAGTAGACAAGGTGGAAGTCTCTGAATTACTGTGGTGTAAGTAGCAGAACCACAATGGGGTTTTGCGAGTTGTTGCAGAATTATCCTGACATTACTGAAGCAACTGTGGGAATTGCTGCGGCATCATATGCAATTGATTAAACAAGTGTTTCATGGACTGTTGCAGAACTATTCTTAATTTCTGTTGATCCCAATAAGCTATGGGAGTATTCTGGGTAGAAGACAATTACTCTAGTCTCTGGGCCTCATCACGAGTTTGTTCTGAGCCCTTTAATGCAGCAGTAACAGTATTATTCCCACATTTAAGGGCTGGCCAAATCACAAGTTGGGCGGAAAATGGCATTTTTACCCCCAGCAAAAAGCTTGCCATAAAAAGAACCATTTTCGGCACTATTACCGCCAGCGCAATTAGTGCTGGCGGTAATAGCACTCCCCAACCCCACTGGGTCCTATGGACCAAACAGAGAATGGGGATTTACCCAGTCCCCTGCAACTTGTGATCTGGCACAATTTGCGGTAGCACTATTACTGTTGGGAGGTATCCCAGCAAGTGGAAGGAGGAAAATCACTGTTTAACTATTGGTTAAAGTCGAGTTGAAATAAACAGACCGTATTGGAACTTTTGTCGTCAAGTTGGTACCAAAAGGAATAGAGTTGGAACTTTGTTACAAGACAGATTTTCCTTATCTTTTTGGAACTGTTGAACAGAATCCGGCTTGAATCTGGGGAAGGGGAATTCACCCAGATTGTACGGAGAGACGATAATCTGATTGAGAATCTAACAGTTTTGATTTGCTATATACTACCTTGCTGAGTTGTTGCATGCACAAGTGCGTGGGACAACAACCTTTTGTTAGAGTATTTCTTTTAGTTTATTTTAGGCATGGAAATCCTCGTCCATATAGGGCGAGTGAGGCGTTTATCCAACCTTTTTGAGTTAATAAAATGGCATCTTTTGAAAAACTACAAAGTTGTCCGCTGCACATTTCTGATCCCTCACATCACTAAAGAATCTGCCTTTCGATGGCCCCTAATGTACATGGTGTCCGAGAGCTGGCTTAAACCACTTTCCTATATGCGGGTTTCCCCGACCATGAGACAGATGGCATGGGAAGGGATGGCAGGACACTTTCTACGGATTGCAAAAGTGGAATATTGTCCCACAGATTTTTCTTCTCATTAAGATCTATAACATCCGTCTTCCAATGATTTGTGGGTTTCAATTTTAAAAAGATAGACTGCCTTCTTTAGGAGATTGAAAAGGAGTTGATCATCAATAGGCGAATTGGCCACCGGCTTCTTTTGGATGTCCAGGGTTTAGATGGTGTAATCGGTCATAATTTGTAGCCGGATCATCAACAATATAAGTGGTGTCTTGATCGTCAACAATATTAATTACAAGTTGAGGTGTTACTTGTTCTAACCTAGGTGCTAGGTCAATGATGATTCACACTCCACCTGTGAAATATACTTTTGGTTTATTGGGTGTTTTTCTGAAAAAAATAAACCAGAGCGGAGACCTTGTCTATTGTTGACTCAAAATGCTCTTTTGTCCAATGATGCGCTACAATACCACTATTTCAAACCATAAACTACGACAGGAATACCCATCCACTTGTTGATAAATTTCCGGGACCGGGAAAAACAGGACCACTTACCCCAGCACTACAAATAGACTGACTATTTGACCTTAACGGAATACACGCCGAAACCAGGCAGGGCAAACTCCTCCATGGTCACCGATGCGTCAGTTACTTGACCAGGAACACTCCTACCGCCGATGCACGTTACATCGGCAGTCAGACGCACCACAATAACATGGCCTGTTGCTGAAACATTGGGTTCACCGAGTACTTGCCATCATGTACAGGATCTACACGCAAGTCTGATAAAACAGAAACCGGAAAACTGTGCCCAGAGATGCCATCCAATAAGCAATTGCAGACTCATTAAGACTCTGGGATGACCGTAGGAACCTGGGCTCCCACTACAACCCGCTCAGACACTTACTCATACCAATGTGCTTACTCTCTCCTTTACATTATCAATAAAATGCAGCTATAGCCCTCGACCAATTCAGCGTGGCTGTTCACATAACTATACACCTCCATGCACACCTCAACAGAACTTAGAACGCAGCTATACCGCACAAACAAAATCGGCCTAGCTGCACACAATCTCCTACACGAGCACCACCAGAATGCAGATTCCTAGACCAATTTGGGCATGCTGCACACATTTTACTGATCTCACACAACCACAACACAGTGTATAGCATTAGAATGCAGCCATACACGTTAACCGCACTGGCTGGACACATACCGAGTACACCAAAGCACTTTCGACTGCCCTACTTTCTCCACTGATCTGTACTACGGTCACCAAGGGCGTTAAACCCACAGCGCTTTGAGATCATACTAATGGTAAAAAGGCACTAGCCAAATAAACAATTGTTAGGGAGATTTATCCGTTTTATGCTTGTTGGGACTGAGCCTTTGAAGTGGTTGGTGGATATTAATCAAGAGAATCCAAAGTGGATCAGGTGGTTCATCAAGTTGTGAACGTTTTCCAACTATCCCAGTGTCATAGGCATCTGTCTGCACTATGAAAGGTCTCTTCCAAACAAGTGCCCCGACCTACCAGAACATCTTGCTTGGACTTGCAGATTATTTCTCCTCGTCTCTAGGTGAGTGGGAATCTTTTTCCCCTCTCACTTAGCCTTTTACTCTTTTAATGGGTGACCTTTTTATATCTCTCCACAGTGTATTGTTAGTATATATTTCTATAGCGGCTTATACATCATTGTTATGATCTCAAAGCCCTGTGGGTTGCACATCCTTGGGGACCGCAGTCCAGGTCAGTGGAGTGAGTAGAGTAGCATATAGTGCTAGTGTGCACTTGGTATGTGTGCAGGTGGCAATATTCTAATGCTAGATGCTGTGCAGTGTTTGAGAGATCAGTGGAATGTGTGCAACAAGGCAGTTGCCTCCAAGTCTGCATTCTGGCTGCCGAGCGGCATGTGCAAGAGATTGTGTGTGCAGCAAGGCCGATTTTTTCATGGAGTATAACTGTGTTCCAAAAGACTGTTGAGGTGTTCAAGAGGCAGTGTAGGTATGTGTGCAGCTAGGCCGAATTGATCAAGGGGTATAGCTGTGTTCCATTGTTCGTTGGTGTTAAGTGGAGAATTTGCATATTGGTAGTAGTGAGTGTCTGTGCTTCGTGCTAAAAGGCCACTGTCGCTAGCTACTTTCCCGAACCAGATGAGCTGGCTGTGTCGGTCCCAGAGGTTCATGGTAGTGGGTCTCAAGAGATTCTGTTACGTAGTATGTTGCATTTGCCCGGTCCCTCTTCCAGAGGCTCTGTTGTAGGTGTCAGAGGGCCCATTCTCTGGGTTCTTTTGTCATAGTCCATGGCGGATGGCTGGATTAATCGCAGGGCCATCTCTCATGCTAGCTATTCCAGACTCTTACACCATGACCTGAGCAGACAGAAAACGCTAAAGGCGGAGGGGTTGCCTTCATAGCTCGTACCAACTTGGCACTCAGACTTTCGACTAGCCTCTCACCCAAATCATGTGCACTGCTCACAGTCAATATAACAACCTCCCACTCTAGAACCCTTACTGTCCATCTCATATACCGACCTGCTAGCCCCAGAGGAAATTTCGAGGACATTATCTCACTGCTTTCCGATCACACTAAACCAACGTCACACATTTTAATACTCAGTGACTTTAACTTAAGCCTATCCGACCCAAACAACCAGGCTGCTAAATCCTTGGAAGGATCTCTAAATGAACTGAACTTCGCACAGAGAATTAACCAAACTACCCATATGAAAGGACGAACACTGGGTTGGCTAGCAGACCACAACTGCCCCACTGTAATCACCGCCATCGAACCACAATCTTGGACTGACCACTCCTGCATCGCTTACACTATTAATGCTAACTGTCCAGTCCCAAATACTAAGCCTATTGCACCCCCTCTACTTACCAGAAACAAGTAACATTACAGCTGAAAAACAAGCCCCTCTACTGATACCAATACTAAACGCCAACAACTCTGAAGATCCTAATGAACTAATCGATCTCTTCAATAACACTGACAACGGCCCTTGACACTATTGCCCCTTTCAAACTACGTAAGAGTAAACCTAAAGACCACCTTAATACCTGGTATACATCACAACTGAAAGGGTTGAGGGCTGAAAAAAGAAAAACGCGAGACCACTTGGAAATATTTACCTACCAAGGAGAACAAAAATAGTCACAGAAATCTTTGCACGCTACAAAGCAGAGATCACCACAACTAAACAGGAACCATACAACAGAATCCAAAATGCCAGCGCTAGCATTAAAGAACTATTTGGAATCCTAAGGGAATTAGAATCACCCATAGCTCCGGGTGACTCTCTCCCGAAAGACAGTTTGGTGCACTGGCATCCAAAACGCCTTGGCCAATAAAATGAATACTCTCCAAAAGAAAATCGCCTCTAAGAGACTTAGTATCAATGACATTGACACAGCTCAGAACTTAGACACCACCATCCTCACTAACACTTTACCAGCATTCAAATTTGCTCAAGTCACTACAACAGAGGTCGCAAAAATCATTAACTCTGCAACTTTCACGATGCCAAGGTGACATTTGCCCTGATCAAAATTATAAAAGATTCAGTGAGAGATCTCACTCTCTTTATCACTAGGTTAATAAATGCCTCTTAGATCATGCCAAATCCCTACTAACTGAAAAGACGCATAGGTACTACCCCTGCTCAAAAAAGCTTAGCTCGACCCTACCATCCCCAACTAATAACAGGCCAATAACCACAGTCCCCTTCCTTCTCAAAATCATTGATAAAGCAGCCTACCTTCAAATCCTGTCCTACCTAGAGAACAACCTCCTCTTAGGGCTTAGACAATTCGGATTTAGACCCCTTAATGGGATTGAAACAGCCCATCTAGATTTGAAAACAGACTTAATAAAAGACAACAGACAATGTGCACTACTTCTGCTGCTAGACCTTTCTGCTGCCTTTGATCTGGTTGACCACAATATACTCTGAACATCTATCATCAGCAGCAAACTTCTCCCCCGAGGCAACAACCTGGATTAAATCCTTCTTAAAATAACAGAATGAGAGTATTCTCTCCCTCAGATGCAGCTGACCCCACCCCTATCACTCGCGGTGTGCCACAAGGCTCCTGCGTCTCCCCTACACTGTATAACGTGTTTACCAAACCCTTATTCAACATCCTGGACCGTCTGGGTGTCATCTAGACCTACTATGCAGATGACACCCAGAAACTGATCCCACTTTCTGATAACTATGACTGACAATGACCGACTAAACAAAATGTACCTTGTCATTCAGGCATGCATGGCCACCCATAGCTTATGCCTGAATAACGAAAAGACAGACATTTTTATACTAGGAGCCCCTATTTACCTTAAAAAAACAACCCTAAATACACCTCGTTCAATATAGATGGTAACTTGATAACTACGGTTAAGGAAACTAAAAACCTAAGCTTCCACCTTGATTCGGCCCTGAACTTCAAGAAACAAGCTAACGCGACTGCGATAGCTACTGCCTATACTTGCAAACTTATTCATGCATGTAAAAACTATCTTTCTACTAACAGCTGTATGATCCTGGCACAAGCATTGATCCTGTCCAAACTCGATTACTGCAATGCTCTATGCAGGAGCTAACAAACAAGTACTAAACAAACTCCAAACCCTGCTGCAAAATACTGCACTAAGAACAGCCTTGAGCATCCCAAGAAAGGATCACATATCTGAAACAAGAAGAAGCCACAAATAGCTTGCTATCCAGGATAGAATCTTCTATAAACTTGTCTCCATTTCCCACAAATTTCTTCAGAATGCTACCCCTAAATAACTGATTGAGAAAATTGCCCCCAAAACCTCATCTAGACCTTCGAGATCAGCCAACTCCCACTGCATTATCTGGCCTCGCTATAACCTAAAAAGAGCTGGAGGTACCAGCTTCCCAGTACAAGCAGCCTTGGCTCGGAATGCCCTCCCACTAAAGCTACGCACTGACCAGAACCTCCATAGCTTCAGGACCAATACCAAAAAATGGCTCCTCACCAAGGACACTGCACGTACTGCTTGACACTAATTTAAATTCCACTGGCCCTGTACCAACATTATTTCACCGGTAACTACCATCATTATGTAAAGCCTCTCTCACCGACAAAGGTATCTATCTACACTTAGTCTGTTAACTGTTGCTTATGACTTTGTATCTATGCCTATTCATAAGTACGTATGTATACTAAGCTGTCTTGATAAGCGCCAGATACCTCAGGGTGAGGCACGCTGTATAAATAATAAACAAACATCTGTGGTTACTGTGCAATTCTCAGGCGAGTCCAACCAAGCATAGTTTCTATAGCACCTCAAGTGTAGGGTTCCCAGCCTAACTTCTAGGTTGGTTATGGTTGCCCGACCTGACTCCCAGATGGGTAAAGATTTTCCAGAAACTGGCCCAATCACATTTACCTGTCTGAGGAGCTAAATATGACCCGGGAACGCAGTGGTGCGCAGGAGTCTGCGAATAGGCCTGTATGACTGGTTGGCATCTCTGGAGAGATCGCTGTCCTTCCCAATCGGGAGATAATATCGGGAGATAATGATTAAGCTCAGTTATGGGTGCTGTTTATTTTATTTATTTTCACATTTGTAAAGCGCCTCAATCCTAGGGCATCAGGGCGCTGTTGCAGACCAGTTACATTTATGCACAATCTTCACAGCGGGCTCTAGTTGAGCTCTAGTTTCCAGGTTGATGCATACACAGACATCTCCTGGTCTTCGACTGTGGGGCATGTCTGGTCGGGTGGCAGCGAGTTTGCCTGGTCATAGTATACGATTATACTGATGTCAAATCTTAGGTTTGGAGTCGAGGGCAGTGGGATTGAGAGCTCTGCGGTCATGGCCAACTTGTTGGTGCAAAAGGGGCCGTTAGGCCACTGTAGTCGAATCCGGGTGCATTGAGCCTGCAGCTGACTAGCCCAGAGCCTGCCTGCCTCTTGAGCTGGCTCTCGTGGTCAGACTTCCTATTTTCTGTGGCGATTATACTTATAAGCCGGCTTCCGTGATCTGACGGTTCCTACATTCGATATAATGCCCTTCTAGACAAATTGGCCAATGGTGGATGGTTTGGAGGCCCTAGGCGGTCCCTTTCATGGTTTAGGGAAAAGGCCAGGTTTTCAATGCTTTACACATGGCCATGTAGTCCTGGGTGTGTCGAATGTGGGGAGGCAGCGAGTTCCACAGTGTTGGTGCCAAGGTAAAGTAGGCAGACCTTCCAAACATGGCTGACTTGTAGGCTGGAATCACTAGCAGGAGGGCCGTGCTTGACCTTAGGGTGTGTGTCGGGAGGTAGGGCATAATCATCTCTTGTAGGTAAGTCAGGTTTGTCCTTGTGCACTGCAGGGTGGGTGATGCATAGGATTTTGAAAGTGGCCCTTCGTCCCATTGTGAGCCAGTGCAGGATGCAGAGAGCTCGTGAGATGTGATCCTTTTGTCCTAGTGCAAGAAGGAGTCTGGCGGTTTTGGACACTTGGAGTTTAAGTTGGTAGGCCGGTGCACCCAAGTAGATGGAATTTACATAGTCCAGTCCGAGCAGGACAATGGACATAATAGCGAGTCTGTTGGGGTAGGTGAGGTAAGAGAAGATCAGTCTCGAAGCCTGAGGTGGTGATGACAGGATTTGGGCTACATTATTGATCTGGTGGGACATGGTTAGGCCACAGTCCATTGTGCAGTCAAGGTTTTTGACTGTTGGAGGGGAGGGGGATCTGAGAAATGCTGAGGGAATGGGGTAATGGGAGTGGTTGCGGGAGTAGAGATGTGTCGCCGCACACCATGATCTCAGTTTTCCAGGGGTTCAGAAGGAGGTGGTTTCTTTTCATCCATAGGTCTATGTCTGAGGCAAGCTGCTAGGTAGGGTCGTGGAATGGAGCTAGTTTTGGGAATTATCAGTGTAGTTATAGCAGGTGAGGTTGTGTGAGCAGATGATCCCGGGCAGAGGGATCATGTACAGGTACAAAAGGAGAGGTGAAAGGCCAGCGCCTTGGTGTACACTGGTGTTCACAGGGCGATTGATGGAAACTGGGAGGAAAGTGATTCGATTTCTGACGTTGAGGAACAAGGCAGTCCAGTTGAGTGCGGAGTCTTGCATTCCTAGGGAGTGGAGTTGATCAAGGGGGATTGTGTGTTTAATGGTATCAAAAGCTGCTGGGAGGATGAGGAGAACCAGTGCAGCGCATCCTTCAGAGTCTGCCAAGACGGAGGTAAACCCAGATCGAGATCAGAGTGGTTTCTGTTCTGTGGGGTTGCTGGAAGCCTGATTGAGCAGGGGTCTAGCAGGTTGTTAGATTCTCGCGAAACGGTCGAGCTGAGAGAGTGCAGAGCTGTCGATGAGTTGGCCAAGAATAGGGTGTTGAAGATGGGCCTGTAATTGATTGGCTGGAGGTGGTAGAGACACGCTTTCTTCAGAAGGGGTTTGACATGCGCTACTTTGAAGAATTCTGGCACAATGCCAGGAAGTGATGGAGTCGTTAAGTATGGACCTCGTCCGTTCAGCTGCACAGGTGGAGGTAAAGATTTCTTTGAGGAGAGAGGCAGGACCCAGAGGGCGGTTACATGCTTTTGCATTGAGGTAATGTATAACCAACGGCCATATATCAAATTAATTTTTTTTTAAAAAATTTTTTGGGGAAGAGCAGCACCCCCCAAGCCCGTTTCCCACCCCTAAAACCTCATCCCGACTGTTTAAAAAGAAAAATGTAACCCTTTACCACACCCTAAATACATTCACTATAAAGGTTTTCAAGATAAAAGATTCGATATATGGGGATTCAATAAACATGATTCAATATAAACACTATACCCCAGAGGGTCTGCTGCTGGATAGTAGTTTGAGTAACTCCTCGCTCGAGAGGAGTTTGAAGGAGTTGAAAGATGGCGCTGCGGGGGCAGGTGATGGAGGAATCTCAAGGAGCTGGTGTTGGGCAGGGGGGTGAGGTTGGAGAGTTTGGCATTAAGGATAGCCGTCCTGTCCATGCTGTGTTGTGAAAGTGTTGGGAGAGGAAGTTGCAGGGCTCTTGCATGGACGTGTTAAGGGCAATGGTGCAGGAGGGCTTCACGAATTCCGAGACGTTTCAGTGGAGCTATTTTCTGATGCTGTGGCAGTTAAGTCTTGTTTTATTGTAGTATTTGTTTTGGCCTTTCTTATCTCAGATATGTAGATCATCATTTGGGGGGGCAAACAGACTTGCTATGAGGGGTTTCCGATGCTCGTCATTTGCGCTCGAGGGAGCGAATATGGGTTTTGAAAGTACACAGGTGGGGCATAAACCATTTGGGGAGTAGGTCATTTGCAAGTGGCAGCAGGGCGGTTAGGGGAGGAGTGAGTCGTTCAGCCAGGAGTCGAAAGTCTTAGGTTGGGAGTGTGCGCAGCAGGGCTTCATCCAGGTCAGGTAGTACTGTGACCTTGCTCCAGCATGTGTAATTTGTAATTTAGTTTATTTGTAAAGCGCAGCTAGGCCCGTGGGAAACCGGGCGCATAGTCTTACATACATGGATAAAGTACATTGCATTAAGGTTAATGGAATAGGATATCAGCTCCCAAGTTACAGGCAGGAGCGATAGAGTAGGCGTCTCTATGACACTTCAAAGAGACATGATTACCGTGCTCTAAAACATAGGCAAAGTATACAAATAAATATAAAGAGAATACAGACATTCACAAAGTAAATGGGAGCGATGCATGGAAACAGAATGAACCTAGAGTTATTGTGCTTTAGATTTATTCTTGAAAGTTTGAAAGGAAGGCTCAGTTCTGATGGGAACAGGAAGGGAGTTCCAGAGTTTTGAGGCAAGGACAGGGATGCTCGCACCACCTGCTTTTTGTATCTGGGCAGGATGAGGCTGTGAATTTGTGGAGTTCTAGTGGGGCGTGAGGAGGTGTGCAGAGTGAGACGGGAGGAGAGGTAGGGTGGTGCCTTGTTGTCCAGGCATTTGTGCGTCAGCACTAGGGTTTTCAGGGCATTTCTTTGTTTTACTGAGAGCCAGTGAATATCTTATCGAACGTTAGAGATGTGAGTGTGCCTCGGGATATTGAGAGCCGACTTGATGGCATTATTCTGGAGTGTTTGCAGTTTGAGGTTGGATTGACTAGTCCCCAGATACAGTGCACTGCAGTAGTCGATTTTGGACATAAGTGTTCTAGACAGGGTAATGCAATTGTGGGGGGTTCAAGAAAGGTCTGCAGGCAGTGATGAGTTTACAGGTGTAGGCTGCGGCTGACTTTACTGCATTGGTTTGTCTGTTTAGGGAGAGAGCAGAGTCCAGGTAGATGCCAAGAGTTTTGGTGTCTTTGGAGACCTTAATGTCATGGCCATCGAGCCTTGTGGGACACCGCAATGAATCGGGGAAGGGGCAGCAAAGGCTAAAGGGGAGAAAACCCTCATGGATCTGTTGCTTAAGAAAGAGTGGATCCATGCGTTAGCTGAGTCTGAGATGTGAGCCGCAGTTTTGAGATGTTTGCAGAGTATTTGGTGATCGACCAAATCAAATGCTGCAGAGAGGTCAAGAAGGAGTAGCACTAATTTCCCGTTGTCTTAAGATCTCCATTTGAGTTTTCATGTCAATCAAGGCTGTTTCAGTACCGTGTTTAGGACGGAAGCCTGATTGTCTTAGCCCAAGGAGATTATTGGATTCAAGATATTCTTGGATCTGCAAGTAGGCTGCACGAGCTAGAATCTTGAGCAGGAACGGGACCGTGGTGATAGCTCTAAAGTTGGTCGGAATGTTAGGGTCAAGGGAAGGTTTTTTTAAGTAGAGGGATCACCCAGGCGTCCTTGAGGTTGTCAGGGACTATGTGTGGGTATGGGTGGGGAAAAGGCGGGCCTTGAGTGGTGGGGCCGGTGTGCCGACAGAAGGGTAAGGTTGAGTATTCTGTCCAGATGAGGGGTTTGGGGCTGGACACAGATGAGGTCGTAGGAGCCGAAGATTGCACCAAGGGTGTGGCCTCCAGTGTGGGTGGGCCCTGCGGTATGCCGGGAAAGGTGGAGAGCCTCTAGACTGTCGACCAAGGGTTGGTTCATGAGGTTGTTGGGCACATCAAACCAGATATTAAAGTCCCCAGGTAGTGAGAGTGCTGGGTGGTTGACCAGAAGGGTAGCTAGTGAGTCGTAGAGACTGTTGGCAAAATGACAGTCAAATCCAGGTGGCCTGTAGATGGGTAGGAAGCGGTGTGAGAGGGCAAAAGTGAGTGAGTGACTTGAAGGGATTCACAAGTTGTGCATGGCTGGGTTTCGGTGAGCGAGATGGAGACCTGAAGTTTGTGGAGGATGGCTATCCCGCCACCTCTGTAAGGTCTGTTTTGGGAGATGAGCAAGTAGGTCGGGTGGAACAGCCTTGTGCGCGACAGGTTTCAAATCGTCTGTGAACGATGTTTCAGGGCGGAAGTGGAGATTGGGATCAGCAGAGGAGAAGCGGTCAAAGATGCTGTTTTTGGCAACAGAGCATGCACTGAATAGGAGGCAGATGACTTGATGGGATCTGGTGGTTCTGCTGATGCTCAAGGCCAGACTAACTAATCGGAACTGAGTGGCCTGTGGGAAAGTGCGGTCAGTAGGGTCAGGGCTGTCAGAGTGACTGTTCCATACAGTTTTGTGAAGTTTAACTGCTGCGGGACTTCACAAGACTTATCTTTTGGTATTAGGCAGACCAGACTCTTAATATAGGCCTGCAATACACAAGTTGACTGAGCATCTTAGGAGGTGTAATGTGAACTGTGGAGCAGCACAATGAAATCAGTAAAACACAAGGCACTAAGTAAACACTTACACACTTAAAGATATTACATCATGTATTTATATATACACAAGGCAACTTAAGCATTCTTTAAAAAAGCAACAACTAATCAAACCATTCTGGAAGATAGAATTCATTTAAATGAGAACCAATAATGCAGATGAGTAATTACTTTCTATGCTAAACATGTTCCAGCACACAGAGGGACATCAATCAAGGTCAGTATAAGCACTTATTTTTGGTCAACATTCCAAAATTAGGCTGAGAGAAAATGCTCAAGAGTTAAGGTAGAACACGCTTTCAATTGGTTCAATACTTTGTTTCTACCAGAGGAATGTAGGCAGTCTTTTATCCCAGCAATAATAGTGTGAACAATTAATACCTGTAAGGGAACAAGCACTGAGAAAGCAATGGGGTTCAGAAGAGGAGCCTTTAGGAAACCAGAACATGGACAGTTCAAGTTCTGATGCAGCTTTTCTTAGCCAAATGTTAACAGTCAGGAGTTCTTTGAAAAATCATAGGAGCTCGAGGAGTGCACTCTTGATGGAGCACAAGCTGGAAGGCCTTCACAGGTTAGTGGAGGTCAACTCTAAAGAGGTTAAAATAGTACTTCCCAACCCATGGAGCACTACAAAAGGCAAAGGATTAGCTATACCCCAAGCCCCACAGTTCCTTAGAATTGAAGAAGAGGTTCCAGCTGAATGCCTTCCTGATGTAGTGATGCAGACTCTTGTTCCTGATCCTTGGTCATGGTGACGAAAGGGAGGACATCTGGCAGGCTTCTGCAGCAGTACTCTGGAGAGGGAATCAGCAGCAATGGATTCCACATGATTCAGCAGCTTTTTGAGGTTTTGCTGCCTTTTTCTCAGCGCCAAAGACAAACTAATAGCTACAGTTGGCGTTTCCACGGTCCCTCAGTCCTGGAATCTGGCAAGGGGACTCTGGACAAAGGATTCCCACTTCTGAAAGTCCTTGAAGGTGCCCACGAAGTTTTGGCTGAATTTGTTCTCTGGAAAATGATGCACTCAATAATGGTCAGAGGTCCCTGGGAATTGGGATTCTGCAGCCTAGGAAAGTCGAGCAAGTCGGTGGATGAGCCAAAATGAAGCAGGTCTAGGCTAGTCGGTCCCACCAGCCAAAGGGAGGAAGATGTCCTGCACCGATCTGCAGTGTTGAAACGAAAACGGGTTCAGCAGAACTGCCTTGCTTCACTGGGGCTTCTGCGGTCCTGGAAGGTGCTTCTGGAGTCTCTACTCATCCTCTTCGCCGGATATGATGTTATAGTGGTGGACTCTGTAGTCCTGCGAAATCCCATTCATTCACAGCCCCAGGGCTGTCAATCACCTGGGGGGTTGGCTGTTCTTCAGGACAGTCAGCCGGCCAATCAGAACTGGTTTCAGTCAGGCGCACCTAGAGACAAATTACAGCGAAGTTTCGGGATCCGCCCTCACTTCCTGCCTTTCCAGACATACTGGAACCTGGGCGGCCTTCAGCCCTGAAGCCCGCCCAAGGCAAAACACACAAAGGATGCAAGCCTTGTTTAAACAGAGTAAAAGCCCAGAAGGCACTAACAAGAAATGGCAGAAAAAGGAAGACACAGGTCTGACATTTGGCAGATCCTCATCTTGTGGCCACAGGAATCAGCATTTGTTGGGCATTGCTGGGTCCTTCCGATGTGGCTCTACCAGGATGTGCACCGCCTTGCAAGGAGAATGACAATCTGTGTATTATCAGCAGATATAAAGGTTTTTCCTGTAGCGTCAGCTGGTGTTGATTGAACAATCGTGGCAGAGATATGGTTTGCTAATGCTCCAGGGTAAACTTTGTGCGTGTATATGGATATTTCAGGACAGAATCGATAGAACAAATGTCTTTGTCCAGGCACAATCCATTACAAATGCAGCGATTCAGGGTGTAAGCAGCTGGAATTCAGTAAAAAGGGTAATAAATCCCCCCCCCCCACTATTCGAAATAAGATTCAAGTATATCTTCAAATAAACATCTTGTTTTCTTGAAATTTAGCCACCCCACTGAAAGCAGCAGAAAATAAGCACATGATACTGAGGCAGAACGTAATCGATGCCACTTTTGTTGCTATGATCTTCCAAAGAAAGCTTGTAACACAATCAGAATGTAGAAAAATCTGGTGCAAATGGCACACCCCCCTTTACGTTCTCCTCTTGGCTTACATACAGGAGGATGAGATTTTCAATGATCAAGACTGCAGTCACCCAGTACTCTATATCATCAAATTGGACCATGGGACCAAAAGCAGAGTCCTGGAGATCTGGAGGATAGCATTCAACTTATACAGCCCTATACTCTGACTCAATGCCACCCTCTGATCAAACCCTCAGACCTGGAGGTCCTACATCTTTGTAGTTGTAGACATGGCTTCTACAATTAAAATCACATTTTATGCTCCTTGCCAATTCCCTTTACACCCCATTTTTCAATAATCCACCCCCCGCCCACCCTCCCCCCATCTTCCAAAATTGGAAGTGCTTAAAATATAATCAACGTGTTATAAAAAAAAATGGACAATTCCAGGGCCCCATCAGATGACAAAACAGTAATGCATGGCTTTAGGACATACATAAATACTCGGAGTGGGTGGGTTGAGTTTTTCTCTGGGGAGGTTCGCCTCTGACCCCATCTGTGGCTTCACGGAGTAGGACTGCAACACATAAGACTCCTTGAACGTATCTTTCTGTTTCACGTTCCTGCAGTAGAAAGAGGGAGAAGAGAGCAAGTATGAGATTCTCTTGGGATGAGACAAGAAGTATAATGGAATGCATGAAGGGGGAAAATGGGAGGGTTTGGCAATGAATAACAGGGTGAGGGGGATGGTGGGATGGGACCTCTAGGGCAGTTATCGAGACAAGGTCTCTTTCCGAGACTTTGGTCGCCCTTCAGTGGGCATCACCATCGCACATCCTGTGGGAGCAAGGGAAAGCAAAAATATAAAAGGAGGCAACACACCCCCAAAGGGGCTTTCATAGCTTAGCAGTGGTTTGAAAGTCTGCGGATTCTGCTGGAGACTTCAAGTACTCAAAACAGTATCTAACCTCCTCAGGAGGTCAAAACAATGGAGATTCCAGCAAAATGCAGAACAGGAGGTCCCATCAAAAATGACAAACAGGGTTGGAATGACAGAAGATTGGGGACAGGGAATGAAGGGTATGCATGATCAATGGAAGAGTCCATTGTAAGGATTGTATGATATCCATTTCCAGATCATGTAATAGAACCAAGCAAAAAGAGGTTGCAGTTTGGTGCTCAAAGGCTGGGAAAAAGAAAACCGAGCAACACTATCCACAAGAAGCCAGGTGGACAACATGCCAAGGAAATGCCTCTGTTGATTGCGGGAAAGGAGTGGAGTACACTCATTGATCAGCAAACACCCAAGGCACTGCCTCAGCTAAGGTGCACAGGTCAACCTGTTTCAGTCCATTCTGTCAAGCCTATGTGAATAGATAGGATACCAGTCTAGCATTACTGGTGGTTCCTTGTATGGAGATGAAGTTCACTCTAAGCACCAAGTGGAGAAGCCGGTTTGTAGTCACATTAAAAGGTTCTATATATTTATGTATTTATGTATTGCAGGGCTGTGGAAACCTTTTTTATGTCCATCTGAAGAACCTTCTTGTGGCTTTCTCAGTAGGTCAGATTAGAAAGCAAAGGTTAAGAGGGCTAGAGAAATGGCAGAACCCCAACCTACAATAGCTATAGTGCTGCAAATAACCAGATTGGCTAGGTTCCAATTACAAGTCTCACAAGCCATTAAATTCTGGTACTTCAAATATGTTCCCTATTGGAGCAAGATTAGATTACATTTCCCAAAATGCATAGGCTTATCAAGTAATCGCATAGAAATAAAAGTGTTGTCCAGTCAACATTTGAAAATTCTACATTGACTATCAACACTGAAATCTGTAGCCTAAGGGGTGAACTTGGGTTGAAAATGTAAACCCTGATAACACATGCCCCACTCAGTGAAAAAAGGAGAAATGCTAGGAGACAAGACATACTGGACAAAACACTGAAGTCCTCAGTTCTTTGACAATGCTAGGCTTGGCATTGAACCATCAGGCCAAACATTTGATTTCAATGTGAATTGACCCTTTGGCCCACCTGATCTCTACCTTCTCTAACTTTCAGTGTTATACGGATGACACCCCGCTCTCTTTCAGGCTCCCCTCAGCATCCTTTTCTCTCTCGCTCATTCCAGATGGTCTATGCAAGCTTCAGGATTGGTGCGCCTCCAGCGATCTCTGTCTTAATGCCTGTAAAACAGATCCTTCTCATTGGGACTCCTACTGTCACATTCTACAGGGAATGACAGCGCTGGTTCATCTGCAGCGTTCACGCGAAGAAGAGCCCTCACGAGCTCCCCTCTGGAATAGATACAGGTTGCCATGGCGCTTGTTTGCACGCCGGCGCGTCTCGTGTCAGCTGACACCTTGCAGGCGTAAGGAACGTGCACCTAAACCACGCCCCTCTGTACTTTAAAGCACCGCTACTCGTACAGCTCTTTGCTGCCAATTGTACCGTTACTCAGACCATCCACCTTATGGCGATTTGCAAAAACGCAAAATTTGCCATTTCCCGCAATTGCCGCTATAAATCATTAAATGAGCGTGAAAAAGACACGTTAGCTCAGTAGGCTGCTGATTGCAGCAGCTTGAGGGTTAACACCTCCGGCTCTGCGTTGCAGGCCCAGGATTGGGGGAGGGTCATGCAGGCCTGGGAGATGCACAGCATTTGGCTGTGACCCCAGGCTCCTCCAAGGCTCATCGAGTGCCCGCCCTGCCGAGCTGACAGAGTTGGTGAAGCGTAGCCAGGTAAGCACTGGCCTGTCCACTCATCTGCCCCCAACTCAGAGCACCCTAGGAGGCCACTGGACTGTTTTCATTACCGGCGCTCGACAGGAAAGTAAATTACTTTCCTGTCGAGCGCCGGAAAAGAAAGCATAAACGTAATGCTTTCTGACGCTCGTCTACAATTGGTATCATGCAGCCCAGCCTTGATTCAAGGCTGGGCTGCATGATACAAACGCTCGTAGCTGTATTTGTTTTCAAATTGCTTTACAATTGGTATCATGCAGCCCATGATACCAATTGTA
The DNA here is from genome assembly GCF_040938575.1 of Ambystoma mexicanum. Lineage (NCBI taxonomy): Eukaryota > Metazoa > Chordata > Amphibia > Caudata > Ambystomatidae > Ambystoma > Ambystoma mexicanum. The sequence goes on from NC_090921.1 coordinate 179,837,311, forward strand.
AAGCAATTAGAAACGAAGGCTGGGCTGCATGATACCAACGCTCGTAGCTGTATTCGTTTCAAATTGCTTTACAATTGGTATCATGGAACTTGGTTTCTACATCCTCTGGGACTTCAACATTCTACAGTGAACTACTCACCAAGTGCATATTGACGCTTTCCGGTACATGCACCAACTCGTCACTAGAGCATCCCTCGTGCCGCCCGGGTTACTCTCCTGTACTAACCTACCTTTTTATTATTTTGTCCTTTCGTTGTTTTCCCTCTATTTGGACTTCATTCAATCCTGCCAGTTTTCCCTTCAGGTCTGTGTTTGAATTATTTATCCATTTATTTCTGGGATGCTCTGGTGTATTACATTTATGTAGAGGGTAATAGTTTACTTCTTTTGTAGGTTAATCCTATAGCAGAGTCCACTCAAACCCTATCTAGGTACTCCTTAGTACTATTGTTTTCTTGCATTCCTTCATACCTTGGCTCCTCGAACCACCTTTGTATTTCTTTGCAGCATTGGTTGGCGGTGTGTGTTCTCCGCGCTCTTTTAGGTGATTGGCAATTCTGCCTGTTCAGGTTGAAACAGCAGAAGGGCACATCGCAGAAAAGAGCCCCTCCTTGAGGAAGCCTGAATCTTAGAATTCAGGGGGTGTCTGTCAGGTTACCAGAGGCAGTCTTGTGACTATCTGTGGGGAAACTACCGTCTCCAAGGTCGCCTATCTACAGGTAGTGATCCAATTACCGGAGCAGGGAGTAACACCTACTCACGCTTTCCCCCTCTCTCTCTGGCTTTCCACCTTGGGCCATCTTCCTTCGCCTTCCTGTGAGGCAAAAAAGCTTGGAGTCATCTTCAAATCCACTCTCTCCTCTCCTCACCTTTTTACATCACAGACCATGCAAAGAAGGCCCACCACCAGCTGCACCACGTCCGAGGTATTCTTCCTTTTCTCACCCCCTCGAATCTCACTGTCTGCAGAGCCCTGGTTCTCTCTAGGCAGGACTACTGCAACAGCCTCTTTCTCTGCCAACCTTCTCCTCTCCGCCCTTTGCAACCTATCCAGAACAGGCCGCCCTTTGCAATCTATCCAGAACAGGACTGCAAGACTTGTCCTTGGCCTCAAGCCCAGGGACCGTATCTATTGTCCTGAAATCTCTCCACTGACTCCCGGTGGCTGCAAGGATCATGTTCAAGACCCTCCATTTCCCACAAGGCTTTCTGGGGACGGGGTCCGCACCACATCCAACTCTCTTCCTAAATAGCTTCCCTCTCGAGCCCTTTGCTCAGCTACCTTAAACTCGGATAATAAAACGCATCTCCAGGCAGAGTAAGGGGTAGATCTCTCGCCTCTGCAGGTGCCTCCCTCTGGAATGGCCTCCCTGCTACTCTTAAACTTGAGACGGACCACCTGAAGTTCTGAAAGATGCTCAAGGCCTTCCTTTTCTCCTCCTACCCGTCTGCTGCACCGACTGGTTTCATTGCTACCCTCAGTGTCTCACTGAGTACCAGGCTCCTCCTTGATCAGACCCCCCTGCACTGCCTCCACACCTACCACACACTTAATTGGCTGAAACTGCAACCCTTCGGTCCCCTGTCTCCTTGAACTTAACCAGAGCCATGCTGCCCTGGCTGCACTTGCTCAGAGCCGCGCTGTCCTAACTGCCCTTCCCCCTTTCCCTGGCATGATCTGAATGACAGATTTGTCTTCCTCCGTCTTCCTTGTCTGGTCACGCCTAGGAACACTTATGTACAGGCGTACTTATCAATTAGTATCTGTATTCTCATATTTTACACTGGTGTCAAATCGCTACATGTCACCTCCATATTTTATTGTACCCAATACATGTTTTACCCCTTTCATTAAAATAAAATTCATGCTTTTTAGAGTTGTATTACTGCTCTGAATCTATTTATCGCAACATTTTGTTCCATGTGAGTGGGTTTTATTAGTGAGGCTGAACTGGGAATAATTATCTGGAGGGATCTGATTGGAAGGAGTTGGCTTATTCTATCAATGGCAAGCACTATGTATGCCACGGCCATATTACATCTGAAAGCAAAACTATGTCTGCTTTCACTTCAAACATTAATAGAATACGTGATTTAGGGATAGAGAAGCCATAGCTATATAGTCTGAGAACCAGCATCTTCTCCCTTCATGCCAATGAAATACATGATTTTATAGAGGAACATAGGTTGGATATTTTCTTTATTACTGAAAATTAGGTAATTTCCCGCGTTTAGGGTACCTAATTCAATCCATAAATCGTACTATGAAGAGGAGAGGTGGTGTATCTGATCATAAATCCAGTTTAAAGGTCTCCCACTTGGATCCCCTTAATTGGAATGATTTGTCACAAGTGGGGCATAGGGTTGTCTCATTTAAGATACTATTGGAATATAGACCTCCAGGACCAGCAAAGTCTTTCCTGGAAAATGTTGACTTATTCCTGTTGTCAGGCATTAAGCATCATGAGCTGGTCTGCATTAGCGACTAACATCTGGCTTGACTACTTACCTTCCTCAGATTCCACAGAGTTGTGAAAAATACTGAAGAGTCCCGACCTGAAGCCACTCTATGTGACCTCTTCTCACCTGTAGGGCCACTGCCTAGACCCATTCTGGTCTGCGGATCACGACTTCCCATGATCAATACAATGCCTGTTTCATAGTCAGATCATTATACTGTTCTCCTTTAGTCTTAGAAAGGAAATGGAGCATACATCTGACCAGCCAAGTGCAGCAAGCCCAAAGATCGGTAAGAAATACTGGGACGCGTACTACATGGGGCCTTGGAATCTATAGATTCATCACGGAAATGCGATTACTTCTTTTCAAAGTAAGTGTCAATTATGGATGCTATCTGTACAAAATATGCACCACTGTCAACGAGGATGAAGAAAAAAACTTAAGCCATGGTACTCTCCCTCTTCAACTTAAGAACAAAATACAGGGCAACAAAGAAAATGGAGGAAGCTTAGAACCTCATGCTGAAATAGATTTTAAGGATTATAAAGGCAACAATATTTATTGACAATAACAAATTACTTTTATAACAAATTATAAATACCGAAAACATTTTTGAATTTTCTGTTAAGAGTAAATATGGGGATGGGGTAAGGTATTAAAAACAGGTGGGGTAATAAAGCTAGGGAAGAAATGGTTTTGTTATTTTAACTTTGTTTAAAAGGTTTATTATTGTATGCGTTAAGACCTCAATGAACCCCTCATTAGATTAAGCTTAAGCATTTAATTATTTACGAGTAAAATGAAAGCCGGTCAATAGAAGATTGCAAAGAATGGGCCAATGGGCCCAAACACTAACATCACATCCACTCATGTTCTTCTAACTGAATCAGATAATTACTAGAGCGTTGAGCATCTGTTTGACTTCAAAGCAGTCGATTTGTTACTCGAGCTCACCCCATTAATGACTACTTGTCAATGCTTCCCCTCTCACAGGGTTCTGTTCTGGATAAGCTCAAAAATTATATAACGATGATGCTGAAGAATCACAACCTGGACCCAAATGAATGACTGAATAATCGCCTAGTGGCAGGTGTCCCCATGCCAGGAAAAATCCTGGAAAAAGTAGTTGCGACCCAGATCGAGGATCATGTTGACAAGTTTGCTTTATTAGAAGCTTGCCAATATGGGGTCCAGCCAGGATTTGGTACAGAAACGGCACGGATAGCGGTCTGGGATGAGCTTCTCCGGGCCTTTGCTAGAAATGCTGGATTTGTCTGGGGCATTTGATTCCGTGGACAACAGTCTCTTACTAGGACGATTGAGAAAAGTTGGGATGGTGCAAGACCATGCTATGAACTGATTAGGCTCCTTCCTATCTGAATGCCGGCAGCAGGTGGAATTGGGGGTGCGGGGTATCTTGGTATCCGTCAGATTCTCTTTCCCAGGGTGTGGCGTACCAGAGGGCTTGTCACTCTGTTTTTCAGTCTGTACCTGAAACCTCTAATGGACATCTTGAGGAAACAAGGTTGAAATTCAAATCGTATGCCGATGATAAACAGATTTTTGTTAGCTGGGTAATTTTAAGATTTTGTTTCACAGAATTGGAGAGTTTGGATAATATTGGAAACTGGATGTCACTAAACTGGCTCCAACTCAAAATGGAGGTGGACTTGTTTGGGTTGCAACACTGCCTTCTAGACGATGAGATGCGTCCGCCCACCACATGCTTTCTGGGCTCCCGCCTACATTTCTTTTACAAAAATCATAAATGTAGGCTGCATTTGGCAAGATAATCTATATGTGAAAATCGGGTAGGAGTGAAACTTCAAACAGCTGCTTGTCATTCCATATGTTGCATCTGAAGATCAAACCGTTGTGGGGGCATTTGTCAATTCCCAGCTGGACTATGCGAATGGACCCAGGAGAACATCAGAACCTGCTACAGAAGCACAAAATGCCGGATTGAGACTGATCTTTACAGTCCCTAAATCACTGCCAATTTCAGCTCTGCACCACTCCCTTCATTGGTTGTCAGTTGGTGACAGAACTGATATTTAGGATCTTGTGTCCGGTCTATAAATCCCTGAATAACTTCGATGCGCTGATGAAATGTTGGATGCCCCGCCCTCCTGTTGCATTTCCAGGGGAGACTGTTCGCAGTACGCGGTCCCAGACCACGGAACGGTTTTCCTTGGGAGATTAGGAAGAAGGAAACACTTTTAGTTTAAGGAAATCCTTTAAAACATTACTTTAAGTAACTTATCTTGATCGGCGGTGGCCAGAATATTCATTCACCTCTAAAAAGAAATATCGTTTTTTTTTTTTAACCATCAGCGCCTAGATGCGGTTAACTCTGCCCAGTCCTGCGAGTTACGAATAATTGAAACAATCAAAAAACACCAACAGATCACCTTTAGACAAGAGCATCAGGATTAATTGGGCATCAGTATCAAACTATTTCAGTCAGGTATGAACATTTCAAGAAGGATGCAATTCAGCCACAACTCCAGGATGATTGTCTAGTATTAGACTGGACTTTTATATTCTGGACGGTGTACAGATGTATATGAGGCCAACCTAGTTGGTGAACAGGGGCAACTCTGGGTGCTGGAGCCAAACCAATCAACTTAGCATGGAGAGTGGTCAAGGCTAATTCTCAGGAAGCGGCGAGCCTGGTCAAGAGTCGACAATGAGTCTACAAGGTAAGTAATCATGGATTACACTTGGACAAATAGTCATACAATTACGATATTTATGGCGAAGCAAACACTATAAAAATTACTATAAGCAAGTAATCAGTTACTCACCATAGTGACTAATGTACTCTTAGTCATTACTCCCCTTTCCTCCATACTGCATGGGCGTCCCTCCCAAGGGACGCGAGACGGAACCTTTTTCCACCAGAAAAAACCTTCCCCTTTAAATTTAGAGGTGCGCGGGGGTGCTGCCCTGGGAGCATACGCTGCCCCGACTGTGCCCTCCGTCGCCACACCTCAGTCCACAGACGCATCGACAATAGTTTAACATTGCCTAATGACACCAGTTTTATTAGGGGGGGGAGGATGGTGGGACGCATGGAGGAAAGGGGACCAAGAGTATGTTGGTGAGTAACTTATAATTACTCTTCCGCCCCGTCCCCTTTCCTCCATACTGCATGAGCGATTACAACTGAGTGTAGCCTCGGGGTGGGGAGGAGACCCTCCTTAAGCAAACAGGTTTCTAAGAACCGCCTGTCCGAACGCTGTGTCTGATCTAGAGCCGGCATCCAAACAGTAGAGCTTGCAGAAAGCCGAAGGGGTGGCCCATGTGGCTGCCCTGCTTATGACTTACCAGGGGACATGCCGCTCGAATGCAATGGCCGTTGCCTTGGCTCCGACTGCGTTGGCGCGCATGTTGGCAGGCAGTGGCTTATGCTGTCCCTCGCAAGCTTCTTTGATGGCCACGACCATCCAACGGGCTGGGCTATGGAGGCCTGATATCCCGGTCTTGCTATAACGCTAACCTGGTATCCACGGGGATGTCACTCAGCCTGTTCTGGCCTCTTACGACCTCGAACCCTTCCCTGGAGTCTTCTCGACTGGAGACTGGGCCTTGTTTTCTTGGAAAGTGTGCTCTCCTTCCTGCTTTCAGCGCAGGGGCGCGTTGATTGATGCGGGCTCGTTGCTGCCTAGTTACTTCACTGGCAAAAGTCCGACAGGTAAGTATAATGAGTCTTTTGAACAGTTCTCTAACTTCATTCCTTTCCTTCCTTAGATGATGGCCGGCGTCCGGGGATGGCGACGTGCTGCTGAGATGAGTAGCGCTGAAGATGAGTGAGAGCGCGATGCGACCCTTTCGTATTTGTATTGAACTGAGTTCTTTTTCTGTGTCTTTTAGGTGCCGCAACGTTTTCAGTGTAGATGCCGGTTATGAAGAAGAAATGCAGCGAGTAAGCGCGGTATGCGGCGCCTCTAGATGTTTCCACGCTAACCTGGAGTGTCTTTTCCCTCTTGCAGATGGATGAGAAGTTCCGGAGACAGAGTTCCCCCAGAGCGGCTGGGATTCAGGTAAGCGTTTGAAGCTCGTACAGTCTTTAAAAATAAGAGAAGATTTGCTGAATGCTTACTAATGCCTTTTTTCTTTTCCTTTCCCTTAGGAAGCAGCGTGCCGGGATGGGAATGACACCGCCGAAGATGCCCGCAGTACAGAAGTGATGAATGATGGGCAGAAGCGCCGCAAGGTAAGGCTGTTCCCAATGGTGTTCTTGTTCTTGCAGGAGCTGAGAGCAGAAGAAAGATGCAGTCCTACTGGAGAACGGTCCGAACACGGTGAGTGTCACGCTGCAGGTGCAGAAAACACAAAGCAGGTTTCTCAGCCTGGGCGTGGCTTAAATAGTCTCTGGGTATCCCAGGTGTTTCTGGGCTGAACCACACCCAAAAGACTAGACTGCACATGCAGTTCCGGGAACCAAAATATGTGGGGGCATCCATCTTGTCCCCATCAATGCACTACAAGTCCAATCCCCAATGTTATGCTACGGGAGTGAGTCTGATTCCACAAGCCCCAAGTCTGACTCCAAGTGGGTCTTTTGAGGGATGGAGAGGCCATTGAGGGCCATGTAGGTGATCGTGGCCTGGCTCCAGCCTCACCTCTTGGAGGGATGGGGACATGAGGGTCAGGAATCATGACACTTGCTCCCGCGAAGGTGACGTGTGTCTGACTTGCGGAAGCCCTTGGTCCTGTCGGAGTAGAATTTCAGGGCACGCCTGACATACAGACAGTGCAGAACCCTTTGGCAGGCATCACTATTTCTTTGTTCAGATGGAATGTGGAAGGCACCTTAGGTAGGAATGCTGGGTGTGACCGCAGTACTACTTTATCCCTGTCAAACTTAGTATAGGGTTCCGAGGAGACCAGCGCCTGGATTCTGTTTATCCTGCAAGCCGAGGTGAGGCCCACTAGTAAGGCCGTCTTGATGGTGACCAGCCTGATGTCCGCGGACGCCATTGGCTCAAATGGTTTGTGCACCAGGGCACCCAACACTATATTGAGGTCCCACACAGGCCTCTTGATGGGCAGGTAGAGTCTGGCGAGGCCCGTTAGATGTGTTAACAATAGGGTTATAAGAGGAGAAGTCCTCTTCCTCTAAGTTTCTGTAGGCCCCTATGGCTGCCAAGTAAGTGCGGGAAGTATCTACCTGCACGCCCGAGTGGACGAGGTGCGCCGAGAAGGAAAGCACATTGTCTAATGTAAATGCAATGGGGTTGATATCCTTACAGTCTGCCCAGTGGCAGAACCTGGTCAACTTGCTCTTATACTGGGCCCTGGTAGCTTTACTTCTAGCGCCCTGTATGATCTCTAGTTTATCCTGGGACCGGCTGAGGTATCCTAGCGTGACCTGCTCAGGAACCACGCTGTGAGGGATAGTTTCTCTGGAGCGGGGTGAATGACCCTGCCCCCCTGCTGCGCCAGAAGATGTGCTGGGCCCATCGGAAGGCGAATGGGAGGTCTCAGAGAGGCGGAGCAGCTTGGAGAACCATGGCCTGCATGGCCACTATGGTGCTATCAGAATGACGCCAAGTTGGCGAGACTCCTTGATCTTACATCAGTGGCATGGGCTGGAAGGCAAATACGGTTGTGCCGTTTCACTGAATCTGAAATGCGTCGCCCAGGGAGCCAGGGCCCTGCCCCTGCCAGGAGGCTAACTGTTGGCACCTCCTGTTGTCCCAGGAGGCAAAGAGGTCCACCTGGGGGTTTATTTCTAATGCGCACCAAACCCAGAGGACAGGGCGCAGCAGTAGGAAGATGCAAGGCTTACAGGTTTCAAATCGTTCACAAAATAACATAAATTTACAGGTACAGTTACTTACAGGCAGGTACAGATACTTGAAGGTATAAATGTTCAGATTATGTACAATTCAAATATATATGCAGTTCCAACTGTTATTTACAATGATGGACAATGTCAACAAGGCGTAGGGTAGTGTGACAGTTATGACAGTTTAGCTAGCCTTCAGTTAAATTGAGATAGGAGATCTATCTCTTTCTAAATTGTGGATAAGGTTGGTCTAGTCTCAGCTCGTGAGGCAGGGAGTTCCAGAGTTTGGCAGCCTTCACAGGAAAACTATTGCCACCGATCTTAGCGAGTCTAAATCTCGGTACCACGAGGCAATTAGCGTTTCTGTTTCTTGTTGGCCTATTAGAGATTCTTCTTAACAGTTTGTCTATTAAGTAGCTAGGGGCAACATTGTTTAAGGCTTTGTGGGTCAAGGAGGCCATTTTTAGCTGTATTTTATAATGGGTAGAGAGCCACTTGTGTTGACGTCTGGTCAAGGCAATGTGTACTCTTTTTTATGCCTAGTGCAGCTCTTAGGGCGTTATTTTGCAGAATTTGTAACCTCTGAATAATTGCTTTGTTAGCTCCACTGTAGAGAGCATTGCAGTAATCTACACTGGAGAGAATTAATGCTCTTCGCAGGATAATGCAGCTGTCATTTGACAGGAATGGCTTGCCAGCTCTAATAAGCTTACATGTGTAGGCTGTGGTAGAGGTCAGAGATGTCCCCATCGGCATAGATCATCAGTACGAGGTTGTTTAGCTGCCACTCTTAATTGTCCGCTCCCAGCCTGCCCGCCTCCAGGTTGGACTCCCCAGGCAGGTGGACGGCCATGAGGTAGATGTTCTCCAGGGCCCATTCCCACATGCTGACTGCCAGTCTGCACAGTGGAGGGGACCTGGTCCCTCCCTGCTAGTTGACATAGAACATGCTGGTTGAGTTGTCTGGATGAGGATGACCTTGCCCTTGATAACCGCAAGGAAGGCTCAGAGCGTTAGCCAGATCGCATTCAATTCCAGCCAATTGAAGTGGTATTCCTGCTCCTGCCGAGTCCAGGTGCCTGTGACATAGTGGTTGACCAGGGTGCCCCCCCCCATCTCTCTCGAGAGGAGTCCATAGTGATGGTGACCGGTGGGGTAGGTTGCCAGAAGGGCTTGCCCGTCCGCAGGTTGCAGTTCCTGGACCACCATGTGAGGTCCGAGTGAAGAAAGGAGAACGATGAGCATCTCTGCCCGAGAGCTCCGTTCCTGGTAACAATACGCTGCAAAGTGCTGCTGTATCCTCGTCATCCTGAGTCTCGTGTGGGGGACAGCCAATAGGACTGCTGCCATGAGACAGAGTCGGTACCACCAGGTCAAAGTCACTTCGCTGCAGAGGAAGTGCGCTGTGGCCCTCTTGATGGCGGTGATCTTGTCCTCCGAAGGAAAAAAAAAAAACCCTCAGCCTGTGTCCCACATGAGTCCCAAGAAGGTCGAAGTCTGCGTAGGCTGCAGCTGCGACTTCTTGAGATTGAGTGAAAAGCCCAGATTGTGAAGTGTGTTCATGAGGGCGTGCAAGCTGCCGTGCACCGCTTCCAGAGATGAAGCCCTGACGAGCCAGTCGAGGTACGGATAGATGTGGTGGCCCCGAGGAGGGGCGCCACTGTATTCATCAGCCTGTAAAAGATCCTGGGGGCCGAGTTGAGGCCAAAGGGAAGCACCTTGTATTGGAAATAGTAGCCCATGATCCTGATTCGTAGAAAAGAACGATGGGGCTGCCAGATCGGGATGTGTAAGCAAGCGTCCTTCAGATCCAGGGAGCACATCCAGTCTCTCCTGCTATTCAAGCTGGCGTAACCATCTTGAATTTTTGCAGAGGTAGGGAGAGGTTGAGGGTGGAAAGGTCCAGCACAATTCTCAGGCCCGCCTGGTTCTTTTTCTGAATGGCGAAAATCCTGGAGTAGAAGCCCAAGCCTCTCTGGGAGGCTGGGACTTCTTCCACAGCCTGGCTCTCGAAAAAAGTGACTGGATCGCCGCTAAAACAGCTGCTGTCCCACCCTGTGGAGCGGAAGAGGGAGGAGAGGTTGGGATGGGTAGGCGCTACCCTGTGGATATTACCGAGAGGATCCAGGGGTCCGCAAAATTCTGGCACCAGAACTGTGCATGGAGAGCAAGCCTGTCCCCCACTAAAGACATGTGGACCCGGAGGGGCGTGTCCTGCCTTCTTTTCCTATGAGGCTGTTGCGGAGGAGGGGGACTGGAAAAAGCCCTTACTCTAACCACCCCCAGTTTTCTTGTTTGCACCAATGTTGGGTCGGCGAACAGTCAGTCTGCCTGGACCTCCGCTCTTGGAAGCCACAGAACCCTTTGTATGTACAGCCCTTGTCGGAGCACTGCTATGACTGGGTGTACGTTTTGGGCTTGGCCTTTGTCAGGATGGATAAAGACTTGGCTGTTTGTGAGACCTTTTTCTTTTTGTCCAGCTCCTAGTCTGTGGTGGAGTGGAAGAGGTCACCCCCTTAAAACGGAAGGTCTAATATGCGTTCATGGACATCCGGGTTGAATTTAGCATCACAGAGCCAGGCAGTTCTTCTCATGTCCGTGGCAATGCAGATGGCCTGGCCAGAGGTGTCAATGTGGGCCACGGGGGACTCCACAATGTCTTGTGCCACCATCTTGGCCTCAGCCAGCCCCGACTTGAATGGTGATTGGCTCTGCGCCGGAAACTCAGGGAGGAAATCGTCAATTTCCTGCCAAAGACTCTGGTTAATGGCTGCCAGCATGGCATCGGCGTTGCCTTGAAAAAGAAGCAGGGACGCGTTGGAATACAGCTTCTTTCCGTACGCCTCCAAGATCTTCTCCTTGCCTAGCAGCAAAGCGGAAGAAGAGGCCGAGGACGACTGAGGCTCGGAGTATAGAGATGCTGCAGCGATCACTGCAGAGTGCGGCTGAGGGTGGGCCGACAGCAAGAGTGTATCCCCCTCCATCTGCCTGTACTTGGCATCCAGGTGTCGATTGACCGGCTGGACAGGGTGGTGCTTGAGCCAGCCCTTTTTGGCCAAGGCGAGTACGTCCTTCAGCATCGGGGTCCCTGTTCTCGCTGCGGGACGTAGCGCGATGACTTAAGCAAGGACCCCCCTCAGATGGTTGCTCGAACTCGGTTTGAGGAAGGCCAAAGTACTCTGCCAGCCCGATAGAAAATTCTCATAAATGTGCTAATTCCCTTCACCTAAGAGACCCCTAGCAACTTTTCTGGATTTTGAGGACTTGATTTTTTTACCTGGGGAGTGTGATTTTTTCCCCCCACTCATGTATTTTGATGTATGTTTTACTCTTGTGTTCTTTGATTATGGAGTTTTAGACAACTCCATAGGCATCATCTTGTCGTGTGTTACACAGCACCCTCAGTGCAGTGACACAGGGAAGCCTTTTAGGCTGTCCCAAGGTTTAGATACATTCTTTGGGATAAACTACTGTCTCCCAGAGAAATTAAAGTTAAATTGACTTTCCTAGTCTTTAAACTCCTAGACCCAGCACACACCACTTTACAATAGAGTGCTGGAGGGGTTACCTAGTATCCCCTGTGTCTAGAAACTCATGTAGCAGTCAAATGCTACCTGTTCCGCTCACCTGGTGTCCGCGGGGGCGCCACACGATACTGGATGGAGGTACAAGCGCTATCCCGGACCCCTCTCTGCTTGGTTATGTGCCAGATGTTGGGTAGCGCCTATAACAGGAGAATGGAGGGATAAAATACCGGTTCTGTGATGGGTGGCCTCCCACCTCCCTTTGGTCCAAATTCCCTCCCTTGGGGTTATTGCCCACCTTAGGTTTTTGTGCATTGAAATCTCTGTGCAGGGGAGCATGGTTGGTGCGGGCGTTTAGTGGACCTAGTTGCTTCACTGGCCTGTGTGCCCTTATGTCGGGTCCAGACCGGCTGTGACTCCGACTCAGCTTGCTGTCTTCCAGGTGAGTTATAATGTCTATTCCATCTTTATTCTGTCTTTCTTTACCTCTGTTTTCGCTGTCTTCTCGGCGTCTTGCTCCACTACGCTGTTCCCTAAGAATGTCTTTGTTTTCACAGGGATGGTTGCGATCTCGGAGTTGCAGTGTCAATGGCGAAAACCACGGTGAGTTATTGATGCGGAGTGCTGCGCTGTGTATTGGTTTTAATTGCTAAACTGTGTTCTCTTTTCTTTGTACAGGTTGCAATGATGTTCCAGAGTGATGAGTGATCGAAGCGCTGCTTGCCCAGGTAAGTGCTTGGATAATGCTGACCTTCCTTCTCCCTTGCAGGTTGCGCTGAAACCCAGAGATGGGCAAGGTAAGAGAAGCACGGGGTGCTGCCAGAACTCGCTGCTTGCCCAGTTAAGAATTGTTATTAATGCTGTCCTTGTTTCTTTACCTTTGCAGGTTGCTGCAAACTCCGGAGATGGGCGAAGTAAGCGAAGCGTAGGATGGATTCAAGACCAGTTACTTCACAGGTAAGTAAGTGTTCTTGCTCGCTAATGCTGTTCTTGTTCTCCCAGGTTATTAATGGAATCAGGATCTAGGGCTTCAGGATCGGGCCGCCGGAGAAGTAGATGAGCAGGAGCTGGACACAGTGATCGTTACGCTGCAGGAGTGCAGAATAACGCGAAGCGTGTTCTGCAGTTTGGGTGTGGTTTAAATAGCCCAGGCCAAGTAGTTCCAGGCCAAGCCACACCTAAAACACTAGACCGCATGGCTTGGTTCTAAAGAACCGAGTTGTGTAATAGGCCTCCAGGTCTTCTCTTTTCGCCGTTTCTTTTTGGAAAGGTCCTCCTAGAGTTTCTCTGTGCGCCAAACTAGGTTTGGTCCCTTTGTTTCTACACCTTTGGCGGGCTTCAGTACTGAAGACCGCCTCTGGTGTCCGAGTGTCCAAGGTGGGCTCTTGTTGATCGAAGCCTTCTTCCTTTGCACTGATTTGCATGAATACCAATGTTCAAATTACATTATTTTATGTTGGGCGTATTTTCACAATGTTTCATATTTGGACAATTTGACAGTTCATTTTATATTATTTACGCCCTGAAAACGGCCCAGTTAGGGTTGAAACATGCGTTGACGTTGGTTTTGTTATGGCTGTTTCTGACGATTAACGCTGAATTTCAAGTCACTTTCCTATATGGTTACTTCTATTGATTCTCAGAACATAGAGTGCATTAGGGTCTTTTGTTCAATTTTACCATGAAAGTGCAAATTTCTTCTATAACAAAAATTGAAAATCTAAATCAGTGGCTCTGATAATTCTTTCTCAATAGTCTTTTGAGTTGACTTACATGATCAGTCAATGAACATAGTACTCTCCCAATATTTGTGAATTCTGTGGGTAGCGCAGACAGTGGCTGTCTGGCAAACACTTGATATATCTTGTTCTAAAGGTTTTTTTTTGAGAAATTACCCTTTTTGCTTTCACTGCTGCTGCACACCCGACAATTATCCAATTTCTCAGGACATATATAATTCCTATTTACACATCCAACTCAAGGATAATTTCTTAATCACACTTACTGCTGGTATGGAACTGCCTGCACTATCGATAGGGCCGGAGCAAGCGGCAGAGGCTGAACAGGGTCCAGGGGTGCCTGTACTGGGGCCTGTGGCACCAGAGCTATTGGCAGGAGCACGTCCCTGAGGATGAACCCCATCCGAGGAGATTTCCTGAGTCAGAGGAACCTTCCAAAGAAATCTGTCCTCACAGGCCAGAGGGTTGGTAGGCGAGATTAACGAGGTAGCGGGCGGATGCTGGAGCCGTTGCGTACCCTGCCTATACGGACGCAGCATAAACCTGCCCTGCGCAAATGAACGGTAGGCTGTAGGCCATATACCTGGTTGACACCAGTCCCACCTTCTCACACATTCCTCCACCTGCTCCCTGCCTTGGTGCGGTATCAGGCGGATGTCGGAAATGTCTGGCACAGTGGGCATTTTGTCGAGCTGCCTTCCACATGCCTGTGTCGTGTTGCTTGGCTCACTGGGCCCAGCCCAGTCCTTGAGTGTGGATCATGAGGCCTTCCCTGTTCCTCAGGCCGAAGCCTGGTAGGCGTATCGCCCTCTCAATCATGTTGCTGGTACAATGGCGTGGCCCCTCTGGTGAAGACCCAGTAAAAGAACCTTCCGGTCCCTCAGCACTGTCACCGGGAGGATCAACTGACCCCTCGGCCGGTAGCTCATATAGCCTCAGTACTTGTGCTGGTATGATGACCCGAGTGGTCCCTCCCGCATGGGTGAGTCCTGGAGAAGTAGTCTCCCTTGCGGGGTGCGCTGGAAAAGGGCGGCCCTACCTTGGGCTTGGATCGATGATAGACTAAGTCCTTTAGGTCCTCTGGAGGCGATATCTGGAAGAGCTCCCTCCACCTGGCTAGTCTGTTCTTCAGAGAACTCGAGAGCGTGTCGCATGGGGTACAAGCATGCCAGCTGTGGTCTGGGCCAGGGCAACGTTGGCAGAGGGTGTGGGGGTATTTAGTTGGAAAGAGCCCGTCGCAGGATGGAGACCTGGCGAACCCTGTACAAGTCGACATGCGCCGGGGAGGAGCGCGACGCCCGAGGACAGAGTACCTGTGATAAAAAAAAAAAAAACGAGAAGTATGCGCGCGTTGAATTTACATGGCCGAAGCCAAACCCAGGAGCACTGGTGAATTTGATCCGTTCCCGTGGAAAAGGGGACTGAGGTGTGGCTTCAGAGGGCATAGACAGGGGAGCGCATGCGCCCAGAGCACACCCCTGCGCGCCTCTAAATTTAAAGGGGAAGAAGGTTTTTTTCTGGTGAAAAGGTTCTGTCTCCCTTCCCTTAGAAGGGACGGCCATGCAGTATGGAGGAAAGGGGACGAGACGCAATAGTAATATTACACATCGTAACAAAATACATATATACAGTCCCAGTTACCAGTGCAATAAAACCCCAATAACCCCACAATATAGAAAGGTAATGGTTAGATTTGCAATGGCAGTCCACAAGAATTCAACCATAACGTTAGATATCCAACACTAAGTCAAGTTCACAAAATTTCCAGTCATTTTGCGAGCCAGGAAAAAGTTAGGTGGATGGTCTTGTGGATGGAAAATCAGTTCCAAAAGCCAGGTAAGTATCTATTCTAGTAAATAAAACAGTCCCAAGCTTTCAGAAGACTTTAAGCAAAAAAAAGTATTGCCAATGCCAGACAAAGAAACGTGTTAAAGTGTTCAAAACTTCACAGGTGGCGAGGAGGAAGGGACAGGTAAATATGGCTGTAACTCACCCCCATACTCTGATTTCCCTTCAGACTTGGCAGGTCGTCAGATGTCTGTTTTCCCAATGTTGATTCCGGCCACCAGACCACACAAGTTGCGGGTGCAAGAAATGTCCCAGTCAGATTCAGATGCTTGTGCAACCGGTTCCTGTTGAAGAATGCCACTCACATTGATTAAGCCCAACTCCAGGCACTCTACCAGATGCAGGAAAGTCGGTTTCGACATAGGTTGCCCATACACAGCAACAGGAGGGGAAACAGGTGTCGCGGTCAGAGTTGTCCTCCTTTCTTGGGTCCCGTCGAAGCTGGAACGCTGACATTTCGCAGTGCTAGGGCTAATGCTCTTTTCTCTGGCCTGGTGGTCAGATTTAGGGAAGGCAAACTTAGATTAGTGACAGGGAAAACTCTAGGAGCTGTATCCAAACCAGTACAAGGTAGCTAGGCGAGTGCTCAATGCTAATGCTCATGAGGGGTGAGCCTGGTAAGAGGTAATCAATGAATAAACAGTAAAAAGTCAAGGACAACACTTAGACCAGGGTTACACAATGGATTTCCCTGAAAGTCTGAATGTACAAGTCTCATACAGTGGGCCAGACAGTCTACGTGGATGAGCATGTGGTAGGGGTGTCTGTACAAATGCGAGTAAAAAAACCATTAATCATGGGTTTTGAAGTGTCAATTTTATGTATTGCTCCATTTTGTAACTGTAACCCTGGATACAGTGCATTACAACTTTGATTTTATTATGGAACTTAAATCATGTTTTAAATGGGTATCGGGTTGTTAACAAAAAAACAGACTTGGAACACTTCATTAAACTCAGGTGACTTGGAGGGCCATATATAACATCTTGACGGGGCGCATTTGGGCTGAGGGCCGTATGTTGCGCACCACTGACAAACAGTTCCTAAAATACTTACATTTTTGCCATTTAACACTATGAAAAATGACTACTAGCATGTAATATCATACAAACTAAAATAAATGATGTATGGGATACGTTACTTAACAATCAGATTTCTGATACTTTTATCTGCTTAGATTCACAAGCTAGGCATAGGCCAACATCTAATGGAAGCTTCAGAGTATTACAGTTGTGGTTTTCGAAATGGGACATCAACAGGTCCTACCAGTAATACCATCCCAAGTGTGACGTCTATTGTACCCATGGTGCTTCACGCGTCAAGGCCCCTTCTATGGTTTGTTTCTGACATGAGGTTGCATGAAGTGTAGCACAAGTACAGATGTAGTAAAGCAGATTATTTATTAGATAAGCCCAGAAAACCTATGCACCTTCTACTCCAAGGGGAGGAAGGATGGGTGCATGTGAATCTAAACAGATACAAGCATCCAAAATGTGATTACAGTAAGTATTGTATCCCTTCTGAGGCTTGTGGAATCTGCTTAGATAACATGCGATGCATAGATTAGCAAGCAGTGTTTGGGGAAGGGGGTGGGTTGGGAGAAGGTACAGCAGTAAATAGATATTTTAGCACTGCTTGTCCCACCTGGGAATCTGCTTTTGAGTGAGTGTTAATGCAGTAGTGCTGAGTAAATGTGAGGATAGAGCTCAAAGTAGCTGCTTTGCAAATGGCGTCCAGCGGGACGTTTGCAATAAAAGCCAAAATAACTCCTGTACCTCTGGTGGAGTGAGCTCTTGGCATGAAAGGCAGTGTTTTATTTGACAGAGTAGCAGAGCAGTATGCATCCGACTATCCATCTGGAGATGGCGTTTTTGGAAATGCAGTCTCCTTTGCCTGGAGCTATGTAGACAAACAGTTGTTCTGTTTTCCTTAGCGGTCTGGTCTTGTTTACATAGTAAAGGACCGCCCTCCTTATATCTAGTGTATGGAGTTTTTCTCAGCGGAGTTTGATGGATTTTGAAAGAAAGCTGGTAGTTCGATGGCCTGATTGACATGGAACTTAGAAATGAATTTAGGTGAAAATATAGGGTGCGTTCTTAATACCAATTTGTCTTTGTGGATAAAGGGTTTTGCACTGAAAGCTTGCAGTTCACGGACTCACCTTATGGAGGCGATAGCCACCAAATAAAACGTCTTATATGTGAGATGTTTAAGGTTGGACTTATGCAAAGGGGGTCCCACAAGCTTTGAAAGTACATTTTGGTCCCACCCTGGTGGCGGGTTGAGATAGGAGGGTGGAGTCTTTTTACTCCCTCCATGAAAGCCTTAATGACAGGACTTTCCACTAGGACACCTTACTATGAGAAGTGGTGTACGAATAATAGAGACACTAGGTGAACTTTGATCGAGTTAAATACAAGCCCAGAGTCCAGTAAGTGAAGCATGTAATCAAGAATGCATGATGGAGTACATTCTATTGGGTTTATTGGTTTTGACTGGCACCAAATTACAAATCTCTTCCACTTGTTAAAATAACAGTGTCTAGTGTTTGGTTTACGTGCCTCTGAAGATTTCCATACACCTTTGGAGGTAGATTTAGAGGTCCAAACTACTTCAGGAGGTAGATTTTAGAGGTCCAAACTACTTCAGGTCCAAGTTCATAGACTGAGGTTGAGGGTGCAATGTTGTCCCCCAACCCCTGTGCTGTGTGAGCATGTTGAATGTGCACGAGAGTTTGTTTGGGTCGCACATTGCCAGTTTTGCGAAGATGTGGATACCAAGGTTGTCTCGCCCACATAGGAGCAACTAGGATTAATGTCACTTGTTCCTTGTGAATCTTGTTATGATATGGCATTTGTATCGCGCCTATACATAAGTGTTCACCACTTTTGCTCATTAGGAGATGGGGGGAGAGGGGGGGCCTAGGCACATTTCTCTGATCAGTTCACCCACAGGGCGTCCCCCTTGGAGTCATGTTGAGGAAACCTGGAGTCGAACTCTGGGCATTGTTTGTTTTCTCTGGTTGTGAACAAAGTGTGAAAAAGTAGTCTACGATATTTTTGTCGAGTTGCTACTCTGGATCTCTGCTTAGTAAGTCCGCTAGAGAACTGATTAGCCCTGGAACATGTGATGTTAGGAACATGCTCCGCTTGAGTTCCCACTTTCATACATTTTGTGCTAGCTTGGACAGATTTGGAGAATGCATGCCCCTTTGAGTGTTTACGTAAAACATAGCAGTGGTGTGGTCTGTGAGTATTTATACTATTTGAATTGTCAGGTGTGCTTGGAAAACTTGAAATGCCTCGAGCACTGCCAGAAGTTCCAGAAGGTTGATGTGATTCTGGACTGTGATTTGAGTACACAGACTATGCACTGTGAGATGAAGGTAACGGCCGTCCCCTCCCACCACCCAGTGAGTGGCGAGTCTGTTGCAACGACAGCTTGCATCGCCGGGACAGGGAAGGGTTTACCCATCAACAGGTTCTCCTTTGTCCACCTGCGTAGGGCTTATTCTAGGGTTGGCGAAACAACCACTAGATCGTCCTACTGACCGCTTGCCCGAGACCATTGTTTCGCCAACCACTCTTGCATTGGGTGCAGCGCAATTGTGCGTGTGGGACCAGGTAAATGCATGATGCCATGATCCCGAGCAGTCGTATTGCCTTGCGTACGGTTGTCTGGCAACCGGCTAGATACTGTGGTATTTGCAACAGTACGTTTTGTACTCTCCTTCGACGGAAAGACTAGACCCTCTTCTGTTTTTATGACAGCTCCTAGGAACTGTTTCGTCTTGTTTGGTACAAGGCTTGACTTTTTCTCGTTGATTGAGAAACCCATTAAAAAGTAGATTGATCGTTCTTTGGGTATTTTGCTTGCAAATTTGGGGATTCTCCCCTGTGATCAGCCAGTCATCCAGGAAAGGGCACACCAGGATTGACTCCCTGCATAGGTGCGCCACCCCCCCCCCCAGTACCTTGAATACCCTTGGAGCGGATGCTATGCTGAAGGGCAGCACCTTGAATTGGTAGTGCTGGTTTGCCATTTCTGAAACGCAAGAATCTTCTGTGCGCTGGGAACATTGAAATAAGAAAGTATGCATCTTTCATATCCAAGGTTGCCATGCCGTCGTCCCCCCCCATCCCCCGCTTTAGCAGTGGGATTACTTCCTGTAGTGTAGGGCGCAGATCTAAGACAGTGCGCATTGTGAGGTCAGTTTTTGGCACAAGGAAGTACATTGAATACATACCTTTGTTTACCTGGTTCGCCGGGGAAACTTCTACGGCATCCTTTAAGCACCGCTGTCACCTCTTCCAGCAGGATATGCTGTTCATTGTCTTGGTGGATGGTTGCTGGGTTGCTGTAGCAGTTCTATACATTAACCGCCCGACACAGTTGAAAATACCCACTTGTCTGAGGCGATTACCTCCCGTACGTGGGTGAAGTATGAAATGCGCCCTCCTACTGGAAATGCATGGGAGGGAACCTGTAGATGGTAATTGTCCACAGAGGTCCACAGAGATATAACAATAACTGGGGCCTTGTGAGACGGGGAAAAGTTAGCTGAGGGCTTCTGGGAGGCAATGAAGAATTCCAAGGGGTAGAGGACAGGTTGTTCTAGTGATTGAGTGCTCGCCAATTTTGGAATGCTTGCGCGAGCAAGCATTGGCAAAGCCAAACTGATAAACATTTTAAAAAGTTACCAATCTTTTAAAAGGGAGATAGGGGTCCCGTTAAGTACTGTTACAACTCACCCCCACCCCATGCTCAGATTCTTCTTAGGGCTTGGCAGTTCTTCAGAAAGGGGTCCAAGGTAGCTTTTCACACCGTCAGCTCTGGTCCTTGATGACCAGGAGTTGCAGGTTTGAGCTCTTCTCTGGTTTGCAACAAATGCTGTTCTGCAGAAGAACTCTATGCAGGGCCCCGATCAGCACAGGCCTGGATGCAGGAAAGTGGTTTTGGACATCAGCCTCTGTTACATGGCGACGAGGGCACACAACTGTCACGGTTGGACTTCGCCTCCCATCTTGGGTCCCTTTGATGCAGGAACCACGAAATTTGGCAGAGAACATCTGTGGCATAAGCTGTGGATCCCAAATGTTCCGGGCCTCAATGCACAACAGCGACATCTGCAGCACTGTAGCCCAAACTCTGAGCTGGTCAGCCACTGGCTCTTCCGAGGGCTCTTCATTGCAGGACTGTGCCGGCAGAGGATTGGGACCAGACAGTTTCAAATGGAGAGAAATGTGATGCAAAGAGAAATCTTTCCCTGCAGAAACGAGTTCTTCATTTTAAGGTACTATGCTGCTCCCTGTAAAACTTAATTGGAGCTTTGCTTTCTGATCCTGTTTTCCTGGGGGCTGTAGTTGGCTGTATATGCACCACTCCATATCACAAACGATGTGGTACTTTGGGGACCCTTTGAGAACAAGGCCCCATACATCTTAAGGATGGACTTTTAAAGTTAGTTTTGTATCTCTGTGGATCTGTTGCAGGGTTTATGTATTTTGCTCTTCTCCAGTGATCATACACGTATCTTTACTCTTGTGTGATACTACATGCGAATAATCATTTTGTATAGTGTTATAAGGCCATAAATAAATATTTGAATAATTGTTAGTCTATTTGTTGTTTGACTTTTCAATATGTGTACTCATTGAGGACCCCTTACCAGACTCCCACCCGAGACTTGGCTTTGACCACTCGCTTTGCTACCACAATCTGGTTTGGCTACAGCTCCCAGAGACGTCGCTAACCTAGGATAGCCTTCTATACATCTCTCTACCAGGCCAAAGTATAGAACATCAGTCCTAACGGGTTCCAGTGGAGAGGCGACGGCAGACTGTCACAGGTTTCTCAGTCTTGGCAACAGAAGGGGAGTTCGGTGGATCAGGCGACAGCTCTCATGCAGAGACCCCCAGCAAAAGATCTTCTCTGTCCTGGCTTTTTGGTGCTGCGAGGAGCCGGGAATGAGATGTGGACATAGAGGACATGTTTTTGGTTATAAAAACCTTTATTAAAATGAATGGGACTAAGAAATGCCTCACTATCGCCATTCCAGGAGGGATTTCTCTATTTCAAACCAAAAATTACTGCGCTTGTTCAGTGTCAAGATATCCAAACCAAATGATCTGTCCTGTGTCTAAGCCTATTCTGGCCCTCACGCTCTAAATAAACTAACAGTGTAAAGGGGATTGTTTCTTCACTTTTCCAAGTGCTCAAATGTACAAGTTCAACACGAAAGTTCTAATTCAACGGAAAGGCTTTTCTAATGAACAATGGTCTTCTTCCCAGGGACTAGCTTTCTTCCCTAGGTCCCTTGGATCAACCTTCACCACTTCAACAAAAGATTAATCAACTTCCAAGGTGGTTACTCTCTCCCCTCAGTATTCTCACATCTTTTTGGGAATCTTCTCCCTTCCCCAAGCTTTCTCTTCCTTCAATATATTTTGGGGATAAGTCTTTTCCTAAGTACTTCCCTCTTCTCTTTATAGTATCCCAACAGTTCATTCATTCAAGGACCTTTCCTTGAAGATCTTGACAATAGTCTTAAAATGAATCTCCACCTGGGAATAGTTCTGCCAGGTCAAGTTTCACAATGGTTTCACCTTCCCCTGGTATAATCTCCTGCTAGGACTTCATTCTATGAACAGTTTGGACCAACGTAAAAAAAAAAAAAAAAAAAAAAAAAAAAAAAAAAAGTACATGGTTGAAAAGACAGTTCTTTTGGTCTAATTACAAAAAAGGTTTGGGGGTTTTTGCACTTTATCATTACTCAAATACTTCACCTGACCTATTTGCTTTCCAGACGTTTATATTATAGATCACTTTTCTAGCACAACCATTACCTGGTATATTGTCTTGCTTAGTTTGACATATGGGTTACTCTTTCCTTCCCTGTTAAGGTTTAATAAACCATTGAAAACTTTAAACACTATTGCTCCTCTAATGACTTTGCAGCTTCCTTCTCGTGGCGTTCAAAAAGCGTTCCCTTTATTGAGCCACTTGGTAACCCACTAGCTTCTTCTAGGTACACCGGTTATTTCTGTTGCTGATCCACAGCAACCTTTATTCGCTGGTAACAATCCTATTTTCAGCGCAGAGCTTGCTGTTTTTTCCAGTGCCTCTTTCGTTCCACTCTTCCTTTCTGTACTGCTTTCGCATGGACTTCATTCAGCGCTGCAGTCTCGTGGCATCTGTTTTCGTTATGCGCAGCTCCCACAGCTTTCTCTGAGCGGTGGACCACCCGCACCCCCTGGCTTCTCTGTTCCTTTGTCAGGTCTGCCTTTCCGACTTCTGCCAGGGTGTCCCTGCCTTCAATACAGTGCTCAGCAAGTTTACGGTTCACAAGGTGATTCGGCGTCTGCAGCTTTCCTCACCTGCCTGCTGTCAGCTGCGGCTAGCCTGTATTTAAACTTCCTGGTCGGTTTACTAATTTTCCAACAACTAGACCGCAGTATTCGCTGCCCGGTCCTTGGGATCATCATTACTCTGTCACTCTTCCTCGTGTCTGTTCTGTAACTGGTGTCTGAATTACTTGGGGTGAGTGGATACTGAGCTTCCCGGGGAGTGATCTTCCCTACTCCCTGCCTCTTCCTTAAATATTCTCCCTAATGGGAGTTTGGGGTTTAGATACACTAGCCTTACACAGAGTGGGAAATGAGTGTGGCAATATGCCATTAAGGCATGAGGGACTGGAGAAACATCCCTGAAAGGGGAAAGGAGGGCATGTTTTTTTCCTGTGAGTCACCCCCCAAGGTGGTCCTCCCTGATAACAAGCTCCAGGGTCAGGATCAGGTAGTGGCTGCCATCTCCTGGCCACAAGGGGGGGGGGGGGGGTGGGAATAGGTGGGCGGGTGGATGGAGGCCTATCGCAGGGAAAGGAGTGAGGACATCCTCCGATTCATCACAGTGCCCTTTCAAAGCTTGGTTGAAGGATGGATGCCCGGGGCAGAAGACTTCTCGTTTTCTCAGTCAGTTGGGGGAGCTGGATTGAGTCACTGCAGGTCAAGAAAGATGCCCACAAAGTTCCAGGTGGATTCGTTCTTCAGGCGATGATGCACAGCAGCACAGACCCAGGGTTTTAGTGAAATGCAGGCTGCGGAGGTTGCAGCTCTTCCAGGGAGGCGCAAAATGCAGTTTGTCTTGGAACTGGTTAGGCCCACCAGCCTAATGGAGGAAGCTGCCTCGTTCGGATCTTGCCTGTCGCTCAGAAGTGGTGATCGGGACAGCAGTGGTTACTCAGCGGGGGCTCTGGTGGTCAACGTAAGTGGCTGGTATCTTCTTCCTTCGAGCTTCTTCTTCAGATTCTTCTGTTTGTTGTCGACAGTTTCTGCAACATTCGAAACTTGAAACTGGTTTCTCTCAGGCACTCTGCAGGACAAAGGACTGGGCTGGGGTGTTAGGTTGAACATCTCCACTTCCTGTCCTGCCCATCACTCAAAGACCCTTTGCAGGCTTTCCAAGAGAAGCCCAGCAATGACAAAGGAATTCGAGGAAAATACAGGTACGATAAAGGTATTCCGCTGCCCTAGTAACAGTGTTAACCAAGGGTAAATAAAGAAACATTACAATGGAAGCTCTAGGAGCTTCCAGTAACCTGTTACTTCAGTAAAATGTAGATGCGCCAGAAAAGATGGAAGAAAGCATGGCTTCACCACAACATATCAGAAAGAGGTAAAAAGGGGTTCCCAAGATCAGAGTAAAAGAATTAGTGTGGAAAAAATATCCCACTCACTCCGGAGAATCAGACAAAAATCCAAGAGACCAGCAAAATGTGCTTGAGGACTCACAGGTATAGAGAATTTCACTCAAGGAAAATCAGCTCGAACACCAACAAAAAGGTACTGCAAATAATTATCAAAGAGCAACTGCTGCCACCAGGTTGTCTTTAGGTACATCCACAGCAAACCAGTGTAGCCTAGAGTCACACAAAAGAAACCCCATTGCAATGCATTGTGCAATGATAACATGTTGCCCAGAAAATAGATAACATGTATCAAGAAAAGGGAAACAGTTTCCCAGAACTAACAGCCTTCAGGACGGGCCAGTTTTCACATAACGTGCAAAAGTGCGGTGTAGTTAAGCTGAAGGATTCACTTCACTGGAAAAAGTCAGGACAGAGTTCAAAAACAAAAAGCAAAAGGTTTGGGGTTACATAGAAATGGAGGGAAATTTCAGATTTCAATACATATAGGGTTGGGCTATGCCAGGAATATCGGAAGGGATTCCACATCCACATGACTCAAGACACTACCTTTGACCAATTATAGAATCTAAGCTGCAGCTCAACAGGCCTGACAAGGCAGCATCAACCCACCATTTAGACAATCCAAGCCCAAAAGTAAAGAGATTAAGATTCGCAAAACATAACACTTGCACTGCTTAATATGCAGAACAGATCTTCCAGTTGGCATTTGAAATGAACACTCGCTGAGGCTTTCAATATCCTCAAGCTGCACCAGCCAAAACAAAACAAGCCTGTAAAAAAGAAAACAACCACACCTCACTGTAGCTTCTTACTGTTTTGGAGGCGCCATGGTTTGAATGACACCCCGTTCAACCACCCAAAAAAAATAACTCCAACCTATACACACCAGCATCTTCAAAATGTGCACAGCTAGATTGGCTTTTGTAAATAGTTACAATCTATTCCTACCGGTAACTGCAAAACCCATGCCTCCAATACAAATGATTAGTCAGCTTGTACACTGACCCATTCATCTTGTGGCCTTAATAGTATAAGGGGTAGTGAAGAACAAGGACAGAGCTGAGGTTCTAGCAGGCCAATAATGAGCTGATAACATGCAATGCCACCATCTACTTGTTTGATTGAGGATGCCCCTTGCCTTCGACATTTTCAAGCCAAAAAGTATTTGAACACTTAACAGTTGAGGATGCTCTCACAAAAGACCGTTCCTTCTGGCTTATTCCAGGTTCTGCCATAATGCTGTGATGAACCAGTCTGCTTGGCCACAGTTCAATTTCTTTCAAGTGGCGAAAACAACTAATGATGGGAAGTCCATAAAGAAAAGACGACATGCACACAATTAAAAACCATGCAATTGTGCCAGTGTGTGCCATTTAGCATTTGGTTCATACATGCCTCAGACAGTACTACCATTTGGCACATGAATGCACATAGGGTAGACAGTAGTAGCTCTGGGAATTCCGAAGATTCTGGGCAGTCAGTTGCAGGTCAGCTAGGCCCTGCCAGGCGTGCAACTTCACCAATATTATAAACAATTCTACAATACTGACCAGGCTGACTCTGCATGGAGCAGTAAATCTGTTTATCAAGACAATGATAATGGGAATAATATATGTTTTAAAATATTTTAACGTCAGATTGCTCACAAATCCAAGACCTAGACTAGAAGCTGCAATTATTCAATTCAATGGTACTCGATCCTTCAACATCAAACAATTAATGGCTGATCTGCAGTCATTTCAAGCTGCAATGTGCTCGCTGGCCCCAAGCTAGAGGAGAATGCTTAACATGCCACAAGTTGCCAATGGAATTAAAACCAATACCAGATAGTGTTTCACACACAAACTTCCCAGCCCAAAACAGTGCAGAAAGACACGCTATACAGGACATGGCATGAATCCCTAGGGTAATTTGTAACAAAATGCTAGAACTATAAAAACACAAGCAAGGGGAGAATGGGACAGCTGGACCTTCAGATGCATTACACATTTGGGGACAGTTACAAACGAATACATCCGAGTGTCCTTAAGGATTAGGTTTAACTTACTTTACAGTCTGTGAATTGCCAATTCAACAAACAGAACAAATTTGATATACCAATTGCAGGCTTCTGGACAAATCGAATCAAATAGTATGACTGATTGTTTGCAGACTATTTGGTCAACAGTTAGGCAAATGTATTGGATGTAGGTTTGAGATTGTAAAACCTTTCTAACGTGGTGAAAGAAGAGTCTGGTTGTCAAATATTGGTTAGAGACAATTGGATTTCCTTTCTACACACAACAAACCAGGTGATCATCTAGGTCAAAAGGACTGAATATGAAAGAAATGTGTCACAATTGCAAGGAGCATGCCTGCTGTTCCCAGTTAAAGTCAAGACAGACAGACACACAAACACACCCCTTTCGGTTAAGGACTTGAAGGGCTTCAATGGATAGTTTAAGAGTAAACAGATTTGACACTGGCCTGGTTAAACAATGAATATTGGCTAAACTACAAGATAACCTCTTATCCTGCAATATGTAAAAGGATAGAATGGACTGAAAGAGGAGAATTGTGTGGCTTGTGAGTTAAAACATGCAGCGAGACCAGCCTTGAGCCGCCATCAGTAGGATGGCATCACTGCACATTCGGAAGAGGCATTCAAAAAGATGAGGTTTTAAGTGCACACAATAACATTTAAAAAAAGGAACTCTGGAGTCAGTTAATTCAGCTAAAGCAACGCCCGGCTGTAAGATACACCATGATTGCACAGGACATAGATCAGCCTCTGTAATGCATTCCTCCAGAGAGCTGTCCTTGGAGTTCTAGCACACCAGCTACAAGTATTCCACCAAGGATAACATCGCGCTCGCCCCAAGTATGTTCTTACTTGCTAGCCCGCACGATTTCTGCTGCAGAGTTCTTGATCGTCAAGTCGGCCAGGGCAATCCTTTTCTCTTCCACCTCTGAGGCGATAAAGGTTTCACGGTTGCCACTTTCCACTTTGATGAGACGGATCTTTAGCTCTTTCGGAGGTCCTTCTGTGAAGGACCTCATCTTCAGCAGGTCAGCAGATGCTGTGGAGCTGTGGGTGCTTGTGGTGGTGTTCGTGCTGCCAAGCTCTTTGGCGGGAGCCAATGGTATCTCCTCTTTCTTCACCAGCTCTACTTTCCGACGCTCAACAGTTGGCGTAGGCTTGACAGTTTTGGCGCTGCTTTCTGCTTTTGTGTTCTCTCTAGATTGTATCTCTTTGCTCTGCAGGTCTAGGTTGCCCAAGATCTTCCTGTTCTTCTCTTTACGAGACTTGGTCCCCTTGTGCCGCCGACTACCATCTTTGCCAGACTTCCTGTGCTTACGGTGCTCTTTGTCCCGCTCCCTCTTCTTGCTTTCCTCTTTTGCACGAGGTAGAAGCTGGGGTGCTGGAGGGGAAGGGGCTGTCTGCTGTGTTGGGAATGACTGAACTTGAACAGGTGTGGACTGCACCTGCTCTGCAGGTGGTGATGGTGGCAGCTGCAACCCTGGTGATGAAGGCAGCTCCATGATTGGGGATGGCAGAAGCTCCACTTCTGGCGATGGCGGATGCGGCTCTGGTGATGGCAACGGTTGTGAAGGTTCAAGTGCAGAAGGCTGCATAGGTGGTGAAGAAGGCAGCTCCGCCGGTGGCGAGGGTGGGAACTGTGTGGTTGGTGAGTGCAATAACCGCTTCATGGGCAATGGGGGTACTTCAGGCGGTAGCTGCCTATCGGGGGGGAGCAGACATGGTGGATTAGCTTGCGGGGTGTGGAGCAAACTTTTGCCATCATCTTCAGTGTCCTCTACTGCAGTCTGCTCCAGGGCACCCAGCTTTCCTTCTTCAGCCAGTGTCTCACAGGCCCGGCTTATCTCTTCCAAGATGTCAGTGTCAGACTTTACACTCCATTTATTTTCCAAAGACTCTTTGATCTCTGACTCCCGGCTGCTGTGGCAAGGAGCCAGACTTACATCTGGCTCAGGACTACTTGCTTTCTTGCCTGTATTGTGCACATCTGGTTCATTCTGCAATGTTTTATTCCATGCTGTGATTGAGGTAGACATCTGGGAGGGTATCAGTTGAGTGGCACAAACTGCATTCTTTTTAAGAAAATTAGCACCAGAAAAATACTGGGAGGGCGTAGCTGCCGGTTTTAAGTTGGGGCTACCTCGGTAAGAATATTTTTGCCCTTCAAGCACATTGGCCAGCGACTTCAGAATACTACCACTGTTGTGCTGTGCATACTTGGTGATTGGGGGCTCCTTGGTGCTAGTGGGCGGCATCTCACCCATTCCACAAGAACCCGTAACGCTTATTCCAACAGGGAAGCGGTCAGAATGCTTTTCAAATGGCTCTTTACAAATGTTCCTCTGCTGACCAAAAAACTGATATAGTTTGGTAGGGGTAGGGCGCAGGACTGACACAGGAGCTTCTTGATTTTCAAGGCTAGCTTGCGAGTTGTCTGAATGCTGCTTGGTGGGACTTCTCTTTTCTTCATAGCCAGCATTGAGGCATTCTTTCTCCTTGAACAGCCCAGGGCTGAAAATTGGTTCAGGTTGAATGGTGGAGAGGTCAGTGCTATTAACTAGACTGTCGCTGCTTCTTGGCTTAGGCTCGGGCAGCATCTTCGGCCTTTCCATGGGATGAGTCAAGCTGGCATTCTCCTGCCTGACAGGCAGCACCGATGTCTGCAAGACACTTGGAGGTGGAGGAACCACAGAAAAACTGGGTGAATCTTGGGATAACTCGTCTTCTCGCTGGATGGATTCATCCAACATCTTCATTATATTGGCCAGCCCGTCTGGCAGAATCTTAGGGAATTCTGAGGGTTCCTCGAATTGGTCTTCCAATTGCCCACCTGGGAAGTCAAATAGCTTCCTCGCAGCTGGTTGGCTTTTGGGAAGGGACTCCTTAGCATGGCTTGGTTCTTCCACAAAAGAGGATTTCTTTTCATCACTGAACCGAGTTATTTCCAAGGGCCCATGGCTGCCAATTTCCAGCGGTAAATTATTTGGAAGTTGGGGGGTTTGCTGGACACTGGAGGATGATTCCAAGTGCCTGTAGCTGCCTGAGGTATTGTCGTGTGGGTTAGGAGACAGCTGGGGGGACGTACGGATAACACCCAAAGGTTCCCTCTCTTTCCTTTCCTGGTCAACAAAACCCATTGAACTGCTAGCACCCGCCTGATCAAGAGCACTACTGGTGGCAGGAGCCTTGGCATCTTCATCTGGAAATGGTTTTGCTGCTTCTTCTGGAAACGGACAAGCCTTCATCCAATAATCTGGTTCATTCTTAACATGATCAGTGTAATTATGCTGGAGGTCACCGGATATCCTTTCAGCTGGGTCAGGGCTCTTCTTCATGTTGGGTGCAGGCTGAAGGAGCCTGGCACCCGGCTCTACTTTCTGCGATGGATTAGCATCCAAAGAGGTGCAAGGGATGCATGCTTTGGGTCTCTTGCCATCTAGTTCATCAAGGTTGCGGATAACTTGCTCTATACTCTGGAATGCTTCGGAACCCAGTAATGGCTTGCTGCTTGCATTCCTTTTCGGCTCTTGCGGACATGTGTCATATCCAACCCTTCCCTGAACTGCACTACTGATGGGAGCAGGGACTGTTGTATCACAGTGTTTGTAAAAGGATTCCTCCTTGACCGTCGGTCCATCCTCTCCGAAGAGAATTTCATCCAAAGGATCTTCCACCTCGCCTTCTGACCTCTCAATGCTGGTGCCCTGAGAAAACGAAGAGCTACTTCCAGAGGCCAGCCAGGTGGCGCAAGTAGAGCGGAGGCTAGTCAGGGGGTTGGGTGGTCTGGCTGATGTTAGGTGTGAGGAACCAGCTGGACTGGATCCATTCAATGTGGGGCTGGGAGCAGAAGAGCCTCTTGGGACGAGTGGGCCCTGGTGAATTACTGGATTCCGGCTGATGGGTGGCCCATTTTTCCCCTGATTAGCGGCTTCAAGTGCTGGATTGTGGTACCGGTCTGGGCCCTGTGAAGGGAAGAACAAGCAAGGGTTACTGAATTGGGCTGATAACTGTAAAGTACAGCATGCATTCAAAATTCACCCATCTGAAATGGGCCTGTTATGGTGAAATTCAATGACCAATTACATTCAGGAATATACCAAGATCGATACTTACAAGAACATTGGCAACAATGGCTCACAATATAAAATAAAGGAAACCTTACTCACATTCGTGACTACTGTCCTAGTCCAGAGCCCCCTTTCCTTCCATATTGAATAGGCATCTGTTAGGCAAGATTGTATGTAGTAACCCTGTGGGAGACTACACCAGCCTTGTCCTCTTGGCAATAGGTACCCCACACTTTGGTATAGGTGTGTACTACACAAGTTGTTAGAATGACGGAGCAGCCCGGCTTATCTTAAGAGGGGTCAATGTGAGCAGTGAGGTGTAACATTCACAGTGACAAGTATTCAAATAACGCTTATACTCAAGGTTTCTTATTAAAATTATTATTTATTAATATAAGAGTTTTAAAATCTTCTTTAGAAAGGGCAATTGGCAACACTAAAATACTGGCCCTGGGCCTCAGTCGTGGGAACAAGAGAAAGGACTTCTGCTGCACCACAATGGGAAGGTCGGCCGCAGCAAATTACAAACTTCAATTCAGCTGCACTTCACGGTTTCAGCTCCTCACGTCTACAGCAAATATCAACACTGCAGTTCTAGGATACCACTTCAGACTTTCCTCGCATCTGGGGTCCAGCACTCTGTTGAGGTGGCTCAGGCTTGGTCAGTCCTGCTTCAGTGAAGTCCAGAGGATTTTCCTGGCGCTCGGGTCTGACTTTAAAGCTATGCACTCAATCTGGTGTTCCTCTCCCTGGCACTTCAGTTCTAAGTACAGCCAGCTTCGAGAGGATGTCTAGACGGGTACACTTTGGGGTTGATTGGTCCCACCAACCCAAGGGGAGAAGTCTTCCTTGCAGGGCTTCCCTAGTCGAGGCGGATTCGGCGCTTCAGCACAGCAGCAGGGCTTCACCGGGCAAACGAACGGTCCAGGAGTGCAGCAGGCATCTCTTCCAAGTTATCCTTCGGATTCCTTCGTCTAGTGGTCGACGCTGCCTTCCAAACCAAAAAGCCTTGCCTTTTGCGCAGGTTTCTCCCATTCATTCCAGCCTTGCTGTCAATCACACAGCAGGGTGGCTGTCCTCCAAGGACAGCCAGCCGGCCAATCACCTTTGGGTGCATTACTTTAACCAATGGGATTAAGGCTCAGGGAGTTTCGGGCACCTCCCTCACTTCCTGACCTGCCAGACTTACTGGAGCCAGAGGCAGGCTTCACTCATGAATCCCGCCAAAGACAAAACTAACCAGGGACAAAACCTGGTTTTGCGCACAGAGTAAATCTCAAGCAGGACCTTTCCAACAAGAAATGGCAAAAAAACGAAATTTTGACAAAATGGGCATCCATGGGTGCCTTACTGCAGCTGTGAATGCAGCCCGCGGTAAAAACACAATGGTAGTAAAAAGTATACCACTGCCACCAGCCATTAATTGTAGAAAGGGTAACATAAAAATGTTACATGAGACGGTAGACACAAAGATGATACTAAGTATCCGCCCCAGCACTCCACATACGATGGGGTGTGCTAGGTCTACAAAGTAATAAAGGTAAGTAAAGTCAATTTCACTTTAGTGCTCTTGGAAACAGTAGTTTATCCAAGAGAAGGTATTTAAACCTTAAGAGAAATCCAAAAGACTTCTGTGACACACAGCACTGAGGGTGCCATGTGTCACAGTACAAACGGTGATGCCTATTGCCTATGGAGTTTGTCAGACTCCACAACTAGAAAGAAAACAGTGCCCAAATCAGAACAAAACACATGAGAGTGAGAAGTCCTAAAGTCCAGCAAAGGAGCTAGGGGTCTCTAAGGTAGAAGGTAATTAACACAGAATTGAGAATCCCTGACCGGCAAAGGGACCAGTTATTTGCACTGCAAAAACATGCACTTCCCCTTTAAATTTCGGAATGCCCAGCGGTGGCTGGCGTAATCGGACCAGTGCCACACCTCAGAGCCTCTTTTTCGCTGTTAAGATGGATTTCCAAAATTAGCCCTGGTGGGTGGATTTTGAGAGGCCCATCTACTATGAATAGGGAAGACACTAAGCGGTTAGCCAAACTTACTCATGTTACAGTAGCAGAATGGCAAGGCTTAGTCTAAGAAAGGGTGTGCGAGTGGTCTAGAGCTACAATGAGTCCATACACAGCAATAGACGTAATTCCATTTAAACAGGCAAGTAAACAAGTCATGTTAGGCCTTTAGGTGATACACCATGCTGATAAAACCTCTAGGAAAATATCACACACACACATATACATTCTCTAGTCATTGAATCAAATGCTATGAAACACAGTGAAGTACTCAGATACATTGAAATAGACAGCACTCTTCAGACTAGATCACAAAACAACTCCCCTAAACTAAGTCCAACCCTAAAATGGTTTGGGGCCTTGTGCCCAAAGGTCACCATTTCTAAAGTATAGACTATTCACGTAGGTTTATATATAGATTTGTAGAACCAATGGTTATGATTAATAAGAGACATAATACATTCAGATAAGGACTTTACTCAGTAGGATAAGCCATGGATCCTTATCACAGGTCCTACTGCCAAAGGTCAGATTAGAGAGAGTTAGGGTCAGGACTTTATGCCCTGGTTACCCTACGGCAATTGAGGGGGACAAGATGTTCAGGGGCAACAGTTAACGTAGACTTACAAGGTTCACAGTACTCAGGATACCGCTTGTGCAGTTTCTAGAATTTGTTGCACGCTTGTTTCTTTTGTCTGGGGTTACTTTTGCGAAGGTTGCCTAGAAAGAAGAGCTACTTTGTTTCGTGGGATTTAAATTTTGGTCAGTCGTGGTGCTTGGAATACTTTAACAGTCAGCTTCCAGTAGAATACCCAAACATAGGACAGTGAAGACTTCTGCCGGACAGACAGCTATTGGACAACGCAGGGACACAAAGTAGGCCAGATTCAACGAAGGTCATGATGGTTAAGCGGTGACAGGCGATCTTCCACGGTGAACACAGTGAGAGGCCCAGTGCATATTCCCATTGAGGCGAATGAAAATGCAGGCACAGGCAACTTGTGGCACAAACTGAAAATCTGCAAAAGTTCCAAGGCTTTGCTGGGAGCGATGACAGCGAGTTAGCCCAGGAGAGAGATAGTCAGTCCAGAGACACTTCCAAAGGATCAGCTAGCATTCGATCAGGGGGTCAAGATGGATTGTTCCAACCAGTCCAGGGTCAGAGCCCCACCAAGAACCTTCTTGAGATCAGGACAGTGGAGCAGCTTTATTGGGACAACACTACAGGCAATGCTCGTCAGCTGTAGGGGTCATCTTTGGGTTGTCAGCAGGATGCTAACCCTGGGCGAGACTACACAACCCTTGCCCTCTTGGTATTAGGTAACCCACCTATTGGTATAGGTCTGTACTACACAAGTTGGTAGTGTGAGAGGGCAGCCAGACTTATCTCAAGAGGGGTAAATGTGAGATGTAGCAATGAATTCCATAAATACAAGTATACAAATAACACTTACACTCAAAGTTTGTTATAAATAGTTATTTATGTATTTAACGGTCATTTTTAAATACGCATGCTTTAAAAAGGGCAATATATGTAGCAATTAAATACATTTTAAAATACTTGTTCAGAATCAACACAAAGCTAGTAGATACTCTTTAGAGATGCTTTTTACACACTTCCTACACCCTGAGGTGACTTCACTAACTAGGACAGTAATTGCATTTATATATCACCAGTACACTTTTTAAATTCCGCGTTCGCAGAAGGGAAAGGTTAGAAGGAAGGAAAAAGGTCAAACAGGTTCTCAAAGCATGTGAGCACTATACATCTTTCAATGAAGTCTTGATAAAAACCTGTACTAGCAATATTAGTTTAAAATCAATGCATCACCTATGAGGGACAGCAAGAATCAAAGTCGAATGGAAGAGTCTGCAGGGAGCCACGAAATCCAAAGTCAATTGGAGCAAAGTCAGTTGGGCTGTGTTCCTGGGCCTCAGTCGTGGGGACAAGAGGGCGGTAGTCTAGTTGATCCTACTAACCCAAGGGAAGAAGTCGTCCCTTCTGGAGCTTCTCTTGTCGATCAGAAAAAGGTGTTTCAGCACAGCAGTAGGGTTTCACCAGGCAGTTCAACTGTCCAGGAGGATGCAGCAACCTTGGTTCAAGGTTTCGTCGTCTGGGTGTCCTTCCCAGTGGTCGGCTGTCTTCAGTCCCAAAACCCTTGCTTTTAAAGCAGGTTTCTCCCATTCATGCACAGCCTAGCTCTAGCTCTCACTCAAACAGCAGGGTGGCTGTCTTGCAAGGACAGCCAGCCAATCAGGACTGGGTGCATTCAGGCATTCCTAAAGAAAAAGGACAGGGGAGTTTCGGAACCTCCCTCACTTCCTACCCTTTCAAACACACTGTAGCCAGAGGCGTGTTCCAGGAATGAAGCCAGCCAAAGGCAAAACAAACAAAGGGCTCAAACTTGGTTTGGAGCGCAGAGTAAAACCCAACAAAGACCTGAAAAACAGAAAATGGCGAAAAAAGACGACCGGGGCCATTTTGACAAAATGGTCACCCATGGGTGCTATACCGCAGCTGAGGATTCGTCCTGCGGTAGAAAGGCACAATGGTAGGAAAATTAAACCACTGCCACCAGCTATTTAAAAGTAGTGAGGGTAACAATGGTACATGAGTAAGTAGGAAAGGGGCCTACTAAGTAACCCCCCCAGCACTTCACATAAGGAACAAGTTACTTACCTGTAACGGTTGTTCTCCAGCATGGGTCTGGCATGGATTCACATGCTCATGAATATTCCCCATCGTCAGGCTGGGAATCCTCGGTAAAGAAAAATCAGTATCAGTTTCGTTTCTGATCTGTCTTTCGTAGTAGTAACCAATCACTGATTTCTGCGTCATACTGACCACAGCCAATGACTGCCCTCTACCTAAGCCCCGCCTCTGGCAGCCATCTTCAGATTTGGTAGCACGTGAAGTGGCAGTATGACCAAGTGAAGAGCCGCAGAGGGGTAGGCGGGAGGGTTCGCATGTGAATCCATGCCAGACCCATGCTGGATAACAACAGTTACAGGTAAGTAACTTGTTCCTTCTCCAGCATGGGGTCTGGCATGGATTCACATGCTCATGAATATAAGAGTAAATAGCAGTACACACATGCACAACCACGGGGGGTGGCAAAAGGCTCAACATTAAGCAATACAAAAAACTCAACATTAAGCATCTCTTACCTCCTCACCAGGCTCACCTTAAGCGAACAGGTTGCGCAGCACTACTTGGCCGACGCTGGACTCCTCCCTGGAATTCCGATCGACGCAGTAGAATCTCGTGAAGGTGTGCGTCGATCTCCACGTAGCAGCCCTGCAGATGTCCAGCAGGGGCACACCAGATAAGAACGCCGTAGTAGCAGCGATCGCTCTGGTCGAATGGGCTCTCGGACGGCCTGGCAGCGGTCGGTTAGCCAACCGGTGGCAGTGCATGATGGAGCCGGAGAGCCATCTGGAAATCGAAGACTTCAAGAGAGCCTTCCCTTGATTCACAGGTCCAAAGTTCACGAATAGCTGTGATGTCCTCCGAAAACTCTTCGTGCGGTCCACGTAGAACTTCAGCGCTCTAGCTACATCCAGCGAGTGCAAAGTCCTCTCGGCCGGCGACGAAGGAGACGGGAAGAAAACAGGTAACACCAAGGGCTCGTTAAGATGGAAGTCCGACGGCACCTTGGGCATAAAGGAGGGGTGCGTCCTAAGGACCACCCTCGAGGCATGGAAAGTCAAGTACGGTGCTTTGCAGGACAGGGCCTGGATCTCTCCCACTCGTCGTGCGGAGGTAATGGCCACCAGGAATGCAGTCTTCCACGACACAAACTTCATCGGTGCGGAGTGCATCGGCTCGAATGGGGGCCCCATGAGCCTGGTCAGCACCACGTTAAGTTCCCATGCCGGGGCCGGGGCCTTCACCGGCGGGAACGACCGGAACAGCCCTTTCATAAACGTTTACCAGTCGATGGGACCACAGGGACGTCCGTCCTGTGGTTCTGGTATATCTGGAGATCGGCGCCAGATGAATCTTAATGGAGGCATGGGCTAGCCCAGCCTTTGCCAGCGATAGCAGGTACGGCAGCACTTGAGGGGCCTTAATCCGTAGGGGGTTGATCATCTGTGCTCGGCACCAGATAGAGAACCTCTTCCACTTATGACCGTAGCATTTGAGAGTCGAGGACGCCCTGGCCTTTGCAAGAACCTCTCTGCAATCGGCCGGTATATCATAGCCTCCAAACTCTAGCGCTGCAGGAGCCAAGCCTGCAGGTTCAGCGACGTCGGGTCGTGGTGGAAGATGGCGCCTCCTTCTCTGGAGAGAAGGTCCGCCGACAGCTTGATGGGAGGGGACGTTGATAAGTCTAGAAGGTCCGGGAACCAGATCTGCCTCGGCCACGCCGGTGCGACGAGGATCATCCTGCACCGGGACCTCTTGAGCTGGTTGATGAGTCGAAGCAGCAACGGCAACGGAGGGAACGCATACAGGTATAGGCCGTCCCAGGGGAACGAGAACGCATCGCCCATGCTTCTCGGCTGGGGAAAACTGCTGGCAAACCTCTTGCACTTCGAGTTCGTCGAAGTTGCGAACAGGTCGATTTGGGGTTTGCCCCATCGTCGGAAGAGTTGATCCACCTGATCCTGGCGCAGTTCCCACTCGTGACACGCGCGCAGCTCCCTGCTGAGCGAGTCGGCGATGGTGTTTCTTTCTCCTGCCAGGTGGAAGGGAACCAGGAACATCCCCATGGCGACCGCCCAGTGCCACAGATCCTGTGCCTCCTTGGATAGGGCTGGGGATCTGGTGCCTCCCTGCTTCCGTATGTAAAACATTGTCGTGGTGTTGTCCGTGAAGATCCGCACCACCTTGCCCTTGAGCGAAGGGAGGAACAATTTGAGAGCCCAGAACACGGCTCGGAGTTCCAGGACGTTGATGTGCAGGAACCTCTCCTCCGAGAGCCAGAGGCCTCTTGCGTGGAGATCTCCGGTGTGGGCGCCCCAACCTTCCAGGGAGGCGTCCGTCGTTACCGTCTCCTGGTACGCCGACGTCTGAAAGTCCTTGCCCGCCTTGAGGTGCGCTCGAACGCCCCACCACTGAATTGCCCGCCGGAACACCTCGTTGAGGGGGACCCTGTCTTCGAAGGTGCCTGTCGCCTGCATCCAACGGGCGTCGAGAAATTCTTGAAGAGGGCGCATCCGTAGTCTGCAGAGGCGCACCAGGTAGATGCAAGAGGACATCATCCCCAGGAGGGACTTGATGGACCTCACCCTGGCCACGTCCGTGGCTAGCAGGCGCTGCACTTTGCCTAGAATGGTCTTCGTCCGTTATTCCGACGGTGCCGCCAGGCGCCTCACTGTATTGAGCTTCGCTCCCAGAAACAGGGCCACCTGCGACGGCACCAGGTGGGACTCTGGGTAATTTATGGCGAATCCCAGGTCTGTGAGTAGCTGGACGGTCCTCGCAGTGTGTTCGACGGCGAGCTCCCTCGTCCTTGAACGGATGAGCCAGTCGTCCAGGTAGGGGTAGACGTGAATCCCCTGCAGGCGCAGCCGCGCCGCCACAGGTGCTAGGCACTTGGTAAAGACCCTGGGGGCCGACTTCAATCCGAACGGCAGTGCTCTGAATTGGTAGTGGCGTCCCTGGACGACGAACCTGAGGAACTTTCGGTGACTTTTGAGGATGGGAACGTGGAAGTATGCATCCTCCAGGTCCAACGACGATAGAAAGTCGCCTTCCTCCAGCTGTCCCAGTACATGCTGGAGGGTGACCATCCTGAACTTTTGTGACCTGATGTATTTGTTCAAACGACGAAGGTCCAGGAGGGGGCGCCAGCCGCCAGTCTTTTTCCTGACGAGGAAGTACCTTGAGTACACCCCGGAGCCCCGGAGTCCCGGAGTCTCTTCGGGACAAGCTCGATGGCGCCTATCCTGAGCATAGCCCGTACTTCCAATAGCAGTTGCGGGACGTGACTTTCCTTCCTGGCCACAGGTGGAACGTGAGGGAACTTCTTCAGGAATTCGATAGAGTGTCCTCTTGCCAGGGTATCCAGCACCCAACGGTCGGTGGAGATGGACTTCCACACGCCGACGAACTTCATCAGCCGGCCTCCCACCGGGGTGCTTCGATGGGGGCCCGAGACCACGGCCGGTTCAGTCCTGCTTGGAGGTGGTGGCCTTGCCGCCCTGGCCACCTTGCCGACGGCGGCGAGGCGCTCCCTGCTTGCCGCGACCCCTGTAGGCCTCCTGAGACGAGGAGCGTGTCGCCTGGCGGTAGGACGACGAGCCACCGCTGGATCCCTTGGAGGCACCCTGTCTGCCTCCGGAGCTCCGAAAGGGCCGTCGTTGCTGAAGGGCTCCTAGGGCGCGGGCCGTCTCCGTGTCCGTCTTTATGGCTTGGAGGGATTCGTCCACCACCTTCCCGAACAAGTTGCTGCCATCGAACGGCATGACCAACACCCTGGTCTGGACGTCCTGACGGAAGTCGGTCGCCCGGAGCCAACCCCGTCGTCATAGGCAAACACCGTTGCCCAGCTGGCGGAACCCGGTATCGGCAATATCGGTTGCCACCGTTATGGCGTGGTCCGACGCCACCTCGCCTTCCTGAAGTATTTCCAGGGCCTCGGACCTCTTGTCCGGTAGGAAGTCCAAAATGGGGGCCAGCTTAAACCAGAGCTCCCTGTCGTAACGGGCCACGATCGCCAGGGCGTTGGCCGCTTTGATCGTCGTCGCCGCCGACGAAATGACCCGCCGCCCCATGGCGTCCAACTTCTTTCCCTCGCCGTCCGGCGGGGAATTCGACGTCGAGGCTCCTGACCCCGCCGCTTTCTTCTTCGCTGCCGCCGAGACGACCGAGTCTGGCGTTGGCTGGGCCCTGAGGCACAGGGGAGCGGTTTCGGGGACCCGGTACTTCTTCTCGTACCGGTCCCGTTTGGCTGGTGCCGTGGAGGGGTTCTTGAGAACCGACAGGCCCTCCTCCCAGATGTCATCGATTAGAGGCACCGCGATGACAGTCTTCCTCTTGGCCTCCCGGCGCCGATGGAGGAAACCTTCCTTTTTCTGCTCCTCCGGGCAGAGCTGGAACAATTCGGACGCCCTGGTGATCATGGCGTGGAATGAGCCTATCTCGTCGGGCGGCGAGGCCCGTGCGACGGGAGACGGGAGACCCGTTCCGTCGTCGTCGCCCTCAGAACCCGTCGTCGAGCCCATCGCACCGTCATCTCCCGACTCGTGGGAGGATGAAGAGGGAACTGTAGGCCTTACGGGGGCGAGTGGAGGAGAGGGTTGGGTCCTCAGTCGTTTGTTCTGAGGACTTCCCGACGGGCCAGGTTGCGGGTCCTCCGGCCTGGGCCGTGGTAATCTCGTCCTATCTCAAAGCATAAGGACTGGATCGCAGACAAAATGGCCGCCAAGCTATCCTGAGGCCTAGGTATCGGCTGCGCCGGAAGGGAAGGCTGCTCTTCCTCGCCATCGTCGTCTTCCTCGGATATCTCCCGAGGATCTTCTTTGCGGGACCGAACCTTCTCGAATTGTACTTCGAGATTCCTCGTGACCTCGGTCAGTTCCTCCTCCGAGGCTGACTCCGAGCTCGAGGAGGCTACCGTGCCCCCCCCCTTGTTCCATCATGGTGGCCATGACGATGGGCTGAAAAGAGGATTCCCTCCTTGGCGGCAGGGAAACTCTAGTCCCGGAGGCAGTCTCCGTTGGCGGAGTCTCTGCCGGCTTGGCCAGAGTCGCCGCGATCGCCTCGATAGAAGCCTTTGCCTGCCTGGTAGAGGTCTTCACCACCTTAGGTGCGTCCTGGGCCTTCTCCTTAGGGGGAGGGGCGACGCCTCGCTCCCCCTCTCCCGAGATCGGACAGGGCTTCTCCCGAAGCTTACCAGGGGTCTCGGACTTCCTCTTCCCCGAACCGGAGCGCTGGCTCGTGGTTGCCGGTGCCGGGGAAGGTGCGCCCTGCCTGGCGACCGAAAAGCCCGACCTTTCGGCGCTCCCGGAGCCAGCGGACTCGCGGCGCTTGGCCTGGTGTTGGGCCCCCGTCGCCGGGGTGCCCGCACAGGACTTAGAAGCCCGCTCGGACCCTTTCTTCTTCTTCTCACCCATTGAGCCCTTCTCCAACCAGCTGGCGAGACGGGATCGACGGTCCCTCATGGTCCGCTCCGACAAGTTCTTGCAGAACTGGCAG
Source organism: Ambystoma mexicanum (assembly GCF_040938575.1). Classification (NCBI taxonomy): domain Eukaryota; kingdom Metazoa; phylum Chordata; class Amphibia; order Caudata; family Ambystomatidae; genus Ambystoma; species Ambystoma mexicanum. Next base: position 179,877,640 of record NC_090921.1, read on the forward strand.
TCCTTCTCTACATGAGTCTTGTCCCCATGAAGACAGTAGAGGCATCGCGAATGTTCGTCTTCCTTAAACACATTCTGCAGCCCGCATCCAGGGCATCTGCGAAACAGCTTGGGTCCGGGTGACGAACTCGCGTCCTGGGCCATCTCGAAGTAGGCCGCAAATCTTCTGGAATCCTCCAAGAAGTTGATTCAACGAAATCTTCACCCTTGAGGGGCGTAGGAAAATCCCGTAACGGGTAGCCGTGAACGGGAGTAGAAACGGTGGAGCTTGAGGCTCGATTAACCTAAAAAATGTGAAAAATCACCTGAAAAAGCACGAAACACGCAGTAAACGCTCGAGAGCTAAGCACGAGGACTCCCAACACTTGAACGTGCAGTAAAAATCTGAAGATGGCTGCCAGAGGCGGGGCTTAGGTAGAGGGCAGTCATTGGCTGTGGTCATTATGACGCAGAGATCAGTGATTGGTTACTACTACGAAAGACAGATCAGAAACGAAACTGATACTGATTTTTCTTTACCGAGGATTCCCAGCCTGACGGGGAATATTCATGAGCATGTGAATCCATGCCAGACCCCATGCTGGAGAAGATGGGGTGTGCTGGACCTACAAAGAGAAAAGGTAAATAAAGTCAATTTCACTTTACTGTTCTTGGGAACAGTAGTTCGCACAAGAAAAGGTATTTAAACCTTATGGAGGAATCTAAAGAATTCCACTGTGACAATGCACTGATGGTGCTGTGCGTCACCATACAAAATGTAGGATGCCTATGGAATATGCCAGACTCCAAAAACAAAGGAAGCGCATAATCCAAATCAGATCAAAATACGAGAGAGTGACAAAAAAGGGGTCACTTACTCCAGGGTTAAAATTAAAAAGTCCTAAAGTGCAAAAAAAGAGCTGGGGTCTCCAAGGTTGAAGTGAATTAGCACAGAAATGAGAATTCTCCCTAGCAAACAACCTGATGAAAAGTTGCAGGAGGAGTCCTTTTATCCAAGATTCAGACTGGAAGTAAACTGAAGCCCACCGATAGCAAGTAGGATCTGCACCATTCAAACAGCCAGTGTCTATCCAATCATGGATAGCCACTGGTCACCACATCTGCCCAGCAACAGACATTCAGGCACCAGAGATGTGGATTGGGACTTAACAGTCCCAGCCCCCTTCTCTGGCACACACAAACCAGCTTTTTGCACGTGAAAGCCACTGCTTTTCCCAGTAAAGTTATTTCCATACAAGGCATTTCCTGACCCGACAAGGTAAGAAGGCCAAAGAAAAATATGACCAAAGAACAATGGGAAACCTTGTAGCGCAGCCATTTTAGAGTGCTAGCCACCTACAGTAGCCATTTGCGGGAAATGCAAAAGTGCACAAATAAAAGGTCACAAACAGTTAAAGGGTCACAAAAACAGTCAAAAGATGAGCGCGGCCACACAAGCTTGTCTTGGGTACATTGTAAAAGTAATCAAAAAGCCATTTTTTAAAAGGATAACATTACTTTACCTATCCTACTTCTTCCCATGACCCCTCACACATCCAAGTGCTCCGATTGTTTTTTTCTTGCCATTTGTGTGGGTTGTACCTGCAATTCTGTAAATATCTTTTGTACAGTCCCATTGCTCCATTGTGGGTAGGCAGAGAAGGGGCATGCAATTCTCAGCAGATCCAAGCTTCAGAAAGACCATTACTGGCAAGTAAGATTTGTCTTCGGGCGCTTGTGAATCTGCCAAGATTCACATGCTTTGCATATATTAGCAAGCAGTACCTGAAGCAGGTGGTGGGAAACTCAGGACAGTTGAAAAAAGGTGTTCAAGTACTGCCTCTCCCATCTGTGAGTCTGATCTGGCCTGTGCATCAACACAGTAGTGTGGGAAGGCGTGTACTACTCCAATCTGCCGCTTGCAAATCTCTAGTGGCAGATTGGTTATGAAAGCCAGGGAAGCTCCTGTACTGCATGTGGAATGTGCCCTAGGTTTGAAAAGCAACATTTTATTTGCAGGTTTCTTTGTATCAGGAGATTGTGGCCTTGGTAACAGTCACCCTCCCTACCAGTAGCAAAAGAGACAGAATTGTCGCTTTATGCAATTCTTTTGTCGTGTGTAGATAGAACATCACTGCTCTCCGTGCAGTTGTGTGTAGTGCTCCTTCATATCTATTCCGTGGGGTGCGTTAGGTAAGATTTTCATAGAAATGGTAAATCTTCCTGACATGGGTCAACCTTACTAGTGTGATATTTTTCGTTAATACCTCTGCGTGGTAACCTTTTTCCACACCCACAGAATCTTTTACTTTTTATGTGGGGTCATTTTATTGACTCTCCATAACGTCTTTTTAAAGTTATCCTTTTTAACAACTTATTGACAATAAGTGCCAGTTGTTGCTGGGTTGCCCTAGGGGCTCCCCTGTTAAACTTTCTCTGGCTAAACAAGAGAACTACAGTTCCCAAGGGTAGAAAGGATCTTTGGATCCTTTTACATTTTGTTTGGTGAAACCAGCACACCACCTTATGTGTAGTGCTGGGGAGATGCAATGTATCCCCTTTCACCGTAAAACTAACAATTCTGTTACAGGGCCATGCTTACCGTCAATGGCTGGTGGCAGTGATAACTTCTATTTATTTGGTGCACCTTTACCGCGGGCTGTGTTCACAGCTGCAGTAAAGTCACCCAAGGGTGCTCATTTTACCAAAATGGCCAGTGTCGTATTTTTTTTGCCATTTTAGTGTTTGTCCTTTCTTGTTCCTTCCCCTGACATCCAGGGTGGGAAATTCCTTTGTGTGATTTTAATCTTCATGGGAGTCCCATGGACTCCCTGCCCAGGCTCCAGTCGGTCTGTGAAGGAAGGAAGCGAGGGAAGAGTACAAAACTCCACCGACCTTTGTCTTCCTCCTTGCCTGAATGGGGACAAATCCCAGTGGGGGACTGGCTGTCCTGATTGGACAACCAGGCCGCCCTTGTTGTAAAATGCATGGGGAGAATGTTGTGCTGCAATTCCTGTTAGATACTGCGAACCTGGAAGCTGAAGACAAGTCGACCACTGGAAGTGAAACCGAAAAGTGTGAAGAAGTAAAAGCGGCCCCTCATTCCAATCCACCCAGTGACTCCGAAAACGACGACCCAGAGCCTGGCGAGACCCACTAGACTCAAGACCACCTGCATTTTGAGCAATCCCCTGCATTGGTGCGATCTTGCGAGGAATACCCCAATACCCTGGGACCCTGAGCCATCGTGCAGTGCACCCTGCTTGCCCAGTCCTAAGGAACTCTGGCTTTTGCTACTTAAGAATCTATTCTGACACTTGTCTGTTGGTCACTAGATGCTGCCACTCTGCCACTGAGAACACTCATGCTCCAAAAATAAGGGCAAGACTTTTAAGCGATTGGGCCTCTTGCCGAGGAAAGAAAATAAGTGTTTTAAAGTTACTTGTAAAGATTTGGTTGGTAACTAACTAAGAGTGAAGTTCTTACTTACCTTGGATGTGTGATGCACTATTCTCAAATGAATGGTTGACATCTTTCTTTCCTTAGAAAGCGTTTTGCCTTTCTAATAGAAAGTAGATGTGAAGGTATATGACAGTCATGTGATTAGGGTGTGCCTCTTCCCAAAAGTAATGTTTTGGTTCACCAGATTATTCATGTTAGGGTAAATGTATGAGTGTCCCCCAACTGGGTATTGCTTCCCTCCGACTTGCTGTTAGCCTGTCCATAATATGCCTGCCTTAGGTTTTGCCTATCTAGAATAACTTACCATAAGTGGAATTTTCTATTGTTCTATCTGGTTGGTTCATTAATTTGTCTAGTACATTTATTCCTGCACATACAAGTCGTGAGTCGCTTCCTTGTAGAAACTAATTCGACCATTCTTCATTCGTTCTTGTTAGAAATTGGGTCCTGTCCGCTTTCACGGCTGCACAGAGTAGTAGCCGTTTCCACTTTTCCTTGGGATTGGCAGAATCTACATTACCGTTATTCACACCTCAGTGTCCTCTAGTGTATAGGTATTCATTTGTTGGATACAAGTCCTGCCTTATTTGCAGCAACTTTGCTCGATGATACTTACTGGGAAATTTCGTTAAATATTGTGGCATCGTGTCCCTTTTCCTAAATTCATTTGCTGCATTTTTTTTTGATTTATAGGCTAGTTTTGTTGCTCGTGTATTTATCCAGTCTTCCGTCTTTAGTTTTTCCTTTACTTTTTCAGGGTTCTCAATTAGCTAGTCTATTGAGGAATATAGGAGTTCTAGATGCTTGCTCCATTTGTCATGCCAGCTGTTCAAAATAACTGCACTTTCACCATTCCCTTTTGTTGAGAGAATTTTATATCCCATCACTGGCTCGTTCAATGTGATTTTCCTTAGCAACGCTAGTGACTTGCATCGTATTGTCGAATGCAGAGATTGCAGCCCCAACGCTGCTCTTAAAGCAGCTATCGGAAGACATTTTGGTAACCAAGATTGGTTTCCAGAACCTACTTTCTAACCTTGACCAGATCTTGCATCACACATCGAGACCTGCTTCTCTTCCATAGGTGATAATAAGTATCACTTTCTGGATATAAAATGTCCGCAAGGGGATTACAGAAAATTTCCCATACCGTCCATTTAGTATCGCTCCATGTGAGCATAGCATTTTTATTTTTGACCAGAACCCTCTTCCCCATGTTTGTTCAGCAATTGACTGGTTATAATTTCTTCACAAGTATCGAATTTCTTTTACTATTTCCAGTTTTTCTGGGCCGGTTTTCCATGTTAGGGAGAATTCTCAGAAATGTGTTAATTCCCTTCTACCTTAGAGACCTTCAGTTCTTTTTACTGTAATTTAGGTTTTTTTTATCTCATTTAATTTTAATGTGATTTATTTTCCGTTTCTTCGGACTTTGGAGTCTGACAAACTCCATAGGCATCATCTTTACATTGCGTCACACAGCACAGTCAGTGAAGTGGCACAGGGAAAGCTCTTAGATTTCCCAAAGGCTTCAATACCTGAAACTACTGTTTCCAAGAGCAGTGAAGTGAAATTGACTTTACTTACAATGCAACCTTTTAGACCCAGCACACACTTTCTTACCAAAGGGTGCTGGAGGGGTTACTTAGTATCCCCTTTTTCTAGTTTCTCAAGTAACATTTTTATATGTTAGCCTACAATTAATGGCTGGTGGTATACTTTTTACTACCATTATGTGTTTTTACCGAGGGCTGCGTTTGCAGCCACAGTAAAGCACCCATGTGTGCCCATTTCGTTAAAATGGCCTGGTCTTTTTTTGCCATTCGTCGTCGAGAAGGTCCTTCTTGAGATTTACTCTGTGCGGCAAACATGTTTGGTCCCTTTTTTTGTCTTTAGCGGGATTCACAAGTGAAGCCCGCCTCTGGCTCCAGTAAGTCTGGCAGGGGCAGGAAGTGAGGGAGGTGCCCAAAACTCCCTGTGCTTAATCCCCTGGGTTACAGGAATGCACCCAAAGGTGATTGGCCGGCTGGCTGTCCGGCAAGGACAGCCACCCTGCTGGGTGACTGATAGAGCTAGGCTGGAATGAATGGGAGAAACCTGCATAAAAGGCAAGGCTTTTTTGCTTGCAAGGCAGAGTCGACCACTGGACGAAGGAATCCAAAGAAGAACTTGCAAGAGACGCCTGCTGCAACTCTTGGGCCGTTGGTTTGCCCGGTGAAGCCCTGCTGCTGTGCTGAAGCTCCGAATTCGCCTCCACTAGAGAAGCCCTGCAAGGACGACTTCTCCCCTTGGGTTGGTGGGACCAATCAACCCCAAAGTGAACTCATCTGGACATCCTCTCGGAGCTGGCTGTACTTCCACTGCTGCTGCTGCTGGAACCGAAGTGCTAGGGAAAGGAACACCAGATGGAGTGCATCGCTTTTAAGTCAGACCTGAGCACCAGGAAGATCCTCCAGACTTCCCGAAAGCAGGTGTGACCAAGCCTGAGCCACCTCAACAGAGAGCTGGACCCCAGATGCAAGGAAAGTCTGAAGTGGTATCCGAGAACCGTGGTGTTGCCATTTGCTGTAGACCCAAGGAGCTGAAACCACGAAGTGCTGCTCAATTGAAGCTTGATCTTTGCTGCCGCCGCCCTTCCCATTGGGTTGCATGAGTCCCCAGAAGTCCTCCCTCTTGTCCCCACGACTGAGGCCCAAGAACAGCAGGATCTGCAGAGCCACACAGGAAGAGAAGCCAGCTGGAACCATTTCTTCTAACCAAAGGTACTGTAAACCTACGAGGACTTACCTCTTGTTGTGTAGCCTTGCTAGTTCTCAGTTGAGACTGGTCTTGGTTGCCATTGCAGAGTTGCTTGCAGCTTTGCCCCTCACAAGCTGCCCAGCTAGTGGCCCTTCAAGTGAATCTTATTTCTACACTCCTTTCAAAAAACATTGTGCAAGACTTTCACTTACCTGCAAAGAAGATCTTCAGCTTCCCCTAGACTTTGGTAAACTAACATTGACTGTCCTGGCTCCCCGAGAGACTCTTCTACCTCTGGCTTTGTGCTTTGACACCCCCCCGCACCCCAGGAAATTGTTAATTTACTATCATTAGAAGGTTTTCAAAAGTACTTACCAGCTTATTATTAGATAACCTTTGTTTTAGTCCTCCATCTAACCCTTTGCATCCAAACTCATTGCTCTGAATGTACCAGTGATAAACCAATGTCCAGAGTGTTCTAGCTATTTAAGTCACCTGACGGTGTAGGAAATGTGTGTGCCATTCCCAATGGGTATAATCTGATTAAGAGAAACTAAGTGTGTTTTGAGTGTTTTATAATTGTTACATGTGTTGCTCCCTTCTGAAGAAGGTGTATATAACTGACTGTTAAATTGTTTAATCAAGGTAATCAAGAAACCTTGAGTGCAAGTGTTTATTTGAATAACTGTCACTGTGAAACTATGTTACACAACCCTGCTGCCCACGCTGACCCCTCTTGAGATAAGCCTGGCTGCTCAGCCACACTACCAACCTGTGTAGTACAGACCAAAGGTTGGGTTCCTATTGCCAGGAGGTCAAGGTTGCTGTACTCTTCCAAAGGATATTGCATACAAAATCTCCTGACTGTCCTTCCTTGTTCCTTCCCCCGACATCCAGGGTAGGAAATTCCTTTGTTTGATTTTTATCTTCGGCAGGAGTCATCTGAACTCCCTGCACAGGCTCCAGTCTGTCTGTGAAGGTAGGAAGCGATGAGTCCAAAACACCACAGCCCTTCGTCTTCCTCCTTGCCTGAATGGGGATAAATCCCTGTGGGGGCCTGGGTGTCCTGATTGGACAACCAGACGCCCCTTGTTGTAAAATGCAGGGAGAGAATGCAGAAGTTGCACTGTAGTTCCGGTTAAATATTGCGAACCTGGAAGCTGATGACAAGTCGACCGCTGGAACTGAAACCGAAGAGGATGATGAAGGAAAAGTGGCTGAAATGATTTCCAGCAACCGGAGGGCCTGCTGTGCAACCAGAGCCTGCTGTAGTCCTTCCTTCCAATCGACCTGGGAACTCTGAAAATGACGACCCAGAGCCTGCTGAGATCCACTAGACTCAAAAAGACCTGCATTTTGAGCCATCCCGCGCATTGCTACAACCTTGCAGGGCTGCAATACCCTGGGACCTGGAGCCATTGTGCAGTGCACAGTCTTCTGAATCGCGCTGAAACTTCATGGCCATCCTAGTGTATCTCCAAAAACACAAATCGAGTCCGAAAAGACCCCTCAGAGTGCTGGCCCTTTGTAATGACTAAAATTCAACACGATTTTCTGTCTTCTTCTGTGCTCCTGTGAAAGGACACAAATCCACAGGGCTGCATTCAGCCACGAGGAACACCTTGCCTAGAGCCTTCTCCATTGATCCCTCCTGCAAAGTTCTTTCTGAGGTCTTGTTTTCAGTCACCACAAAAAAATTCCACTGACCGGGTATTTGGCTGCAGATCCTCAAGTCCTCCTGCTGCAAAATCTTATTCAATGCAGAGGTACTTTGCTGACTCGTGTATGTACTTACTTTAGGTCTGTTAGTTCTGTATAGCTGTGGGGTGTTATCTGTGATTGGGAGGCCTCTCGTCCAGTGCACCCAGTCCCACTGCTAGAATCCTGCTACGGTGTCTTCTGTGAAGCCTCTGGAACCTCTTCCAACTCTAGAAGTAAAGTACTCACCTGCTTGCCCAGTCTTCCTAAGGAACTCTGACTTTTGCTACTTACGAACCTATTCTGACAATTGCCTGTTGGTCACTAGATCCTAGTGACCCCCCCTTCTGCCACTGAGAACACTCATGCTCCAAGAAAACAGGAAAGACTTAAGGGATTAGGCCTTTTGCCCAGAAAAGAAAATACATTTTTAAAAGTTACTTATTAAGAGTTGGTTGGTAACTCACTCTAAGAGTGAACAGTTACAAAAGTTCTTACCTTGGATGCGCGATGCAATATTCTCAAAAGTATGGTTACCATCTTTCTTTCCTTAGAACTCGTTTTGCCATTATAATGGAAAGTAGATGTGAAGGTATATTACTCCCCTGTGATTAGGTTGTGCCTCTTCCCAAAAGTAAAGTTTGGGTTTCAACAGATTATTCCCCGTTAGGATAATTGTATGATGTCCCCCAACTGGGTGTTGCTTTCCCCCACTTGCTGCTAGCCTTTCCAGATTAAGTCTGCCTTAGATTTTACCTACCAAGAATAACCTTTAGTAATTCATTAAAGTGTAACATTGGGTGTTTGCTTTCCCTGAGCTGTTGTAGACTGACACAAAACGAGTCTTTGGTTCTACTAAGTCATACACATAAGGTACTTTGCATAGCTGGGAAAGATCCAACCCGGACTTCATTGTGAGGTTAACAAAGAATATGGGTCTTACTTACCTTGAGTTAGCTGTGTGCCATCCCCAAAATAAGTTACTAGAGTTACTGCTTATCTCAATCTGTTTCATTGATCTCAAAAGAACCCGTTATTGAATATTACATCCTTACTCACCTAGTATGTAACGTTCTTTCGACGGGATGTTCCTCCGACGTATTCCTTATCTTTGATAATACGTTTCCAGCTTGCTGGCCTCGGAAATTGTTTCTATAGAGGGCACTGCGCGCCGACGTCCGCCGAGTCGATGTCCCTCGATGGCCACCGTATCGGCGCCGACGTCACCATACCCATAAATAGCCACGCCCTGCATCCGTTGCTCAGTTCCGTTTTGTAGCATAAGAAAAGTCATGCCTGAATTGGTTATTGTCCTTGAAGGAGCGTAAGCTGCTACCACAAGGGAAGTTTTACTGCGGGGATGGATGGGAGGGGCGATAAGGAATACGTCGGAGGAACATCCCGTCGAAAGAATGTTACAAGGTAAGAAGTAACTTGTTCTTCAAAGGGATTGTGCCCTCCGACGTATTCCTCATCTTTGATAGACTCACATAGCAGTGGCATGTAATTGGAGGTGGGGGTGAGAATGTTATGTATCCCTTTAGGGATGGACTGAATGTAATACGGCCTTGCCAAATCTGGTCTCTTGACCAATGGAGGAATCCAGGTTGTAAAATGTTGTGAATGTATGTGCGGACGACCATGTGGCAGCCACACATGTGTCTCGGACCGGTACCCCTCTTTCGAGAGCCGAAGAGGCTGCGATACCCCTAGTTGAATGAGCCCTAAGATTTTGGGGTGGCTCTTTCCCTGCCAGTTTGTAACATTCCAGAATGGCCAAAATAATCCACCTGGAAATGGTTTGTTTTGTTATGGGTAGTCCCAACTTGTGACCCGAGTATCCTACAAACAGTTGGTCTGCTTGCCTGATCCTAGCCATTCTGCTGATATAAAAGCTGAGAGCTCGCCTTGGGTCCAGCCTATGTAGCCTTTCTTCCTCTTTCCCCGGATGGGGAGGAGGGTAGAACGAAGGTAAGGTAATTTTCTGAGTAATATGAAATTCAGAAACCACCTTTGGGAGGAAATTAGGCTTCACCTGTAGGACAACTTTGAACTTGTGGAAAATTGTATGTGGGGGTTTACAGGAGAGAGCGTGTAGCTCGCTCACCCTCCTAGCAGATGTTAGTGCTACTAATAGGACAGTTTTAAGCGTGAGAAATCTCAGCGAACAAGAGTGAAGTGGTTCGAATGGAGTGCCCATTAGGAAGTTTAAGACTAAATTTAAGTCCCATAAGGGAACCTGGAATGGTTTTGGAAGATAAACATTAGTTAATCCTTTGAGAAATTGTATCACTAGAGGTAGTTTGAAATACAATGGTTCCTCCGCAGTGCGCTTGAAGATTGAAAGCGCTGCGAGATAGCCTTTTACAGTGCCAACTTGAAGGCCTGAGTTTGCCAAGTAGAGTAGAAATGATAACACCGTTGGTGTACCACATGAAAAAGGGTCGATATCATCTTCCCTACACCAGCTGCAAAATTTGTTCCAACGGCAGCGGTATAAAGACTTTGTTGCTGGCCTCCTGGCCGAAAACAACACCTCCATGAAGTCATCAGGGAGATCCCAATCCTTGTACCTCACCCTTTCAGAAGCCAAGCGTGAAGGTTGAGGGTTCTGGTGTCTGGATGGAGAACCTGACCTACCATCTGCGAGAGAAGATTCTCTTTGAGTGGAAGACGGATTGGAGGGCAGATGGACATATCTAGACGGTCCGGGTACCACATTCTCCTGGCCCAGTCTGGGGCAATTAGGATCATGGTTTTCCGGAATCTTCTCAACGTCCTGATCATTTGAGGAATAACAGGGACTGGTGGGAACGCGTAAAGGAGTGGAAACTCCCAGTCCACTACGAACAAGTCTCCTAGAGCTCCTCTCGGGGGAAATTCCCTTGAACAGAACAGATCGCACTTCCTGTTGGTGCTTGTGGCGAACAGATCCACCTGAGGGGTTCCCCAAAGGGCGAAGATCTCTTGAAGGACTTCCTGAGCTAACTCCCACTCGTGGGAGACTGCTCTGCCTGCTCAGAGCGTCCGCTGTCAAGTTCTTCTCTCCGGCTAGGTGGACTGCCGATAGAGAGATTCCTTCCAGAATTGCCCAAAACCAGAGCTGCATTGCATACCCCGTGAGTGAGGCGTCTGTGACATCTGTTATCTCCGGTCATGGTTGCCAAAACAGTTCTCCTTTCAAGATGTTCTCTGGATAGGCCCACCATTGAAGGTCGCGGGCTTCTTTGTCCGGAATCCGGAGGAGATCTGTCATTCTCCCTGAGAATTGCGACCACTGAGTTCTTAGTGCCCACTGAAGAGATCTCATTCTCAGGCGAGCCTCTGGCACAAGGAAGATGCAGGATGCCATGAGGCCTAGCAACCTCAAAAAGTCGAAGGCTGGGAGACGCTGGGCATTTTGAAATTTGTTGACCATCTGCAGAATATCTTGAGCCCTCACCTCTGGTGGCAAGGCTTTTCCCAGGGAAGTGTCCAGGACTGCTCCAATGAATTGGAGTCTCTGTGATGGTATCATCTGTGACTTCTTTAAATTGAGGGAGAAGCCCAGTTTGTGAAGGAAGTGGCAGACATAATCTAGCTGGATCTGAGCTTGTTCCGAAGATACAGCCCTGATCAGCCAATCATCCAGGTAGGGGTAGACGTGGATCCCTTCCCTCCTTAGACTCGCAGCCACTACCGATATTAGCTTGGTGAAGACCCTCGGGGCGGAGGTCAGCCCAAATGGCAGAACTCGAAATTGATGAGTCGCCAATTGCGAACCTCAGGTATTTCCTGCGTTTGGGATGGATTGGCACATGGAAATAAGCATCCTGAAGGTCCAGAGATACCAGCCAGTCCTGGAGGGCCTGAAGGATCTGAGAGAGAGTTACCATCTTGAGCTTGTCCTCCCTGAGGAACTTGTTCAATTCTCGTAAGTTCAGGATGGGTCTGAGTCGTCCGTCCGTCCTTTGGTATGAGAAAGTAGAGGGGAGCACCAGCCCTTGTTCCTGTCCGCTACAGGTACCGGTTCTATGGCTCCTTTCTCTAGCAGGTCTATAATTTCCTGCAAGAGGAGCGGATCTGGATCTTTTAGAGAGCTGTTACCCGGTGGATGACTGAGGGATGTGTAGAAAGGGTAGGCAGTAAACCTGGGCAACTGTTTCCAATGCCCAAGCATCTGACGTTATAGCCTGCCATTCCGTCAGATGGTGAGTTAACCTGCCCCCTACAGGTGCCTTGTGTGGAAAGACCTCAGAGTGGTTTGGGGGCGGCTGATGCAGATGCCGAGGGTAAAGAGGCACCTGCTGCTGCTGCGGCCTTAGTACCTTTGACCCGTCCACCTCGGGTGGATCTCCTTTGGCCTCTTTGAGCTGGCTGTCCTCTGCCTTTCCTAAATGTGGAATAATCGCGAAAGGACTTTCCTCTCCCAGAGGTTCCTGAGGGGCGAAAAGGAGTTTGGCGGATAGCAGCTCCTAAAGATTTTGCTGCTGCTTTAGATGTCTGCGGATTTTCCAGACTGTCATCAGCCTTTTTTCCGAATAATGAAGAGCCGTCAAAGGGCATATTCAAAAGTCTGGCCTGTACATCTGGAGCAAAGCCAGACTTTCGCAACCACGCATGCCTGCGGATTGTTGTACTTGCCGCCATGGCCCTGCTGATACTGTCAGCGGAATCGATGCCAGTTTGATGTGACTCGCACATGGCATCTTTGCCATCTTTAATAATGTTAAGGAAGGCTTCCTTTTCCTCTCCTTCGGGCATGCAGTCAGCCGCTGATGAAGCACACTCCCACAGTGTGTGACTGAACCTGGCGAGCGTACAGGTGGCATTGATGGACTTCAACGCAATACTACAATCAGAGAAGACTTTCTTTGCCATAGAATCATACCTCTTGTCATCTCTATCCTGTGGGACAGTAGGGTAAGCGGTCCTGCTGTTTGATGAAGTTGCCGCTTAGACCACCACGCTCTCTGGAGTTGGGTGTTTCGATAAGTATTCAGGGTCAGCAGCAGCTACCCTATACTTGGCTGATAATCTTTTATTGACAGCAGGGATAACTTCAGGAGTTTCCCAGTTAGATGCAATTTTTCTTTGTAAGGCTGTATGGAAGGGGACCACAGGATCCTCCTGTGGTCCTTTGTCTAATATGTCTGTCAGGTCATCCTGTTGAAAAACAGGCGAGGGCGCAGACCAACCCATGAATTCAATAATTCTTGCCATCAGGGTTCTATAGGGTGTTTCGGCATGTTCCCCTGGGTCTGGCTTAACAAAATCCACTTCTGGGGAAGTGTCCAGCCCACTTGCCTCATGTAATGACTCCTGTAGGTCTTTCAACCTTCTTTCCTCAGAGGTGAAATCCTCTGAAACAGGTAGTGTGGTCCTCTGCAACTCGAAGGTTTCCTGGTCAGAATCTTCCCCTTCTTCATAAATTGAAGATAATCCGGGGTACTCTGACTCTGAAATGGTATAAAACTAATTTCTAATGCAGAAGGAGCCAAATTCGTCATTACTGGGCGAGAAAACGTCGATTTCGTCGATGCCGATGTGACAGGCTTCGAAGGTGCCGAAAAGGGCGTTGAGAAAACTGGAAGAGGCCTCGAAGAACTCGAGAGAATCGGGATCCTAATCGAGGACATAGACTGTCTCGGCGTCGTGCCGGAGGCTCTTGGAATCACTGTTGGCTGTGGAGTAGCCGTTGTCTTCTTTCATCAGCGTCGATGTCGGCGTCGAGTCGATCGACCGATGCGTCGAAGACGGTGCCTTCTTACCCGATGGCCCGTGGCGCTCACGGGTGGAATGTTTCGCCGGGTGCTGCGACTCGCGGCGTTTTGATTTTTTGGGTTTTTCACCCGGGGTATCACCCTCTGTCTTCGAGGGGGACGAGGCCGCTTTCTCGAAGACACTTAACATTTTCTTCCTGAATTCCTCCCACTCAGCCTGAGAGCTGTGGTTTGTGGGGCAGGAGACCCTTTCTGGGGAAACAGTAGACGAGGAAGGGAATCTTCGACGTCTCTTCTTCGAGTGTCTTGATCTCGATGCTCGGCTCCCAAGCACCACAAGCAGATCCTGTGTGGATCCGTTATCGACATTTTTGCATTTTCGCAGTCTCGACATTTTTTTAACCCAGATCGCGGCGTTGTCAGTTCCGATGAAGATGCCATCGAGAAAGAGTTGGTATATTTCGAGTAGATGTAGATTAGTTATCTGACTGAACTGAGCAACGATGTTCCAAGGCCCCACGAAGCGCAGAAAAACGTAACTGAGCAACGGACGCAGCGCGTGGCTATTTATGGGTATGGTGACGTCAGCGCCGATACGGTGGCCGTCGAGGGACATCGACACGGTGGCCGTCGAGGGACATCGACTCGGCGGACGTCGACGCGCGGCGCCCTCTACAGAGAAAATATCCGAGGCCAGCTAGCTGGAAACGTATCATCAAAGATAAGGAATACGTCGGAGGACACAATCCCTTCGAAATAGGTTTTTTACTGTACCTGGAATAAGTGTTCTACTATTCCCAAAACGTATACTGTCCAGTTGAATGATTATGTGATTTGTTACTGAGAGGCATTGTACAACTGGTAGGGTCTACTGCTCTGGCATTACTGAATGTAATTGTGAAAGTAACCATTGGTTTTTATCCCAAGAATAGGTGTGACCTATACTGAATGTTTATGAAAAGGTTGGACTACCCTAGAAATACTGTTAGGTGTTCAAAATAAGTTTTATGCTTTGGTCTGTGAACCTTCAAGCATAGTGTTCTGTTTTGATAATTGCGATTACATATAATGTGTGATAGTACTTATTTACCCCTAGATTCATCTGGGCCTATCTGCATTTAAATACATCATTTATTTTTACATGCATAGTGTTTCTTTGGACCATTTGTATGACAATTTCATTTGCACTGATTCTACAGCCCTCTCTTCCTCCTAAGAGAAGCCTAGCTGCTCTGTCTACGCTACCATTAACTCAGGTGGTACAGCCTTATACTAAGAGTGGAGTCTTGTACTGCCTCAGTTGAATGGTTTTACTAAGCCCTTAGTTGGACTTCAGAAAAACTGTGCTAACAGAGTGGGATGAAAGATGGGCGTTTGATTGGTTATCGTAACATTTTGAGATTAATGTGTTTGTGTATGTATACAAAAGGCTCTCATACAGATTATGCCTGTAGTTCACCAACTCTCCTTATAGATGCAAATGTTATAAGAAAAGCCACCTTGTAAGAGGTCCCTTAATGTGGCCTTGTGCATAGGTTCAAATAGTACTCCATGAGTCTTTGCTCAAGGTTTAATTCCCACCTTGGGGGTGGGTGTTGAATAGGAGGATGCATCGTCTGGACTCCTTCAATAAAGGTTTTAACCACTGGTGCCTTCTGTCGGGATGTAGTACAAGCTGCTAGTCCTAGGTGTGCCTTGAGTGGGTTGTATACAAGGACGTAGTCTAGTAGGTAAATCAGTTATGTTACAATTTTCATGGGTTCACATTCAATGGAATCTGCGTTATTTTGTTTGCACCTTATTACAAAATGCGTCCACTTGTTGTATTAACAATGTCTTGTATCTGGTTTTCATGCCTCCCTAAGAATATCCATACATCGAGAAAACTGTAAACGGCTGAACTCTAGGGCTTCAGGAACCATGCGGCCAAGTTCAAGATCTATGAGCAGGAATGTGTCCGTTTGCCTTGTGCAAGCAAGTTGTGTACCGGGTGCAGTTGGACTTGCCAGCTTTAAAAGCGGAGGGTATCAAGTTGCCTGGTCCACATTGGTGCATTTAGTGCATTCATCTGCAGTGAGGACTACCATCTCCACATGGCGACATCCAGCAGCACCCTGATGATGTAAGCCTATTTCTGGGCTTGTATGTATTAATTTCACAAAAGGTAGCATGCGCTCCTCTCCAGAAAGAACACGGCATGATAACCTGTTCTGAGATGAGTTTTTGCAGCACGCTCTTTTTGCTCACGGTACCTTTCACAGATGGAAAATATCCATTTGCATATCAGTCTTTGTCCCCATCTGTGAAAGGTACAGTGAGTAAAAAGCAGAGGGCTGCAAACTCTCAATGTGGTTAACAACCACTGAACAGATTATCATGCCTTGTTCTTCCGAGAGAGGGGCGACTGCTAGCTTTGTTGAATTGTATGTATTCATCCCTCACCTCTCCTCATGCGTTTTCAACTTCATTATGGCAGCAGCGAGCATTGGCAGATCCTGCCGCTCACACAGATTTGAAAGCTTCACCATCCAACAACTACGTATATGCGCACTCAGTGCCATTGGCACCATTGTTTTGTGTCCTTCACTGATGGCCGCCCTCATCCTCGGCACTGAAGTAACTGAGGGCGGATTTGTTTACCATGGTGCTTTGTAGTAAACAATGCTCCTGATTGGCTGCCACACTACTCGTATAGCCAACTGCAAACCGGCAGGCGAGGAAAGCTGGTCCACCCAAAAGGCCCTGCCTGAGCATAGAGGAACACCCCCTGTATTTCATATTCTGAAACCTTACTACCGGAGGCTCCCTTAGATCACCAACTCAAAATGGTAAGCAGTTTTCCATCTTTTCCTTCCATCTTTCACTGCTGCTGCCAGGCCTCCCACTAACCATATCCCCACTACGATTTGCTTGCCTGGAAATGCCCTTTGGAAATACTACTTTATTGCGCTCTAGATCTGTGCAACCACCTTAGATTTTGGCCGGGATACCTCTAGTGACTCATTTACTAGAGAGACTGCCTTCCTCAACTCAAGGTTTTGCAGTGCTCGGTAGCCTACGCCGTATTTGCATTTTACCTACATACCAACATTATATTTGACTGTTTGCAGCCTGCGCCGCATTTGTACCACACCTATGCAACTACTGAATGGGATTCCTGTTGGGGAGAATTCTCAAACATTTGCTAATTCCCTCCACCTTAGAGACCCCCAGCAACTTTGCAGGATTTTGAGGACTTGATTTTTTTTTAACAGAGAGTGTGACCCTTTTTCCCACTCGCTTGTGTATTTTAATGTGATTTTTCATACACGGTTTCTTTTGGTTATGGAGTCTGACAAACACCATAGACAGCATCTTTTACATTGTGTCACACAGCACCTTCAGTGCAGTGACACAAGGAAGTCTTTCAGATTTCCCAAGGTTTAAATACCTACTCTGGGATAAACTACTGTTTCCCAGAGCAGTAAAGTGAAATTGACTTTACCATTGTAAACTTGCTGGAGCCAGCACACCCTATCTTACAATGAGTGCTGGCGGGGTTACTTAGTATTAGACGTGTGAGTTGTGGACGTTACAAGCACTTCCACAGCAAGAGGCAAGTTCTCTTAGGCTAGTTTTACAGTACCTTAGTAAAGAAGAAAAAGATGCAGCTGAAGACTTCTGTTCCTGTACAGCTCTGCAGATCTCACTGTTCCTGGGCCTCAGTCGTGGACACAAGAGGGAAGACGTCGAGGGACTCCTGCACTGTATTGGCACCGTCAAAGCTGGCAACCGGCAAACTTTACTTTCAGTGGCCATTTCGCGTTTCAGCTACCGCAAATAGCAACAACGCAGTTCCTGGCTGTCAAGTTGGACTGTCCTTGCTTATGGGGTCCTGCACTCTGCTGAGGGGGCTCAGGTTTTGTCAGTCCTGCTTCGTGGAAGTCTGGAGGATCTTCCAAAAGACAATCTGGGGTCCCTCTCCGTGGCTATATGGTATCCTGCAGCAACTCTGAGGAAATTCAACCAGCTCTGACATGGGTGTCCAGGTGGCTTACTTTTGAGTTGGTGGGACCAATCAACTCCAAGAGAGAAGTCGTCCTGGCAGGGGCTTCTCAGTCAATGCAAACTTGGGAGTTTCTGCGCTGCAGCAGGGCTTCACCAGGCAAACCAACGTCCAGGAGTTGCAGCAGGTGTCCTCTTCATGCTCTTCTTCGGTTCCTTCGTCCAGTGGTCGACTCTGCCTTCCAAGCCAAAAGGCATGACTTTTATTCAGTTCTCTCCCATTCATTCCAGCATACCTGTCACTCACCCAGCAGGGTGGCTGTCCTTGCCGGACAGTCAGCCAATCACCAGAGTTCATTTGGGTCTTCTAGGAGACTAAGCACACGGGGTTTCAGGTACCTCTCTCACTTCCTGCCTACCCCAGACACTCTGGAGCCAGAGGCGGGTTTCACTCCAGAAACCCCGCCAAAGGCGAAATGAACACAGAGACCAAACATGGTTTGGCGCGCAGAGAAAAGCTCTAGAAGGACCTTTCCACAAGACATGGGGAAAAAAGAAGACCAGGGACCATTTTGTCAAAGATGGCTCTGTGCCATTTTGAAAAAGATTGCTCCCGTGGTTAGCGTTACCGGAGCTGCCAACAGCCGCAGTAAATGCAAACCATGGTAGTTCAAAACTAAACCACTGCCACCAGCCATTCAGTGAGAAAAGGGTAACATAAAAATATTTACATGAGAAGCTAGACAAAGGTGATACTAGGTAACCCCTCCAGTACTCTATTGTAATAAAGTGTGTGCTGGGTCTATAAAGTTACAATGGTAAGTAAAGTAAATTTCACTTCACTGCTCTGGGAAAAAGCAGTTTATCCCAGAGAAGGTAGTTAAACCTTTGGGAAATCTGAAAGACTTCCCTGTGTCACTGCACTGAAGGTACTGTATGACAATGTAAAAGGTGATACCTATGGAGTTTGTCAGACTACACAACCAAAAGAAACAGTGTACAAAATCACATTAAGATACGAGAGAGTGGGAAAAAGTTGCACTCTCTCCAGGTTAAAGAAATCAAGTCCTCAAAATCCAGCAAAGTTCCTGAGGGTCTCTAAGGTGGAGGGAATTAGCACATTTCTGAGAATTCTCCCCAACACTGCTGCATCCGTCGTCCTACATGTAGTCATTCCACTGTGTATGACTCACATTCACGTATTGACATAGGGTGGATATCGGATTTGTTCATTGGTAACCTTGCAGGGGCCCGATATCCTTTCCAGGACATTCTCTGATCACTCTGCTGTTACACGAACGCTTGCACTGGGGAGGCAGCAGAGGCGAGACGTCTATGGAGGCTCAAGCCGTTGGCACTGTCAGACTGTTTGCGGCTGAGCTGGGCAACTGTGTCGAGGAATACTTTTAGATTAATACTGGCTCGGTCGGCACACACGCTACTCTATGGGACGCCTTTAAGGTGTACATCCCAAGGTAAGGAATCTGGTTTGAGCAGGGCAATACGCTGCAATATCAAAGCAAGCGAGGATGCCTTTACATGACTTGAGACGCAATACGCGAATGCATCAGCTTCTGTCTCACTCTGTGACATTAAAAAGGAGCTCAATAACTTTAGAGAACACCCAGAAAAAGAGCCAAATTCTTGGACGATCCTTTGGTGGCTAGGAGGTACGGCGAGGGGGAGTAAATCGGTACACTTCTGGCCAGGGTGGTTCGGCTGGAGGGTGTAAGTCACCATATTCCTGTTGCCCAGGATATATCTGGAACGTTGGTGCACTTAACAGCCGACGTAAATCTGGCATTTCATTCTTTCTTTGCTGCACTTTACGCTTACACGGATGAGAGGTCAGTCCCCGAGGTAGAACCTTTCCACAATAGCCTGCTGCTTTCCGTCCTGTCTGATGAGGCAAGGGAGGCACTATATGTTCCAATGTCCAGGGATGAGATAAGCCGGGCTATTTGCACTCCAGTCTGGTAAAGCTCTGGGCACAGACGGTCCAACGATGGAGTTCTATAAACACTTCCAACATTGCCTTGCCCCTCAATTGCCCGCTCTATGCGAGGAATCCTGTGCACTGGGAGTACTTCCCACCTACACTACTAGAGGCAATTATTATGGTATTGCTCAAGCCAGACAAACCGGCGACACACAGTGCCTCCTGTTAGGCAAAGTTTGAATGCAGTACCCTCTGGGAACACTACAGACAACTATGACTACAGGTGAGAGCAAAACCAACCTTTGGTATAAGTCTGTACCACAGTTTTGGTAGCAGGGATGTCATGATTCCTGCCCCTCATGTCCCCAGCCCTCCAAGATGTCAGGCTGGAGCCAGGCCACGATCACCTACATGGCCCTCAAGGGCCTCTTCATCCCTCCAAACAGCCACTTGGAGTCGGACTTGGCGCTTGTGGCACCAGACTCACTCACTCCCATGGGATAACATTGGGGATTGGACTTGTAGTGCTTTAATGGGGACAAGATGGATGCCCCCACATATTTCGGTTCCCAGAACTGCATGTGCAGTCTAGTCTTTTGGGTATGGTTCAGCCCAGAGACACCTGGGATACCCAGAGACTATTTAAGCCACGCCCAGGCTGAGGAACATGCTTTGTATTTTCTGCATCTGCAGCGTTGACACTCACCGTGTTCGGATCGGTCTCCAGTAGGCCTGAATCTTCTTCTGCGCTCAGCCCCTGCAAGAACAAGAGCACAGTTAGGAACAGCCTTACCTTGCGGCGCTTCTGCCCATCATTCATCGATTCTTATGTTCTGCTGGCATCTTCGGCCGTGTCATTCCCATCCCAGCACGCCGCTTCCTAAGGAAAAGGGAAAGGAACAGAAAAAAGTCATTAGTAAGCATTCAGCAAATCCTCACTTATTTTTAAAGTCTGTACAAGCTTCAAACGCTTACCTGAATCCCAGCCGCTCTGGGGGAACTCC
Organism: Ambystoma mexicanum; assembly: GCF_040938575.1. Taxonomy (NCBI): domain Eukaryota; kingdom Metazoa; phylum Chordata; class Amphibia; order Caudata; family Ambystomatidae; genus Ambystoma; species Ambystoma mexicanum. Next base: position 179,898,146 of record NC_090921.1, read on the forward strand.
GTCTCCGGAACTTCTCATCCATCTGCAAGAGGGAAGAGACACTCCAGGTTGGCGTGGAAACATCTAGAGGCGCTGCATACCGCGCTTACTCGCTGCATTTCTTCTTCATAACCGGCATCTACACTGAAAACGTCACGGCAACTAAAAGACACAGAAAAAGAACTCAGTTCAATACAAATACGAAAGGGTCGCATCGCAGTCTCACTCACCTTCAGCGCTACTCATCTCAGCAGCACGTCGCCATCCCCGGACACCGGCCATCATCTAAGGAAGGAAACGAACGAAGTTAGAGAACTGTTCAAAAGACTAATTATACTTACCTGTCGGACTCTTGCCAGTGAAGTAACTAGGCAGCACCGAGCCTGCATTTATCAACGCACCCCTGCGCTGAAAGCAGGATGGAGAGCACACCTTCCAAGAAAACAAGGCCCAGTCTCCAGTCGAGTAGACTCCAGGGAAGGGTTTGAGGTCGTAAAGAGGTCAGAACAGGCTGAGTGACGTCCCCGTGGATACCAGGTGAACGTTTCAGGGGCTGAGTAGCCAGGCTTATCTCAAGAGGGAATGTGAGCTGTAATGATGTTCCACAGAAGTGTAAAATCACAGGTGTTCAAATAAACTTAAACTCAAGGTTTCTTGGTTAAAAATACTTATTAATCAATTCAATAGGCTAGGCCAAAGTCAATGGGCTAAAGTCTTGGACAGGACAAAGCAGTTCTGGTAGTTTAACGGAAAAGTCTCAGCAAAAGTTCCTAGGAATAGTTTGTAGCAAGAAGAATCATATGTTGGGTCACAAGCTGATTAGGCCTGTGAGTGGGGAAAGTTACAAACACTTTCACCGCGAGAGGCAAATACTCTCAGTACCTTACAATGAAGAAAAAGATGCAGCTGATGACTTCTGTTCCTGGCAGTTCCTGCAGATCTCGCTGCTCCTATGCCTCAGTCATGGGGACAAGAGGGAGGACGTCGGGGGACTCCTGCACTGCGCTGGGACTGGTCAAAAAGTGGCAACTGGCAACTTCGATTCCAGTAGCTGTAGTAAAGCACACAAACTGTTGTCCCTCTCCCTTGTTATTCGGTTTCCCTCAGCACTGAGGGAAATACAACTAGCTCCGAGATTGGTATCCAGATGGCTTACTGTTGAGTCGATTGATCCCACCAACTCAAAGGGAGAAGTCGTCCTTGCAGGACTTCTCTGTCGAGATGAACTTTGCGATTCAGACCTGCAGCAGGGCTTCACCAGACAAACCAACGGACCAGAAGTTGCAGCAGCCGTCCCCTTCCAGTTCGTCTTCGGGTCTTTCTTTCCAGTGGTCGACTGCCTTCCAAGCCAAGAGACTTCTTTTATTCAGTTCTCTCCCATTCATTCCAGCCTAGCTGCCACTCACCCAGCAGGGTGGCTGTCCTTGCCGGACAGCCAGCCAGCCAGCCAATCACCACAGAGTGCATTTGGGTCTCCTAGGAGACTAAGAACAGGGAGTTTCGGGCACCTCCCTCACTTCCTTCCCACCCCAGACACTGGCACCAGAGCGGTTCTTCACTCCTGGAGCGCTGCAAAGGCGACGGAACAAAGGCACCAAACTAGGTTTGGCGGCAGATAACTCTAGAAGGAGCTTTCCAAAAAGAAATGGTGAAAAAGAGACTGGGACCTTTGTTACACAGGGGCCCATCTTGAAAAACATGACTCCTGCGATTTAACGCTACCAGAGCTACGAATAGTTCAGGGTCGGGAAAAATCATGGTAGTTAGTTGTAAAACCACTGCCACCAGCCATTCTGAGAGGAAAGGGTGGCATTTGCCTGCTACATGAGTATCTAGACACAGGGGATACTAAGTAACCCCTCAAACACTATTGTAAGATAGGGTGTGCTGGGTCTAGAAATTTAAAAGACTAGTAAAGCCAATTTCACTTTACGTACTCTGGGAAACAGTAGTTTATCCCAGAGAAGGTCATTAAACCTTGGGAAAGCCTGAAAGGCTTCCCTGTACCACTGCACGGAGGATGCTGTGTGACACAAATGAAAAGATGATGCCTATGGAGTTGTCTAAAACTCCATAACCAAAGAGAATACAAGATGTGCCACTGCACGGAAGATGCTGTGTGACAAATGAAAAGATGATGCCTATGGAGTGGTCTAAAAATCCATAACCAAAGAATACAAGAGTAAAACATATCAAAATACATGAGTGGGAGAAACGCTCACACTCTCCAGGTAAAAAAATATCAAGTACTCAAAATCCAGCAATGTTGCTGGGGGGTCTCTAAGGTGAAGGGAATTATCACATTTTTGAGAATTCTCCCTGGCCCCTCTTATTAACCAATTCAGACGTCAAGATATTTGCCAAAGTAATGGCCCTCCAACTGGCCGCGTATACGACACATATGGTCCACCCAGACCAGTCGGGATTTGTTCCTGGCCGCTCCAGAGCCTTTAATCTGAGGCGACGTCAACATCCTGGAATAGATCGATCCCGTTTGATATCCAGAAGGCCTTTGACTCTGTCTTGGCAGTTCCTATGGGCGGTGCTGGATAGGTGCAACTTCAGTGCTCGTTTCATCTCCTGGGTGTGGTTGCTATATTATATACACTCCCAGTCGGTAGGGTCTGCACTAATGGGTGGCTCTCAGATCCTATATCGATCCGCAGGGGGCCCCGGCAGGGATGTCTGTTCTCTCCCTTGAGATTTGTCATCGTGACGGAACCCCTGGCAGGCTTGATCCGACAAAAGCATTCCCACAGAGGGATCAGGCTATTGGGCTCCACGTAGATCATCTCGCTATACGCAGATGATGCACCCTTTCATCCGCGACCCGGAAAGCCACCTTGCCCCGATCCTACATGACATCCTCGCCTTCGGTGACCTGTCGGGCCCGAAAGCTAAACTAAATCCGAAGTCTTTCCGCTGACGGACGCCACTGTCCCACCTCTGGATCCCATGGGTTTTGCCTGGTCGCCTCAGGATATTAAATACCTGGGTGTCACTGACGACAGCCAGCCTCCTTCCTTCAGAGTAACTAAGGTAAATACATGCTCCAGCTTGCACAAAAACTGCGCTAAACTTCCCCTTACTATTGTGGGGTGGGGGGCACTACTTGACATGGTCGTATTGCATAAACTACTTTATTATTTCTTAAACGTTCCATTGTGGCCGGGCACGATTTATTCAAGAGACAGAGGCGAAATTAACTTCAGGTGGCACACAGGTACGGTGAGGCTAAAATGGGGCTAATGGGATCAGGGCAGCCTTGCAGCCTCTGACCTTGTGAAATACTGGATTGCATCTCAGGCACAAATCGCAATCAAGTGGTTCGGGGAGGAGCGCCCCTCTCCCGTTCGTCAAGAATGAGTGGCTACGATCGTACTGTCGCTACTGCACTTGCATGGGGGTAAGATATGGAACTTGTGGACAACTGCCCCAACCCTTTCATGGGGGCCTACCACTATGAAACAGTCTTTACGACATTCCACACAATAGCTAAGAGTGCTCCAGACAAATGTGCGCTATTGGGATGCGCCACACTGGGAGAGGTCACGGATCACGGGATCCGTGATTGAATGGCGTGACCTGCCGAGACCCATACCATCCACCTGGCTGCAGCATGCTGGTCTGAGACACGCAATCCAAGCTACACGAGTTTCCTACACAGCCCCCTGATCGACTTGGAGCTAAAAGGCACCGCGGCCTGTTGTCCAGAATATACAACATGCTGCAGCACCTGGCCAAATTAAACACTCAAAAAGCTGCACGAAGCCTGGGGTACTGACTTGGGTATAGACATTGCCAATGAGAGCTGGGAGATTATGTGTTCACAGACCTGCAAAGCATCTTTAAACTCCAGATTCTACCTGCTACAATTCAAACTGCTGCACAGGTTCCACTACACTCCAGCCAGACTTGAGTTTATTTTCACCAAATCACTCTTCCCTATGCACGAGATGTTGCATGGACGGGTGGGTTATATACACATGGTATGGGAGTGTCCAAAGCTGCGGGAGTTCTGGGGTAGTGTTTGTGAAGCAATATCCAATATGTTTGATTGTACGCTTGATCCTGACCCCAAGACCTGTCTATTTCATAAGTTTGACAGGCTCCAACCACGCTTTAATAGACTGGCTAGTCTGTGCACAATACTTGCTGTACGATGTATACTGTTGCTTTGGCTGTGGCCCTCATGTCCCTCTGTGGGGAAGTGGTTACAAGACGTTACATGGGCTTCTGACCAAGAAGAGCCGCGGAGAGCACTGCAACCCACTCAGTGCAAACCTGTGGATATATGGCCCCCCTTTTGTGGATATTTGCAGCAACAGAATGACAGGCCTGAGGAAATTGACTCAACCCCTTGATGGGATACATTTGCTGGCCCTATAAATGTGGTTGCCTGATCCGCAATACGCGCATGCACTTAACAGACTGCGACCACGAAGCAAATGTTTATTTCAACACAGATGTATGTTGTACCACATTGATTTATACTGCCGTTCTGATGTTATGTTGTAATGCCAAGCACTCTTTTTTTTTTAAAGTGCTGGAAGCTCCCCAAGACCCTCCTTTTCGCCTCCTCCTTCACTCTCCCCTTCCCCTGCCAACACCTTGTTCTGCCACTTCGACTGGCTGCCTGGTTCCCTCCGAGTACTAAAGGGCTTCAGGAAACCTTGCCAAGTGCCCCCCCCTTCCCTGCATTCCCTGGCACTTGCCCTCTAGCGTACCCTTAGCACTTGCACCTCGCCACTTCACCCTTTTCCCTTCCATCTTAGCACTTGTTTTTGCAGACCAGCACTCCAACCCCTATCCCCTACTTATTGCTCTGCACTTGCACGATCCAAATGTCACATGGTAGTAGAACCGTTACTGTATCTTTCTCCCTCCCCCCCACACCCCCCCACAATCCCCCCTTTTGTCTTGTGGAGCCTTGAAACACCATTTGTTGTATAGGCACCTTACAAATATCTTAAGTGCAGATGAAAAACAGATTAGGCTTTTCAGAACATCAGAAATGTGTAGTAGTTAACAGATAGTTTTGAAATTTCAACTAACTAGCATGTGGAAAGCTGGTGCTTTGTAACATCAAAAACACCTTGTCTCCCGTCAGACTACTTAATTCCACTAAATAGTGCTTCTCTGCTTCGGGGACGGGGGGGGGGGGGGGGTGGGATGACTCCTGGTTACTGTGTTTTATGGCAAAAGAAATACAGCTTAAGTAACCTGTGACCCCCAAACACTACCTTTGTGATTACTCCAAGGATTAGGAACGGAGAAGTTAATGACAAGAATACAATCCTTTTGTGATTCCTGAAAATTCATGATTTATAGAGTCAAAAGGTGACAGTCCCATCAATTTTGAAACGCAAAATAAAAATGGATCTTAAAAGGACAGGGGAGAAAGTAGACCTATTATCCTTAAATGATAGAGCTTAAGCAGACAGAGGGCTTAAAAGGACATCAGACAAGCAGGTCATGGAAGGAGGAATTGGAATCATTCAAGAAATTTAGATTATATCAAAGAAAACAGATTTGGACAGTCCACAAGGTGGCAAAAAGTTTGCTTGTATGGAAAGAACTCAACGGTATTGCTGTAAATAGTATGCCAAAAAAGAAGCAGACATGTGCATAGAAAACACAAACTAAGCGAGATGGTTACAAGACACCCAACAAAGTGACTTGCGTCAATAAGCACTCAAACCGCAAAATTGGAAAGAAACCCGATCTGGAGATATTTACCAATCATAAAAAAGAAAACAAAAACAACAAATTAGGACGTAAATTGCAAAGTTAACAGGCAAAAACGGACTGAATTTTGGATCTGAATATTTTGCAAAATGTTGTTCTAACAGTATTAACTTTTGATTTGAAGAGGTTTTATATTGTTATATTGTTGTGATTTATACAGTGCACTGCTGCCTTTTCATGGCAGTCAGGCCGTCTGGTGGATCAGAAAAGGAAGGAGGGCTTAGTGGAATTTTGAAAACAGATGACCATGGGTTTAGAACTCCAAAATTAACAAGCACTAAATGAAAGTCCGCTTTGAGTGCAAACTCAGCAAAAAAAGAAATGCTTTGTTTCTCAGATTTGGGTAGCAAAAGCTAAAAATAGAAAAAAATAAAAAAAGGTGAAAAATGTGGATACTTTTAAGACTGTCAGGTTCTAAATTAGGTAATTCTAAATACCAATATGGAATTCTTTTTAAATAAGTCTAGCTCTAAGGAGAATCATTTGTGAGAGATGAGGCAGAAGCAAATTTAGTATAGCTTTTGTCGATATTCGGTCTTTTGTTGACCCTCTACAGGCAAGTAAGATGCATAAAGCAGGTATCACAAGTTGAACACACAAGTTTAGATTACATTTCCCCCTCAAAGGGAACAACCACACCCAAAATTCAAACACCCATGCAGGTATAGTACTTACCGGGTTGACATGGCCAGGGATCTGCTCCCTCCTCCCCAGTTTGCTGATTGTTGACATGCCATGAAGTGGTCCTTCGGGGGGGCGTGAGTTACAAGGCACACGTGCATGATTTGCTGGTGAGACGGCTGACTCAATTGGTGCCCTTGGGCCCCTGCCCTCTCTAAGGTCACTTCCTGTGCGAGGGAACAAGCCACCTTGACTCTCTCCTGCCATAGTCAGGTGTTGGGATGGATGATGCTGGTGATGGTGAGGAGCACAGCGCCCTTGTGGTACTGGTGGCTGTGCAGTGCTCATGTGATGAACTGGGCGGCTGGAGCTGTAGGACGAGGGCAGAGAGGAAGTGCTAGAGTAGGAGTAAAGATTGGGAACTGGAGGTCTCTGCTCCTGCAGATACAAAATAAAAATGCAAATATTAGTATGTCACACATCTGTGGAACTTTCATTATTTCACATTTATATAATACCTTAAAACAAATTCGGACCTTTCACATGGACATCACATTGGTGGGGAACAACTATCGCCATAACCCTCCGTTCCTCAACTAAAAACGATCACAAACTGTATTTAAACGGAGTAGTACATGCCCAAGATGATCAAATAGATAATGCGCGTGGTACTGATTGATGGCACTAGTTACTTACATTTGTTCACAACATTTCTATAGACAAAAGGCTTGTAAAACTTCAGCTGTCTTCATTGAAACACATCACTCATAGCGCATGCCATCACTGACAACTGTACATCAAAACCGTGGCTCAGTCAAGAATCCATTTTGGGTATCCTTTTGCAAATATTGATAGTTCTAGACTTTTTGCCGATTTTGTGTTTCCAGATTATTTGTTGATATGGAGACACTTATCCAATGTCTCCCCAGAAAGCTGCCACTGCATTTTAAGTACACAGTGTCCCTGTTCTGGTAGCATTAAGGACTACTTAGGCACCAAAGTGACTCAGTTTCAGGGCAACTTCCTTTGCGCTCAAAGGATTTGGTTCATAGGCTGGTGGCAGCTCCGTACTGTTTACCACAACTGTACAGCCTTTGTACTGTGTTGGTACACACTTGCTCCCAGAGCAGGCGCAAAGTGAACACAAAAAGTATTACATCATTACGTGGGCATTTTCTTTTCAGCATTTGTTTATGTAGTTAATACAACTTGTGGGAACTGCCATTTTAGCAATTCCAGCTTTGGGCAAAGAGCGATGTGTGAATGAAATACAATTCTGAGTGGGCGAGGGTCTACCAAACTACTGCGTTAATATCAATGTGTTCATGCCCGCTAATGTGGAGTTCAGCTGGCCATTCCATTGGATGAAAGCTAAAATGTCTGCTTTTACCTCATGTGGTAGCACCCATACTTTTTGCTAGCTGCACTGAGTTTTGGACTTTATTTACCCAACAGCTAGCCTTACTCCACAGCCCGACAAGTTAGAGCTTCCAAAACAAATCCCCCACAAGAGTCCTTAAGACTACGCGCATAGTGTCACAGAAGTTGGCCGTTCTTAGTCGCGCGGCAAAGCCGTGGGTGGCTTAGTCGCACGTGTAATATGGTTCCACAGGGTAAACCCCAGGTTACCCGTTAGGATCCTTTTTTGATCCACTACAAGTCACAAATGGATATTCTCTTTATTTGCTTCAAAGAACTGAGGTGTCATAGGACTTTTCCAAGTGCACTAAAAACAAGAGGAAATTCTTTAACAGATACCCTTCCAATCTAACTATATTAGGGAAGACCCAGGGGAGACCAGACCACCACCATTCAGGATTGGCAAGATAAGTTAAGCGTAGGTGTTTGTTGGGGAGAATTCTCATTTCGGTGCTTATTCTTTTCAAGCATAGAGACCCCCAGCTCTTTTGCGGTACTTTAGTGAGCAAGACCTTTTTCTCACTCATGTATTTTTGATCTGATTTGGACTCAGTTTCTTTTGGTTTTAGAGTCTGACAAAATCCATAGGCATCAACTATTTGTATTGTGACACACAGCACCCTCACTGCAGTGTCACAGAAGTCCTATGGATTTATATCCAGGTTTAAATACCTTCTCTGGGGTAAACGACTGTTCCCAAGAGCAGTAAAGTGAAACAGACTTAACTTACCTTTTTTCCTATGTAGGTCCAGTACACCCAGTCTTATGTGGAAGTACTGGGGTGTTAGTTAGTAGCCCTTTTCCTACTTACGCATGTAAAATTTGTTGTCACTCACTACATTTAATGGCAGGTGGCAGTGGTTTAATTTTCCTACCATTGTGCATTTTCCGCAGGCTGAATCCTCAGCTGCAGTATTGCACCCATGGGTGCCCATTTAGTCAAAATGACCCCAGTCTTCTTTTTTTTACCATTTCTTGCTTGCAAGGTCTTTATTGGGTTTTACTCTGGGCGCCAAACCAGGTTTGCCCCTTTTGTTCGTTTGGTCTTTGTTGGGCTTCAGTGCTGAAACCCGCCTCTAGCTCCAGTGCGTCTGGCAGGGCAGGAAGCGAGGGAGGTGCCCGAAACTCCCCGACCTTAGTTTCCGTGGTTACCTGAATGTACCCAGTTCCGTTTGGCTGGCTGACTGTCCTTCTAGGACAGCTACCCTGCTGTGCGAGTGACAGCTAGGCTGTGAATGAATGGGAGAATACAAAAAAGGAAGCAGGCGCCCCTCTCTCGAAAGAGCACGGCATGATAACCTGTTCAGTGGTTATTAACCACTTTGAGAATTCGCAGCCATCTGCTTTTTATTCACTTCAGTCTGTGTCCCGCCCACAGTCAAGCACCGAAATGCTATGGCAATTCCTTTCTGAATAAGAGTACCAACAGCAACCCCATACATGTGTTTCAGCCTTGTTGGGCCTCAGTGAGGTGAAGCTGTGCCTCTGAGCACAGTGAGCAGGGAGTCCACGTCTGGTTGCCCCCAGGTAACTTAGGGTGACCAACCCCAAGTTCCTTCCAAAAATACGGAGATGAATTGCCATAGCATTTCAGTGCTGGACTGCCCTTGTGGGCGGGACAAAGACTGATCTGCAAATTGATGTTTCCCATCTGTGAAAGCTACAGTGAGCAAAAAGCAGATGGCTGCGAACTCTCAAAGTGGTTAATAACCACTGAACAGGTTATCATGCAGTGTTCTTTTTGAGAGAGGGGCACCTGCTACCTTTTTTGTATTAATGAATGGGAGAAACCTGCATAAAAGGCGAGGTCTTGAACAGACAGAAGGCAGAGTCGGCCACTGGAAGACAAATCTGACAAAGGAAACTGTTAGAGAGGCTTGCTGCACCCTCCTGGACCATTGAACTGCCCAGTGAAGCCCTGCTGCAGTGTTGAAGCTCCAATTACGTATCGACTCTAGAAGCCCGGAACAGACTATTTGTTCCCTTGGGTTGGTGGGACCAACTGACCCCCAAGATGAACTTTGCTAGAACCACTCTCCCTGCGGACTGTACTTACTTGCTGCTACTGGAACAGAGTGCCAGGAAACCAACAAGTGCATCATCTTGAAGCCAGACCAGAGCTCCAAGAAAATCCGGAGGACCCTCCTGAAGCAGGACGAGCCAGGCCTGAGTGTTGGGCAAGATTCTATGTAGTAACCCTGTGGGACACTACACCAGCCTTGTCCACTTGGCAATAGGTGACTGAGCAGCCAGGCTGATCTCAAGAGGGGTCAGGTCAATGTGAGCTTTACAGTACCCAAATAACACTTATACTCAAGCTTTGATTAAATATTTATTAATTTAAACACTCTTTGGAAGGGAGCAATTGGCATCAATAAAAATACACTTCTTCAGTTCAATAAAGTAAGCAAATACCCTTTTGGGATGGCACACAGATTTTCCTACATCCTGAGGTGCCTTCAATCATTAGGACACTGGACATTATATCACTTTTCACATTTAAAATGGTAATACTGAAGTTGTGGCAAAAAGGAAAAGCTTAGGGAAGGAAACAAGTTTAACACGTTTTTTCAAACAGGTAAGCACTGTTCAATCACCAATGAAATGTAGGTTAACCCTTTCCCAGCTATACTATACAAGTAAGGTATTTATGACTTTTTGGGGTGACAGATCAATACAAATAATCAGAGGTTAAGAAGAGTCTTCAGGGAGCCAGGCCAGACAATGTCAATTGAACAAAGTCTAGGGGAGCTGAGGCACTTCTTGTAGATAGCACAAAAGTCTTGCACAATGTTAAAGAGAGTTTTCTTGTAAAAAGAAATCACTGTTGGGCCACAAGCTGGGAGGCTTGCGAAGGGCAAAACTGCAAACAACTCTGCAAAGGGGGCAGCCAATGCAAGTCTCCAGTGAGAGCAAGCAAGCTACACACAAGAAGTACCGCTAGTTCGCAGTACCTTGCGTCTGAAGAAAAGGTTCCAGCTAGCTTCTGTTCCGGTTGTAGTCCTGCAGATCCTGTTGTTCCTGGGCCTTAGTTTAAGGGGACAAGAGGGAGGCCATCTGGGGACTCCTGCACTACGGTTTGAAGTTTGGTGGCACTTTGCGGTTTCAGCTACTCGCAAATAGCACCACCACGCTTCTTGGACACCTTGTGGACTTTCCTTGCTTCTGGGGTCCAGCACTGTTGGGGTGGCTCAGGCTTGGTTGATCCTGCTTTGAGATAGTCCGGAGGAACTTCCTGGAGCTCGAGTCGGCCTAAAGGCGATGCACTCTATTCTGGTGTTCCTGTCCACTGGCACTCGGTTACTGCAGCAGCAAACAAGAGTTCCAGTCTAGTTCGTCTTGGGGCTGATGGGTCCCATCAACCCAAGGGGAGAAGTCTTCTTTCTGGGCTTCTCTAGTCGATTAGAAATTCAGAGCTTCAGCAATGCAGCAAGGCTTCACCAGGCAAACCAACTGTCCAGGAAGGTGCAGCAAGCTTCTCTTCTTGCATTCCTTACAAAAGACCTCACCTTTTATTCAGGTTTCTCCCATTCATTTGCAGCCTAGCTGTCACTCACAGCAGGGTGGCTGTCCTCCAAGGACAGCCAGCCAGCCAGCCAATAACCCTTGGGTGCATTCCTGTAACCAAGGAGACTAAGCACAGTGAGTTTCAGGAACCTCCCACGCTTCCTGCCCTGCCAGACACAATGGAACCAGAGGCGGCTTCACCAGTGAATCCCGCCAAAGACGAAACGAACAAAGGGACTAAACCTGGTTTGGCGCGAAGAGTAAATCTCAAGGACCTTTCCAACAAGGAATGGCGAAAAAAGAAGCCTACGGCCATTTTGACAAAATGGGCACCCATGGGTACTTTACTGCATCTACAATTGCAGCCTGCAGTATACACACACAAAGGTAGGTCAAGGTAAACTACTGCCACCAGCCATTAATTGTAGAAAGGGTAACATAACAAATGTTACATGAGAAACTTGACGAAGGGGATACTAAGTAACCCCTCCAGCACCCTATTGTAAGATGGTGTGCGCTGGGTCTAGAAAGTTACAAAATGTAAGTAAAGAAAATTTCACTTCCCTGCTCTTGGAAACAGTAGTTTTATCATGGTGAAATCTGGAAGACTTCCCTGCGTTGCTGCACTGAAGGTGTTGTGTGACAATGTAAAAAGATGATGCCTGTGGAGTTTTTCAGACTCCAAAACCAAATGAAACCTTGTTCACATCAATGAAGAATATGAGAGAGTGGGAAAATGGTCTCGCTCTCTCCAGGATAAAAATTAGGTCCTTGAGTCCAGCAAAAAAAGCTGGGGTCTCTAATGTAGAAGGAAATTAGCACACTTCTGAGAATTCTCCCTAACATCAGAAGTAAACAAGCATCTTTAAATGTGCCTGAATAACTCAGCACAGAAATAATTAAAATACTTCTGTTTTCCAGTAAAAACACTTTTTTTTACTCTAAAAACGATTTTACTCCCAACTTTAAAAAATAGAGATTAAAATACTTCACTTCAAAATCTTATGTGGGGCAATGAACACACTTCTGAGCAAACCTAGAATTAGATCTCCAACTCTTAGTAAGCCCATCCCTGGGATGGAATGGGGCTCATTGGCATAGACAGAGTTACAAATGATGTGCTTTTCATATAGGTTTACTGTTGGACTGAGGAAAGCCAGTGATTGCGGTTAGGTGTTCCAAAAGTTTAGAAAGGATCAGGTAAGTGTCTCAATTCCAACACATCAGAAAAGGCCCACGGGAGAATCACGGATTACACCACTACCATCAGGAAAGAAATGGGGGACTACACCCATGTAGGGAGAGCGAGAGGGACAGGGACTTAAGCCCCTTACTCCAGTTTCCCCCACTTCAGGGGTTCTGTCACCTGTTGGGGACATGTACTGCTAGGATTAGTGCTGTCGTGGAAGGCCCACGGGATGTGGGTGCAGCAGTAATTTTTGGGCACAAGTTTAAGTTATTCGGTCACAGTGCCTATATTACAGTTACACAAACTGTCCGGATCACCCTTGCCATGAAAGGAAGACTTTTTCAGAGCAGGCGACCTCCGGAGACATCCAAGGAGCAAAGCAGGAGTCACCATGATCAGGTGGCAACAGGCGATCTTTGGTTGGCGAAGAAAGGAGTAGGCCCTGCACGACTTCAGCTGGGATCAGAAGGCAGAAAATGCAGGATCAGTTATTTTGTAGCACCAGTTGAAGATTCTCCAAATTCTTGGATTGCGAACCACTGGCAGCGAACCCGTGTGGCCCAGGAGACAGCGTGTCAGTCCACTCGATGGTTCCGAAGGCTTTGGTTGATCACACTGGTCGGGTGGTTGGGCCTGAGTGCACATTGGGGGCTTTCCGATCATAGAAACACACTGGCCAAACATTCTGCCCAGCAACAACAGACACTCAGGTACAGGGATGTGGACTGGGACCAGACAGCCCCAGCACCCACATCAGGCCATACACAAACCGCCAGTTTGTCGGGGAAATCGGAGGAAAGGGATTTTTCAAATATGGCAATTCCAGACCCACGAGGGCAAGAAGGACAAAGGACAACATGGGAAAAGGACCTGTGAAAAATCAAGTGGCACAGCCATTTTGGCACATATAGCATTATACAGTAAAATGCAAAAGTGTATTTTGTAAAAAGCAAAAAACTTGGTACAAAAATGTGTTCCCACCAGCACATCCTGGGCACATTGCATTTGTAACCATAATGTTACAAAAGAAAGTCAAGGATACAAAATATCCTAACTGCACTTTAAAGGTGATGTGTGCAGCTTTCCAAATACCAGGAATTTCACTAAAGGAGATAAGAGTATCCCAGTACAGATAGTCTAATGGACTTCAGGTTCACCATAAAGGAGTGCAAAGTAAAGGAATCAAAGCCTCCAAAGAGTCAGGTCACCAGCCAAAACAAGGGGGTCCAATAGAGGTTCTCAGCCACCTAGAACACCAAATGATCATTGCATCCAGGTATCCACAGAAAGGGTCACTAGGGAACACACTATGAATTAATTGGTCAGGGATATTGCTGCTTATGCTAGCCACCTTCCACTGCCCGAAATTCCCACAACACAATAATGCCCAAATTGTTACACGAACATTAACTTCAATTCTCAATGCAGAAATATTGTCACTACAGACATGGTATCCCTATTTATGAAGATGGCACTTCAACCACCAAACTCTGGCCAATTCAAAGCAGCAGGCGAAGATTTGGCCGCATTACCCTCGCCCATCTTCCTGAGAACTATCTGATGTGCAATGTTCATTTCCCACAACAGCCTCGTGCAGTGCCCACCACGAAGAGGAAGATTCTGGCAACAAGGAGTGCCTCATGAACACTCGTGCACAAAAAGCGTGAGAGGATGGCGTCCCTAAGGCACGGTTTCCAAGGCCAAGCACATCTCAATCACTTGGTTAAAAGTGTATCCTTCAACTACTGACAAATGAAAAACTAACTGCAGCCCCAAACGGTATCCAGTGAAAATGTTGCTAGCAGAAATGTAGCCAGTGAAAAAGTTGTGGTGAAATTACCTCAGCAGTGAAAAAGGTGGCAAGAAAAACAGTCAAAAATTGCAGCTGAAAAGTAGCCAAAAATGTGGGGCTGCTAGGGAATAGTTTTATTTATATAGCGCTCCAGACCCGGGGTTAAGAGGGCGCTTCAGGAAACGGTTACATGGTACAAAATATGCAGTTACATTTATCCATATAAAAGCACACTTAAATGAGGGCTGTATCGTCAGACATGGGAGAGAGCAGAAGGATAATGCTAGTGTTTATCCAATAACCATCTAATAACCTGTTTCCTGAAGGGTAGAAAGGACTATGGATTTGATGTTGAGTGGCATGGTGTTCCAAAGTTGGGAGGCAAGAACCGTGAAGCTGGATCCTCCAGTTCTTTTTAAGGTGAATCTGGGCACTGTTAGGCATAAGGTATTGGAGGATCTAGTAATTCTGGTGGCTGGTTTCATGGTGAATTTATTGATGAGATAAGGTGGGGCTAGATGGTTTAAGTCTTTGTATGTGAGGCAGATAGTTTTAAGGGCGATATTTTGTTGGATGGAGAGCCATTTGCACGAAATTCTGGTAGTACAGATGTGCTCTCGCCTGGGGATGTTTAAACCAGCTCGTAACGCGTTATTTTGGATTACTTGTAGTTTATTAATTATGGGTTGGTTTGCGCCTAGGTATAGACTGTTACAATAGTTAGTTTGGATTGTATCAGAGCCCTGGCCAGCGTGAGATAGCTATTAGAGGACGGGAAAGGTCTACAGGCCCTAATCAGCTTACTAGTGTAGGCAGTGGCTGAGGCAGTCATGTTAATTTGTTTGGGTAGGGTAGAGTTGGCATCAAAGTAAAAGCCAAGGGTTTTCCTACTTTTTACAACGGGAATAGTGTTACCGATGATGATACTATTGTAGTTAGGGCTGGGACAAGTTATTGGGTGAACCGACAAGGAGACGCTCCGTTTTCTCATCATTCAGGCAGAGGCCGTGTATGGCCATCCATGCTTGAATGATGGAAAAGATTTAATTAATCCGGGTGACGTCAGCATTGTAGTTGCCTGAGAGGGTAAGGAGTATCTGAGTGTCATCTGCATAATTGGTGTGGTGACACCCAGATGGTCCAGCTTGTCAAAGAGTGGCTTTGTATATATATATATTGTACAAAGTGGGTGAAATACAAGAGCCTTGTGGGACACCACAGGTGATCGGGATAGGGTCAGCAGCCGCTACTTTTGAGAAAACCCTCATGGTTCTGTTAGCCAAGAAGGATTGTATCCACATGACCACAGAGGAGAAGCGAGCTGCTGAAGATAGGTGGTTACAGAGGATTTTATGATCAACCAAATCGAAGGCCGCTGAGAGGTGTAAAAGGAGTAGGATGGTGGCATTGCCTTTATCTTTGATTTCATCAATCTGACTTGAGGTCAACAAGGGCCGTTTCGGTTCCATGTTGAGGTCTAAAGCCAGATTGACGTATTCCCAACACTTGGTTTGTCTCCAGGTAGTCCTGAATTTGCAGGTAGGCAACTCTGTCAAGGATTTTTTGCAGGAGTGGGACCATGGTGATGCCTCTGTAATTAGTAGGTATGGCTGGGTCTAATGATTATTTTTTTTAAGAGTGGGAGAACCCATGATTGTTTCAGGTTGCTAGGGACTGAATTAGTAGAGAAAGAGAGGTTGATTAGTTTTGTGATGAAATGGGCTAGATCTCTGGCGGCGTCTTTTATAATCTGGGTAGGTCAGGTGTCCCCTTTGCAATTGGATGGTTTGAGGGAGGCTATCATTTTTGTACTACCGGTATAATTACCTTTGTAAATGTGAAACCTGTGTTGGTGTCAGAAAGCGGTAGTGAACTTAGGCTGGTAGGTTTGGTGTCAGTAAGTTGTTGACGTTTATCCTCTTTTTTGGTTTGGAGCCCTGTAATTTTATTGGCCAGGGCGTTCTGGATACTGATGCACCAGGGTTTATCTTTTGTGCAAGTATCTGTGAGTGGAATAGGATTTTCTAATTCCTTTAGTATATTAAATAGTTCTTTGGTGCAGGATCCTGCCTGATTTATCCTAACGTTGTAGGCTTCTTTCTTGGTGCGAATTATCTGCTTTTTATAGAAGGAGGATATATTCGTAAGATTGGTTTTGTTATCAACAGATTGTTCCGTTTTCCATAGAAATTCTAGCTTAGCTTTCTTTTTTCTCAATATTTTGAGGTTGGGGGGGTGTACCAAGAGTTCAAATGAGCTCTGGGTTTTCCTTTGCGCAGTTTCAGTGGGGCGATGGTATCAATGGCAATAGCCATGGAGTCATTGAATGTGTTGACCAGTAGGTTAAGGTCGGCAGTAGCCGGTAGTGCATTGAGAGTTGGGAGGACCAAAGGTATTAGGGCTTCAGCGGTGAGGTTATGCTTGTTCCTGGTCGTACAGGCTGGCGCTGTGGGGCATTTTTTGGGATCCAAGTTATTGATAATATCTAATGGGATGAAGTGATGGTCAGTCCATGCGAGAGGTTGGGGGGCTTTACAGGTGATTTTACAATTGAGAGCCGCTACCCAGTCGATAATTCTCCCTTTCTGATGGGTAGGTTGCGAGCTATGTTGTAAGAGGCCATGCTCAGCTAGAGCATTGGCTAAGGAGGAGGCTGGAGCATTGTTAGGGTCATTTTACCCCAAGTTGAAATCTCCAAGGATGATCATTTGCGCTGATGGCTTGGAATTCTCAGCTATTAGCGATGTGATGTCTTTCTCAAAGGCTCCAAGGTGACCTGGGGGTCTATATATTAGGTGAATAGAGATCGTACTTTTGGGGGAGGTTTGCCACTTGACTGTGAGATGTTCACATGATTTTAGAAGAGGGGAGGTAACTGATCTGAAGTCTAAGGATGATTTAAAGATGATAGCTACACCTCCTCCCCAAGCATTGGGTCTGTTAGCTCTGAGGATGGAGTATTTGTCGGGAATGGCTAAGGTTAAGCAAGGTCCTGAAGCCTCATGTAGCCAAGTTTCGGTTATGGCTAGGAAGTCAAGATCGTTAGTAAGGATGATGTTGGCAATTTCAGTGGGATGGGCAGCAAGGGACCTGACATTTAGAAGAGCTCCTTTTAGGGGGAGTGATTTGGGCTTGTTAGAGGCTTTGTCCTTGTTAGTCTTAGTATGGGGATTGGCAGAGGGCTTACTAACCATAAAGGGGAGTCTGGTGCCTAATCTGCTGTTGCAGGTTGTAAGGTTGGGGTTGACAGTGTGTTTACTGGAGGCTTGGTTGTGGGTGGCATGGTACTAGGTTTGGTGTGGATGGGCTCAATACTAAGATTGGCGCCCTCTGTCAGACATGGAACAGTTGGTCTGAGGTGACACAGAGTTCTATCAAAGATAGTGTTGGCTGGGATGTCGCAGTCTATGGTGGTGTGGTTTGGGTGGTAGCTAGGTGGGAAGGGGGACATTGTGGGCAGGAAGGGTGTGGGGCAGGGGATAGGGAAGTGTCTCAGGCATCCGAGTTTGGCTAGGCCATTATTGAAAGCTATGTAGTTATTGCCGCTGCAGGGTACATTATCCTGCATGACACAGAAGGGGAACATGAGTGTGAACCAGGTGAGCATGGTCTAGCCACAATGTTATCTGGGTGGTGAGGCTGGGATAGGCAAACTCAACTATGGCTAGGTGTATACAGATATACAGATTGAAACCTGAAAAACAGCAGTAGGCTAATTCAAATATCAGCATTGAAGCCTAAAACAGCAGTGCTAAATCAAATTTCAGCATTGGAAACCTAAAGATAGTGGTAGGCTAATTCAAATATCAGCATTGATGCCTAAAAAACAGTTCTAATATAGGCAGTTCAATATAAGCATTGATGACTAGAGGGCAATGTAATGGCTAGTACAGGAGTCAGCATTATGACAGAGGAAAGACAAGGGAACAGCAGTAGACAGAGGTACATAGATTGTGATTTGAGCAGCTATCATTGCATTAAGAGTAGACAGTTCAGGCGGAGATAGGTGGGTGGGTGCATAGGCTAGAATGATAGCTAATGCTCATGAGGCCGAGGTGAAGGTAGGCACATGTGCGCTGTGAATACAAATAAGAGCCGATAGTGCAAGTATGTGGACCGGACTATAGTAGGCGGCAGAGGGCCGACATATACATGCAAACCAATATGCAGATCTCCAATAGTAACATTGTATAGTCATTTCATAGTGGTGGTGGACTATGGGTGTGCCGTGCTGTCCAGATGTGGTAGTCTGTAGTGCCTCATGGATAGAGGGGGTGAGAGGAAGTTCTTACCAGGTTGATGTAGACGTCTGAGGGCCAGACAGGGCTCCAGACAGGCTCACGACAGGCTGCCTTAGTGCATCGCCTTTGTGCAATGAGCCGGCTACACCTCCCGGCGTCCTGGTTGGTGGGGAAAAATGGCAAGGCACCAATCTATCGTTGGCGGGCTGCAAGCGAGTTCGGATGGCCTCAGGCCAACTGTGCGGGCGGCCATTTTTAAGTATTGCAACATCGTGGATTCAGATGGCGGCGGATCCAATGCAGAAAATAATCAGATGTATAAGCCTGATCTCGGGCTGTGTGGCGGACAGCTGGCTCTGTAGTGAATTATGGGCCTAAAATGCAAAATGAGGCAAAAGCTCCGATATATCTCGGTTTGTTTGTTTGTTTGTTTATTTGGTATAGCGCAGAACCAAACCCGAATGGGTAGCTGGGCGCAAACAGTACAAGATTACTTAAGAACTTAGTTACAGGAGAAATACAATTCATGCAGTTCGCAGTTAAATCAAGAAAAGTGCAGTTTATACAGTTCACGTTAGATCAAAGGTAAGTATAGAAGGAAAGCAGAAGGAAAAGAAGAAAAAATGCGGAACTACGGTTCAGTCTAGTTGATCGGATGTCATTCAGCTGGTTGCAGACGTCTAGTGTCTATGTGGGAGGGGAAGGTCGAGCTAAGTGTCATTGGCATGGATCCAAGTGAGGACTTTTCGCCTGAAACTAGAGTAAGGTTGGTCCATTCTGAGATCCAAAGGGAGTTTGTTCCAAGTTTGCGCAGCTATGATTGGGAAACTAGAGCCGCCGGCTGTACTCTTTTTGTATCTAAGCATCACTAAGGTGAAGGCGTTGGTCAGTCTAGTGGGACGGTTTGAGGTTCTCCTGTGGATTCTATTGGCCAGATAAGGGGTGGCAATGTTGTTAAGACATTTGGATGTGAGGGAGAGTATTTTGAGGGTGATCCTGTCTTTGATTTTTAGCCAATGGATATTTTTCCTAAAGGTGGAGATGTGGGCTCTGTTAGGAATATTTAAAGCTACTCTGATAGCGTTATTTTGGAGAGTTTGTAGTTTGTCAAGGATATACTTGTTAGAGCCTGCATAGAGGGCATTGCAGTAATCCAGCTTGGATATGATGAGAGCATTGGCTAATGTGATGCAGCTAGTCTCAGTTAGAAAAGGTCTACATGCTCGGATCAATTTGCAAGTATATGCCGTGAAGGATGCTAGAGAGTTCGTTTGTTTTTTGAAGGTGAGCGTTGAGTCAAGATAAACCCCGAGGGTTTTGACTGCAGGCATCACTTTGATGACGTTATTGTCGATGTTAAATGAGGCATAGTTAGGGTCAAGTTTTTTGATAGCCAACGCTGAGCCAATGATCAGTAGCTCAGTCTTGTCGTCGTTCAGGCAGAGGCCATGGGATGCCATCCAAGCCTGAATGAGGAGATATATCTTATTTACTAAGTCCGTGTCTTCCAAGAAGTTACCCGAAAGGGGGATTAGAATCCGAGTGTCATCTGCGTAATTAGTGTAGACAACACCCAGTCTGTCCAGCTTATCAAACAGGGGCTTAGTAAAGATGTTATACGTCGGAGAAACACATGATCCTTGGGGGACACCGCATGAAACTTGTATGGGATCAGCGGCTGCTGAGGGGGAGAAGACTCTCATTGTCCGGTTTGCAAGGAAGGATTGTACCCAGGTCATGGCATCACTTGAGAAATGAGCGGCTGAGCTTAGGTGATTGCATAAGAATGCATGATCTACCAAGTCGAAGGCCGCAGATAGGTCAAGGAGGAGTAGCATCGCTGTTTTACCATTGTCCTTCAACTCGTCAATTTGGGTCTTGAGGTCAATCAAGGCTGTTTCAGTGCCATGAAGGGGACGGAAGCCAGATTGCCGTGATCCTAGTAAATTGTTAGTTTCTAAGTAGTCCTGGATTTGCAGGTATGCTACTCTGTCTATAATTTTAAGTAAGAAAGGGACAGTAGTGATGGGTCTGTAGTTAGTTGGTATAGCAGGGTCAAGTGTTTGTTTTTTTAGCAAGGGAAGCACCCAGGATTGTTTGAGGTTGTTAGGTACTAGATTAGACTTAAAGGATGCATTAATGAGTTTCGAAATGAAGGGAGCTAGGTCTCGAGCTGCATCTTTTATAATTTGGGCCGGACAGTTGTCACCTTTACAGTTGGAGGGTTTTAGAGATAGTATGATTTTTTCTGTCTCCAATATGGATATTTTTCTGAAGCTAAATGGGTGAGGGGTGTTAGATAGGTTTGGGAGGAGCTGAGGTTGCAATATGGGTTCTGTAGGCATGAGCAAGGAAGCTTTTTTGTTAGCAATTTTAGATTGGAGCAAGCTGATTTTACCCGCCAGGGCATTTTGTATATTAGTGCACCAGGGCTTGTTTTTAGGAATGTTGTCAGGTGGGGTTATGGGTGTTTCCATTTCACGGAGGATGGAAAATAGCTCCTTAGTGTCTGATTTGCCTTTGGAGATTCTGTCATTGAAGGTGTTTCTTTTAGTACTTATGATTTCCTTTTTATACTGTTTGGCGAGGGTGGCTAATTTGGTTTTGTTCTCCTCAGTGGGTGAGTGTTGCCAGATAGACTGCAACTTTCTTTTTTGGATTCTAAGGTCTTTCAGGTATGGCGTGAACCAGTTGTTAAGGTGACAGAGTTGTTTGCTTTTGCGCAGCTTGGTAGGGGCAATCGAGTCAAGTGCCTTGATCATAGAGCTGTTGTAAGCTTCTACAAGCGACGTAGGGTCTGTGATGTTGTCTAAGTTATTGAGAGTAGGGAGAAGGTGGGGTAGGAGTTGTTCTGATGTGATGTCTTTTTTACTTCTGGTGGGAAGTGGCGGGGCCATGAGTATAGGTTTGGGCCGGATAAGGTCTAGTGAGGCATTGAATACAATTAAGTGGTGGTCAGTCCAGGATTTTGGTATTATGTTGGTAATGCTGATGTTACAGTTCCGATCAGCAACCCAGTCTAGGGTTCTACCTTTGGCATGAGTAGGAGAGGAGACTTTTTGAGATAGGGCGTAGTCATTCAGGAGTGAGGCGACAGATAGGGCATGTTTGTCGTTGCTGTCATTAAAGCCCAGGTTAAAGTCTCCCAGTAATAGTATTTGAGCATGGTCTTTAGTATTGTTGGTTATGATACTAGTTATGTCGTCTTCAAAGGTTCCCAATGGTCCAGGAGGTCTGTAGATAACATGCAAGGTGAGAGTCCGGTTGCAAGAGAGGTGCAATTTGGCAGTAAGGAGTTCACAAGATGAGAATATCAGGGTAGTAGCTAGTTTGATAGGTAAGGTAGCTTTATGAATGATGGCTAGGCCGCCACCTTTAGTGTTAGGTCTATCGACTCTTAGTAGTTGGTAGCCGTCTGGTATAGCTAGCATGATGGCAGGGCCAGCCGCGTCATGGAGCCATGTTTCGGTTATGACTAATAGGTCTAAGTTTTCATTAGTTAGGGTGTCCGAGATCTCAGTAGCATGGGCGACCATGGATCTTGCATTAATGAGAGATCCAATTATTGATAAGGTACTAGTTGGTTGAGTCGAGGGGGGTTGTTTATTTTTAGTGGGGGCAACTCTTTGTGACGGTGGCTGGTTAGTAGATATAGGAACAGGGCGAGGGGTGGTAGGTTTGGGGTATTGCGAACGTTTGTTTGCTAGATCGATATATCCTCTGTGATTGTGGTAGGAAGATGGTTCATGAAGACAGGACAGTCTTGCCCTCAGTCTCATGTTTCTGTCTTTAGCAGGGTGTGAGTCCGCGGTTGCAAATGCCATGGTGGTAAGGAGGCTCAGAACAATGTGTAGAGATTGGTAATGGGTGATTTTCATTCTGGTAGTGGACAGGGATGAGAGGGTGGGCAAGTCCAGGTTCAAACTAAGGGCGTGGACTAGGTTGCATGCAAGGGCGTGTAGCTAGTGGTTCGGTGCCAGAGAGGTCTGAGCAGTCTGTAAAGAGACCTGTATATTGGCAGTTAGGTGATCTAGGCGAGAACCAGGCTAGGTTCTATGTGGGCAAAGCGGTGGCAAAATAGGCAAGTGTCGAAGGCTAGCTAGGTAGTGTGTCACCTAAGTGTGTCAGGGCGACTAGAAGCACATTGAAGTATATAAAGTGGCTAGGGCAGTGTTATACCTAATGACAACCATAGGGCAGGGGCACAAGTCAGGTGAAGTACTATCTGCAGCAGCACAGATTAAGGCAAAGGTCAACTGTAGTCTATTGGCGACCATAATGCACAACACAAATTGAGGCACAAATCAGGTAAAGTCTAATGGCAACCATAGGGTACAGCACAGATTGAGGCACAGGTCAATTGTAGTCTATTGGCGACTATAAGGCACAACACAAATTGAGGCACAAATCAGGTAAAGTCTAATGGCAACCATAGGGTACAGCACAGATTGAGGCACAGGTCAATTGTAGTCTATTGGCGACTATAAGGCACAACACAAATTGAGGCGCAAATCAGGTAAAGTCTAATGGCAACCATAGGGTACAGCACAGATTGAGGCACAGGTCAATTGTAGTCTATTGGCGACTATAAGGCACAACACGAATTGAGTCACAAATCAGGTGAGGTCTGATGTCAGGTTAACCTTGTGCAATAGAGCTGCAAGGTAGAGGGAAGGGGTTAAACAGCCCAACTACCGAAGTGCAACAGGGGTTGCATAGGGGCCTTTGTTAGAGAGTGCCAAATAAGTCTAAAGCGTGCAGTTTTCTGGGTTCCAGCCAGAGGTGCCGGAAAAGAGCCCTCGGGCTTACCGTGGTTGTGTGGGTCCGTCCTTGCAGAAGACAGGGTTCCTTGCAGGATATCTTCGGGAGGGAGGGACAAGGGGGTAGGCCGCGCCGCGCCTCCGAAGCGCCGAACAGGGCGCAAAACAGGGCCTTTGTATGGCCTTCGGATGCGCCGGCGTATCCGCCTGCCGGCGGATGTACAATTCAGATATTGCCGCGGTTAGCGAGGCTCAGCCTCGTTATGGCGCCGTAATGCGCCCGGCATGCCCAGGTCAGGCACAATGAAAGGACAAGGTCAGGCGAGCCCTGCACCTTGTGCATTCGTAGCTCGTAGGCAGCGGTGGTGTCTGAGATGTGGCTTCTGCGGGGGGGGAGGGCTCGTGCCCTCTGCCCTTGCCGTGGGGGTGCTGGAATGGGGTCCAGGGCGCAAAACAGGGCCTTTGTATGGCCTTCGGATGCGCCGCCGTATCCGCCTGCCGGCGGATGTACAATTCAGATATTGCCGCGGTTAGCCGAGATTTTTGAAGCACGGCAAGATTTTTGATTCGGTGAAGCCGAGATTTTTGTTGGGTAATGTGCTCAGGGCCAGCGTGCTTACCTGGAAGCACTGCGCTCCCTCGATAAGAGCTGGTGCTGCTTCCATATCGATGAGCTCCGGCTCAGTGGAGGCTGTGAAGGAAGGTAGGGTTAAGAAGGGTTTTATGGGCTTACGATTTCCTGGTTTAGGACAGGCATGGGGTTAGGGCTAGAGTAAAGATTTTGGTGAGAATTGGAGTCAGGCTGCTTGCTGGAGGGTTGGGGATGTTGGGGTTTGGTTAATCATTGGGGTCGATATGGAAGTTGGGGAGGGCTGGTGAGGTTGGTGTAGGATAATCCTAGCTGTCAGAGCATAGTAAGCATTAGGGTAAGTGCAAGAGTTGCTGCTAAGGCAAGGTTAGGATTCGAGCAAGGGATTGGGTTGGGGCAATGTCTAGGTTATTTGTGGAGAGCTCGTTATGGGGTTGGAGTTCGGAAGTGTTAATTTTCCACTTAATACAAAATCAAATGCTTTAGTGTGCTGAGGGGATAGTGTTCCTGTATGAATTCAGGGTGGCAATTAGTTACAGTGATTGTGGAGGTTTTATTAACGTTTTGGGTCATTGTTAGGGTTACAGCCTTGTACTTATGTGTATTTAAAAACATCTCTTTGGGCAACCTTATTACTGGCAACATTTTTACACTTTGCATTGATTGTTTTGAATGACATTTTTGAAAACTACTTTTTTGCTGGCTACATTTTCACATGACTAGCTTTTCCTGTGAACACTTTCCCGTAGAACCACTTAAACGATAGACATGGTGCCTTTACCAGAAAATAGGGAGAACTAATGGGTATGCAGTGATGTTATGGAATAATGAATGCAATTTTAGACAAACCCAAAAGATCAACGAAAAGAACACATTTTAGAGACTAATTAAACGTTTGGGAAATGGGAATCGTATTTTTTTTAATTCTTTTTTTTTTAAAAGGTATTTAGATGTTTTTTGTTCGTTAAAAAAGAATTTTGTTTTTTCATTCGATAAAATCACATGTAACCGAACTATAGTCCTTCAGGTCTTAAGACTTTGTGGAGGTCACGTATCACCATCAGCCCAGGGCGTGCAAATTGGTGACACCGAAAGGAACAGCCGCTAGAGAAAATTAGAGTTATAACATTTCTAAAAGGATGACACACCAGCGCCATTTTGTGCCTTGTTGGTGAAGTTAATCGCAACTACTATGGGACATTCCGACTGCACACGGCAAAGTACTTCAAATATCCATTTCAAACTGATAGTCGACTTGAATGTCAGCCTTGGTTTCATCTTGTTCTTTGACATATTCCAGCTTGGAGGGTGGGGAGTGTTGTGTTGTAGTTACTCATAAGTGGAAGGTATCGGCAGTGTGTTGGCAATAGGAGAATTTCTGCTGCTTGCCAGGGACCCCTGAAGTCATTTCCATAGGAGATCTTCTTAAACAAGCAAGTTATCATTTTAGAATTAGTTGCAATTGTTTAGGGACTTCACAGAAGACTCCCTATATGCGGTTCAGCTTTAGGCCTCGGCAAGAGGTATGGGCAAACTCCCAACCACATGGATCACCAAGCCATCAGCCTGACAGGATTCACACAAGACCCAAGGTAAGTATTACCCAAGCCAACACAGTACCTTAGGAGAAAATGAGAGGCTCTGTATCCAGCAGCACAGGACCCGGTCCCTGGATTCCTCAGTCTGGAGACTAAAGAACTGGACTCTGAATGGGAACTTGCAGCAGTCACAGGAGGTTTCCAGCAAAGGTTTCTACACAGATTCTCGCAGTTCTGTCGATTTGGCGCCCTTTTACAGGAGCCAGATGAACAAATATCGCCCGTCAGATTCTCTTTTCGCTCTCGGTCCTGCGCTCTGGTGAGGTGACATCAGGGATTCGAATCGTGTCTCTGGAGGTACAGAAGGAGTCCACCAAAGTTTCGACGGAATCTGACTTTGGAATACCACGCACCGCCCACTGGCTCGAGGTATCAGGGTATTGGCGGTTTACAGCACAGCAAGGTTGCATCACGTCATGGTATGGCTCTAAATGCAGGTCTTCTTGAGACTACCGATCTCACCAGCCTCTGGGTAGGAGTCATTTTATAGCCCCCAGGACGATTGCAAGGAAGGGTTACATCAGGCTCCAGTTATTCAGCAGGGTCACCGGTCGCTGGAAATGTTTACAGCCGTTGTTTCTTCATTTGCCTCTTTTTGGTTCCAGTGGTCGACTTGTCAGCAGCTTCCAGGATCAGAGTATTTAACAGGAACTATAGCACAACGTCTGCAAACTCTCCCTACAGTTTCCAGAAAGGGACAGTCTGGCTGTCCAATTAGGAGAGCCAGCCCCCTCCTCCCTGCCCCCCCATTGGGAACTGGTTCCTTTCAGGCAAGGTGAAAGACCATGTGCTGCAGAGTTTTGGATTCTCCCCGACTTCCTGCCTTTTCAGACACTATGGAGCTTCTGTGGGGAATACAAAGGATTCCCCACAAAGACAAAACCTCCACCGGGGGAATTCTCGTGTAGAATGGCAGAAAACCTCAGGAACAACAAGCAAACGAGAATTATGAAAAAACGAAGGAGCCCACCATCCTTCCAGAATGGTGGCCCTTCTGTGCATTGCCAAGGTTGATTTGACAGCCTGCAAGTATGAATGACAAAGTCAAAAAGGTACAAACACTGCCAACAGCTATTCAAGTAAACTTTCAATTGTAACAAATGTTAGCAGTTAAGTAAGAAAAGGGACACAATGGGCTTCATTAGAAGTATGGAGGTAGCCATGCCGCTTTTAGCAGCATGGCTACCCCCATTCCGGGTACCAGGAATGAGGAATTACCAGGCCATTCCGACCTTGGAGGGCCCGGTAATTCCCTTTCCTGGAACCCGGACCATCCCCCATTCCCATTTGAGTAGGATACTAACAACGGGCCCGTTGTTAGCATCCTGGTCTGCCTGCGGGTCCCGCCAAGGAAGATTGGTTTTACCAGACATCCTTTGCGGGACCCGCGAGCAGAGCTCGTAATGAGGCGGTAGAGGGATCATGGGGCCTGGCAGCTCTACCGGCGCCGTTATCCCTCGACCGCCTTCCTCTTAATGAGGCCCAATGAACCCTCAGCACTCCACTTAAGGTGGGGTGTGCTGGCTCACTACACAAGGTAAAGGGGATGTGAAACCCACTTTACCTCTTGGGAACAGTAGTTCAACCAAAGTAATAAGAATTAAAAGGAAGCCACTTCATTAAAAATGCAGCTTTCTACCATAGTATATTACATTACGTTTTTGGAAAGTATAAATCCTATCACACACAATGGAGAGACATAAAAAGGTCATCCATAAAAAGAGTAAAAGACTAAGTGAGAGGTGGAAAAGATTCCCCTTCAACTAGGGACAAGGAAAAATAATTAACAAGTCCAAGCAAAAAGTTCTGGGTTTCACAGCTCAGGCAGATTTATCATAATTATGAAAATCTTACCCAATACTCATGGTTTTACAACAAAAGAAACCACAAGACAGCGGACAACTAAATCTACAGCTCTGATGAACCAAAAAAGAGAAAACTCCAAGACTAAGCAAGGTCGGTCTGAAAAAAAGGAGACAAATGCCAGAAGTACTCCTCACAGAAGGTCCAGTCCAAAAACAGTGGCAAACAGCAAGTATCAAACTGCACACTCTTTGCCCAGTAAATTACAGACAGGAGGCTGAGAAAAAACAATGAAAAACAAGATCAAGACGATAAATCACGTGGGCAAACTACCAAGATACGCATCTTTAAACTGGAGCAAGATACTCACAACGTCGACGATCTTGTTCTGAACAGGCAAACTGTGCTGAAACCTCTGAGTAGAATTCATAAACTTAGATCATTAAAGACGGACGACCTCACACTAGTAGAACCATACCACAAGGACCAAAAGGCTAAGGCTTACCTTCACATAAAGGCCTCTTTGCTGAAAGACATACCCAAAGAAGCAGACAGGGCCCTCGAGCGCTTTGGGTACCTACTCATTGAGTTAAGAGGCAATTACTCTGAAAACTACATACGAACAAGAATCAGGACCTTGCAAGACACAAACCTTGTTATATATCAAAAACCGAGACTCTTCACAGAAGTCATAGACCTAGAAATCAGTCCCAATTGGACACTGGTCTAAGCCATAGAAATTACCAACCCCAAATATAAAGAACATACACAGAAAAGATCAAGTCAAAGCGAACGGAGGAGAAAAGGCCAAAGGAAGGCCATTCGTGCTCAGCAGAAAGGGA
Organism: Ambystoma mexicanum; assembly: GCF_040938575.1. Taxonomy (NCBI): domain Eukaryota; kingdom Metazoa; phylum Chordata; class Amphibia; order Caudata; family Ambystomatidae; genus Ambystoma; species Ambystoma mexicanum. The sequence continues at coordinate 179,926,234 of NC_090921.1, forward strand.
GGACGACGCAAAAAAGAACATTTGGATGCGAAGAGGGCCCCAAAAAGCCCAATCCCATATGTAAGCAAAACTGCTGACCACGGTTCTAAATCCTCGCAACACATTGGAAAAAGGCGATGCCGATAAATCAAGAAAAGGTTTATGGGCGTGGATCCCAAAAGAATTGATCACTCAATGAAATAGCAATTCGCGGACCAAAGTAGATAATCACCTGCAACAGCATCACAAATCACTGACAACCCTGTAACGACAGCAATAAAAGATGGGATAGTGGAATATCAGAGGCCTCCAGCATCTCACAACATAGGCGATTTTGACATCCTCTGTCTTCAGTCGACCTGGCTCGTTGAAAAACCAACGCTGGATGGCTTTGCCATTGAAATTTCTCCAGCCCACAAGGGTGCGAAGGGACGCCCATCTTCGGGCCTTCTGTTTGCAGCGTGTGCAGGATCGGCAATAAACATCGACAAAAAGCTTTCGGCATCACATTTCCTCTTATCAATACTACCAAACCAGGAGCATCTTAACCCACAGTCAAGAAAGAAAGTAACCACACAAATAGCCATTGTTAACATCTATTGGAACCCTCAAAAAATGTCCAACAGAAACGTTTGTTTAAAGGTGGCACAAACAATTGACGAAATATATGTGGACCATCAAGTGGCCCAATCATCTGTGGTCACTTAAATGTGACTTGCGATCAACCTACTTACAGTGGTGCAGTAGAAAAGACAAGGTCCCCTTTCGAGGAACGTGGAGCCCTATGGACAGAACTGATTGGCTCCAGATACTTTTACAACGCCGCCCACCTAATCAACGCGAAACCTTGTATCCCTATATGGGAAAGAGACAAGTCATCTTGTACTATAGACTATTTTCGTCTCACAAGCCCTGCTGCCTTTAATCTCTGAATTTAGGGTAATAACAAAAGCAAGCAACCACAATTTGCTGTCTATGTCATGGGTTTCGTTGGCCTCACAAAAACCAACTTATAAGGAAAAAATTAAGTCAATCAACAAAATCTACCATGACTCACTGCGAGTAATATAACAGAGCTAACGAAAAAATACTAAAACTTACCAACAAATACTGAACCCTGGAAAACGGTTACAACATTAAATTACCAATCATTATCAGCATACAAGTTTGGACAAAACCTCAAAAGAAAATGCACAACTTCGATAAAATACTGGTGGAAAGAAGGCGCAAACTACATCGAATGAAAAGATCTGTGTCAAACTGGAATTCCAATTACCTCTGAAATAGCCTCTGAAGAAACCAAGAAATACAAGGCATGGCTCAAAAATTACCAGACGAGTCTATACCAACATGACGCGGAGGAAATGTTAAGGACCGTGAGCGGCAAGAAAACTCACGAAATTTGGTCCTTAATTAAAACAGGTCCCCCAACTGACGAGATGCTTACAAATTCCATTGGAGAAGCTCAATGGGTGACCCATTTCACGACACTTTTCCAGTCAAAGCGTTGTACCAACTTGCCAGTAAAGAAGAGCACGTAGCCAATTTGGAAGACCTAACCAACAAAGAAGACATCCAAGGAATCATCTGCAAACTGAAAACATCAAGAGCTCTGGGGCCCAACAAATGTAGATTTAAAAAGTCATCCGGATGAGTGGACAACCTTCATCAGTAAGGTCTTTAAACGATGTAAGGACCTGAAGTCCATCCCGACATCATGGACGTCTGCGGTGGTTGTACCCATCTTTAAAAAAGGCAAGAAAGAAGATCCGAAAAATTACAGCCGATTCGGTCTATTAGACATCGGGAAGGTTTTTGGTTCACTACTACTCAAGAGTCCAAGCTTGGGCAAGGGCTTTCCCCTATGCGGACCCGTTTCAAACGAGCTTCATGAAGAATTCAGGCACCTCTGTAAACATTATGCTTCTAAGCATAATCAAAAGCAAGATCAGAGAAGGTAGCCAAAGAGTCTTCCTAGCATTTATTGATCTGACGCAAGCGTATGACCAAGCCGACTGTGAAAGACTGGAACAAAACTAGAAGCCTGGAAATGTCCAACAAGAATCCTGGGTCCAATAACAGCCCTACACGCAGATACAAAAATGAGAGTCCGTCTCAGCCAACTGGGCCTTCTTTCAGAAGAAATCTCCACCAAAAGGAGTAAAGCAGGGCTGTCCCCTGGCCCCAGCCCTGTTTATTGCCTACTTCAGGGACTTCAAAGAAACTGAGGCTGCAGTAAGGTAATTTCCACTGAGAATTGGGGTCTCTCTTGAATGCTCTATGCAGATGACGTGATCCTTCTGGATCAAACACCTATCGGTCTCCAGAGGCAACTGAACAATCTTAGCACAAATAATCTGGAAACAAACAAGGAAAAAACAAAGATCATGATCCTGGAAAATGCTAACAAAATAACTGAAAATCTAAACTGGAACCTGGAAGGATCCAGAATTGAAATAGTCAAACAATTAAAGTACCTGGGGAGTCATGATTGACAGCAAGATGCGATTCCAAAATATTTTTTTTTTTATTAAGCGTTTAGTGTATAAAATACAAACTTTTTGCTTTTTGTACCTTCCTTTGCAAGCCAAGCAACAATGTCTCCTCTTTATGCCATTACTTTAGAATTATTAGCCATTCTCGCTCTAGCATTAGGTTAGGGCTGCATGTCCACATTAAATCCTACTGTTCTTCATCATGGAGTGCTGTCAGCTTAGTCAGCATTGTTTCCAAGAACACTCCTAGCGCTCTAGTTACTTTTTGATTTGGATTTGTATACAGAGCTTCCCACCATAAGTCGGAATCCAAACCACAACATGTTGGTAGTGCTTTACTCAGAATGGTTGTTCTTTCTTTAGCTTGCCGCAATACATCAGTAAGTGTCGCAGAGACTCTACTTGTTGGTGGCACAGTCGGCAGATGTCATTTACCAAACCATATTTTTTGAGATTTTGCTTTGTTCTCAAAATGTTTAGTCTGAAGCGCAAGATCAAGTCTCTGTACTTCGGACTGGCACTTTTTACAAGATATTTGGGTAGCATCTTCGGATTGTTAATTAGGGTTTTCGTTAAAGTGTGTCCGCGTGAGGCTGCCCTCGTGGCTTCTGATTGGGCCCAGTCCAGTGACAGAATTAAGATTTTGACCCGTTATGGGTGGATTCGTAAGGTCTCCTGGGTTATGTACAGTTGTCTTGTGTCTCCACACGGTCAAGATCCACGAGGGTAGTTTTTCATTGTCCTCCGCAATACGAAATTTTAAAAAAGGAGAATCAATAAGCTCTATTTTGTGGAACGTAGTTAGTGTTTTCCAGATGATTTGCACGTGTAGAGAATGTAGGCCCAATTCATGGCGTATTACGCCAATGGCAACTTTGTTTGGTAATGTTAACGTACGACGCCAAAATTTCCCCTCTAGCTTATCCCAAGTTTGCCAGGGAATTCTTAGACCAGTGTCGCCTGCGTATGTGATTGCAAGTACTATCTTCAAGTTCTAAAAGTCCACTAGTACCTTGATGGAAAGATTAGGGCCTGAGCTGTTAGTTGGTTCATTTTTGACTCCAAGTGCTGGATCCAGGGTTTATCTCTCCAGTCACTGCTGATAATGGCTCCAAGATATTTTGTACTTTTGTTGACAGGAATTGGTTGATTATCAAGACACCATTTGAAGGGTTTTTTGATAGCATCTAACTTTCGTTGTAAACCGATTGGTGTGGTATCAAGCAAGATAAGGTCGTCAGCGTATAATAAATGGCCTATTGCTGTTCCTCCTAGACGCGGCGAACATGATCTCTCGGGTTCCATTTTATCTTTTATTTCAAGAATATAGAAGTTATATAGGGTTGATGCTAGGGGACACCCTTGCTTTAGGCCCCTGGTGGTAAGGATGTGTTTGCTTAATGCCCCAGCTTGATTTAGTCGCACTTACAATGTTGTATCGTTGTGTAGACTGATAATGGGCGCTAAAAGATCTCGCGGGCAACCTTTGGACTCATGTTTTTCGCATAGCATTTGTCTATCGACCTTGTCGAAAGCCGTGGCCATGTCGATACATGCTAGGAATGGCGTTTTCTTTTAAAGTCTGTATCTTTAGCAGATTTAATATTAATAAGTTTAGTCCATAGTCCATTTTTTCCACAAAACCAGCTTGTCTGGGGTCATAATTTTTGCTGGCTATGATCCACTCTTTCAGTCTTTTGAGCAGGATGCCAGCATATATTTTGCCCAGAACATCCAGCAAGGATATTGGGCGATCATTTGCTGGTGAAGTTCAGTCTCCTTTCTTGAATATGGGTATAACCACAGCTCGCTTCCACGAGCAGGGGATCGGTTTGTTTAGGTTTACTCGATGAAATAGGGTGGCGTACATTTCGGCCCAAAGTTCCGGCGCTTGTTTTAGTAGATGATTTGTTAGTCCGTCTGGACCTGGGGCCCGGGATAAGCTGTTTTTCTTGATCAAAGTTATTATTTCATTTTTTGTTGAATTTGATTGCCCAGCAATTCTCTTGCTCTTTATGCATCCATGTGGATTTGATGCTGGTGGTTTGTGTGTAAACCTGTTAAAAATGATCACACCATTTAGATTCTGTTATTGGATTCAGTTGATTGAGACTTTGTGCATTTTGTTCTTTATTTATGAGGGTCCAGAAGAATGCTGCGTTTTTGGTTTCTAGGGCCCTTAACATCTCTTCTGAATCCTGTTAATACAAAGTAGCTCTGTGTGTTTTTACCCACTGGCGATATTTTGTCTTGAGTTTTATTTTCAAATTGTTTCTCAATTTTTGACTTGTTTTCCTTTTTTAATGCTCGTAAATCTTTAGCGAGTTGGTTTTCCTTTTTTAATGCTCGTAAATCTTTAGCGAGTTGTTTTTTCTTTGCGTTTAATATGTTGTCATACCGATATAACCTTTTAATGCTGTTTTTTTTGTGTGTAGACACTTGGACTCTCGGAATAGTGTTAAGCACGTTTCGTATTCTACCTTGTTGTTTTCTTCTTCTTGCCATTTTTTAATTTCAGAAGTTAAAAGGGGGAGATTCTTATCTGTTAATCTCAATTGATTTAGTCCTTGGTTTGCGCTGATCTTATGAGGCCACACTTCCGTAATGGTATTCTCTTGTTTATTGTTGTGGTCTCTGCTACAGGTTAAGATGAGCGGTTTGTGATCACTTTTAGTTGTTTCTGGGATCTTCAGTGATATGATTTTGGTATATGTAAGTTCGTCTACAAAGAAGTTGTCTAGGGTTGTCTTGGCGTTAGAGGATGTCCATGTAAAGGCTCCATGACGATCTCCTTCTACATTACCATATGCAGGTTTCGCATTTTCATTTCTTTTATCCATGTCTAAGCCCTGGAATTTTTGAGCGTGTTGTATGTTGACAATTCTTTGCATTTTACTGTATTGTGGCAGTCTATGTTCAAATCTCCACAGATGAAGGATGGATTGTCGTATTCTGCACGCAGATCATCTATGTGTTTAATAACTGTGAATACGAATTTTTCTCCCACTTTAACTTTACTATTCCAGTACAAGTTAATTATGATTTGTATAATGTTTAGTTCTGGCTGCTCACATTGTAAAACTGCTATTTGAATAAGTGGTGATGGTTGAATAACTTTCAATACTTTTCTAAAGTAGGTGTTTTTAATGATTACAAGTAACCCGGCTGCGGGTCTTCCTTTTGCTCCTTTGACTGCTTTGTTCAAGTGGCAAGTATGCCCGTCGAATGTTGGAGTGTCTTGCAACCAACATTCCTGGATGCAAATGACTTCAGCTGTCAAATGCGAGTCGATGTTTTTAAACAAATGTTTAAAACCTCTTGAATTCCATGAGGCTATTCGGAATTCGTCATCAGTTTTCCGATGTTCGGTCTAGGCTTGATCGACCAAAGACAGGGTGTTTGCGAGCCAGCTCCATGATGTTTGTTTGCTGGTCCTTCTTTCCAGACATGATTGGTTCTCGTCTTGGAGGTCGTCTTCAATATTTCCTTTTACCATGATCTTCAGGGCATGTGGGCCTCTCAGGACTGTTGGGGACAATCTGATTGGTCTATAGTTCATTTCGTCGTTCTCTGTATTTTCCATTTCACGTTCTATATATGTTTTTTTTTTTATTGTTATAGATGTCTTTATACTTGTCGTGATTTTCTATTGGTGAAACAGGTTTTAGGTCGAAGCCTAGAACGTGCAACTCGTCGATAGCGGACAACAGCAGTTTTGAGGTAGATTTAGTTAAGTGTAAATGGATCAGGTCTGTTTCTGCTTCATTCGGGAAGGACACAATTTTTATGTCTCTTGGTTCCACTACACGAAGTTGAGGAATATTATGTATCAATCTCATTAGATTTGCTCGGTTCATGATAAGTCCATCTTTAGCCTTTAGGATTCGTTCTAAAGATAATTTGTATGTGTTGGGTTCTTTTTTTGAGTCCTCTTTCGGGTATATATATTTTTTTTTGTTTGTATGTGACGGTGTTGTATTTGACTCCATCAAATTCAGTGTTCGTGATATTGCATGTTTGGATTGTGTTAGGCGTTGCTGTTTGGAGTGGTCGATCAAAGAGTCAAGTACCTTAACTTGCTTGGATAGAGTTTTGTTGTTTGTGTTTAATTGTTCTCGTTTTTGTTGTAAGGTCAAAGCCACAAGACTCCTTCTCTGGAAGTGTTGGTGCATCTAACTGATCGTTAGAGTCGTCTCCTTCACAATCTGTGAGGCTAGCGTCATCGTACACCGATATCATGGACAGCCTTTCTTCTTCCTGTTCTTCTGAGTCTTCGTCCTTCTGTTCCAGATCAATGATTTTTCGTACAAGTTGCTGTTGAATTTTTAGATGTGATTGGGTCGTCTTCTTTCTAAACATTTACAGTAGATTTGTCTGCTGCCGAATTACTGTGGGGATTTGCAATGGTTTGAGGTTTCGAATAAAATTTCTTGTCCCTGAATTTGGTATTTCATGTTTTGGCAAGTTTTTAGATTTTTTTACTTTCTCTTCTGCTATTCTTTTTTGCTCCCAGTTTTTTCATGTATTCCAGATTGTACTGCCTGTTCAAAAATGGGAAACATCTTTGGGTTGTATCAGAGGTTTCACTGTGCTATCTTTTATATTAGGTGTCTTTGCTTCCGAATCCTTGATAAAGAATATTTCGGGTTTTGAGTGTTCGCTGAACAAGAGCTGATTTGTTTGAGTCCGATTAGTCATTGAAACTTCCTTTGCTGTTTTTCTGGTTGTGACAACATTGTCAATGGAGGAGTTAACTCCTGCGGAATTTATTTCAGCAGCGTTTGTAGAGCGAATTGCACCCACCTCCAACGTGGGGGCTGGGTCTCTGGTTGAGATTTCAGCAAGTTGACTGTGTCGCTGAAACAGCTTAAAAAGGCTTGTTTGTCATCGCGAGCCTCTTCGATCATGGCAGTGTTTTTACGATCGCGTTTTCAGATTTTTTCTTTACTTCTGCGTTCTTTTGTGGCTTCTATGTAGGACTCGATGTATACTAGTTTCGTTAGCATTAATGCCAGTAGTGTTGCTTGATCTTTGTAGTTTTCATTTAGGGTTTCGTACAGCTTAAGATATGGAGCCAATGTTATGGTCATCATAGATCCGAGCGTAGCTTGAAGATTGGCATTCTGTTTGCTTTGTGTTTTGATGATATCCGTCATTAGTGCTGCTTGTTTACTTTTGTCCTCTGTAAATGGGTTGCGTGGTCTAGAAGCGAGTCCCTCTTCTTGTTGCTCGGATCCATTAAAGACTTCTTGGTGCAACATTTCGTCGTTGCTGGTTATTGAAATATTTGTGTGTCTAGATTCATTGTAATCATCGGTCCTTGAGCCCTCTAGCATTTGACTTTTCATTTGCGTATGTGTTGTTTTGCACCTCGTCTTGCTCTGCAGTTCGTTCTTTGCTTAAATTTATTGATTTGGCTTTCTTGCCAGGAGCCATATTTAGGGTTGATTTGCTTAAATCCACATCTATTATTGTTCTTTTGTTTCTTCTTTGATGTAGAGTCAAGGTGTTAACAGAGTAGTTTGTCTTAGTTATTGGACGTTTTGAGTGTAAAGTTGTAAGGTCTGTCTGCGAGGCTTTGACTCCTTGATTTTGATTATCCTGCAATTGTGTATTATTTCCATTTGTTGATTCCAATCTCGTCGGTTTGCTCACTTTACAGCTTACCGATGTTACCAGTAATAGGTCTTTATCCGTAATTTCTTTCCCGACAACTTCACTTTCGAATATTTTTGCTGTTTCTCCTTTTGATGTGGCAGGACTTGCTTTAGTACAGTTGGCCTCTTTGGCTTTAAAATGCCAGCGTATTGATTTGGCATCAAATGTGGAAAGTGATTTGGCTCTGTTTTTTAGGTGCTGGCCCTGTGGTTTTTTTCGTTGTAATTCTAGCCCTTTATTTAGTTCAGGTTGTGGAACTGAGCATTGAGCACTTCGAATCATGTGTCCACAAATTCCGCTATTTTCACTATTTGCAATATTAGACACTAAATTTTTCTTAAATTCCTGACCAGGTTTTTCAAAGTTTTTTCTGGATGCGGGCAGCGTGTTAATTTCATTTTGAGGTTCTGCAGCTCTTGGAATTGATTTGGTAGGAACGTAGCTTGTATGGGAGTATACTAATTCTGTTAGGTCGCATTGGGCGTCCATATAGATGGGAGCATCACAGTAGCTTTCATTCGCCTCATAATTCTGTTTTTTTGTTGTCTCATTATTTGAGATGAGGAGAGTGTCTTCGGGGGCCGCAGTTCGACCACACTCTTGCGTCATCAATTCCCCGTGGGCCACCATCGCTGACTTGGGCCGAGCCAGCCCTTCCCCGCTCCCCTCCCACTCCGAGGCCCTACGCGCATGCGCAAATTCCTCCGCGACCAGGAATCCGGCCGCGGGGGCAGCCGCACAACACCACGGCAGCCCTATCACCTCGCCATCGCCGCTGCCGGCGCCATCGCAGCTCTCGGGGTTCTCCCGCACATCGGGTAAGTCTTTGTGCATGTTGGGGGGCGGTAGAGAGGAGGGGGAGCGGGAGATCACATTGCGAGATTGGCGGCACACAATTAACGTACCTTGATTTTCTTGTTGCTCATTCAGGACTCGTTTTCGATTCCGTATCGGGGCTCTATGGTTGCTTTCGTTGTTTTAGTAATGCATGCATGCATGCAGGTTGGTATCGTTGGTGTCATTTGGCTTAGAAATTGGTTCGGCCAAATGTTCCATCGATGCATTTAGCATACTATGTATGGGCAGATTTTTCTCGTTAGTGATGTTGATGGTTTCAGTGCCATGCTGACTTGATGCTCTGCCAATAATAGCGTCTAGTTCAACAACGCCATTAATGTCTTCAGGAATTTCATGGTCCATGCTCGAGTGTTTTGTTTAGCTTCTTGTTCTCGGAGGTAGGGGATTGGCACCCTTCGGCATCCCCTCGGCAAACACTCTGCCAACACTCCGCGCACGCTCCGCGTGGAGGTTTTATGGGTAAAGAATGAAAATGGAAAACTTATTCAGCAGCAGCAGTAGCAAAAATCACTCCTCTATGTCCCAAAACTCTGCCAACACTCAACTGCCAAAATACAACACGCCCTTTGGGCCAAGATTCGAAACCTGGCATCACAAACTCGAGTGATAGATAAGAAATATGGCCAGTTTACTCTTCTTCCGGTGATACAATTTTACAAAGCGATGGTGGCGCCATCTCTACTATATGGGCCAGAAGCAATGCCAAACATCCCATCCAAAACATGGCCGAAGCTGGAAGGCTTCTTTTGGAGATCAGTATTGAATCTACCCAAGTCAACCACCGTAGTAGTAATAAGACGGGAACTGGGCTTACTCTCATTAACAGCAATGGTACAATCCAGCAGCATGCGGCTCTACAGGAAACCACTAATGCAAGAAATCCTCCCTCCCCCCGACTTACCATCTGATCACCCAGTAGGTCAAAGGAGGCCGATGGAAGCAATTGAATGCACAGAGGAAGACCTAATTTCAAACATGTTAAGAATTAAGAAAACAAATTGAGGTTCTTGATTGGATCCACACCCAAGAGAAAGCGACAGAAAACAAATTGATAGGCCATCTCCCGCCGATGACAAAAAACGAAATCAAGTCCTAGAATATCAACAATTTCCTAACAAGACGTTGAGGAACATTTTTATAAGAGCGCTTCTAAACCTCCTTCATATCAATGACATTTTGGAGATAAAATCCATTTCAAAATTCAAGGGGTGCAGATTATGCACAGACCAAAATCAAACCGAGACTAAGACATTTGCTAATGTCCTGTCCGGAAACCAAATCCTTGAGACGTGCATACCTGGACCCTCTTGTTCTCGGACTCCAGGCTCAGTGAAGATGTATGGTGGGCACGCTTGATTTCTGGAGAAAAGACAAGATAGACTATTGCTACGGCAAAAATCTTAGAGTATGCTATGGAAAAATTAGAGGCCTGAAGCAAATAAACAGTGACAAGGTTTTCCTCTTGTAAAAATCTCTAATTTTGATTATAAACCAGTAAAGAAATCTTTTAAAAAACTCACGGTTCCATTTTTCTTCACTCAAATAATCTACACAATCACTGGAAGGGGAGGTCAATAAAATGTGTTCTGGCAGTGCTGGAACCTGTTCCCAAGAGACTGTTGCAAACAACTGTAATATATATATTTTTTAAAGCATAGGGTGCACATGTAGTCAAGTGGGTGCAAGCCAGGCAACTCATTGCACAGCATCGAGAGAGAGGATGGTGGGAGGGTGTAGCTAGGGTTGGAGCATGGTGGAGCAGGGCAGTAGGAGCATGGCTTTCCAGTCAAGATGTGCTTCTGTAAAAGAGGTTCCGGTATCATTCCCAGTCTGACACAGATTCCTGAAGTATGGAGCAAAACAGGCTAGATGTAGGAGTACAGCAATTAACAGCAACCTTTCTGAAGGGAGCCATTTACATAACACAAGTGTTCACACTGTAATACAGCAGTATTTGAAATTCTTTACTCCATTCTTAATAGATTAAGAATCTGTAGAAATATTGCCTCCCTCATCACACCTGGTCTGCCCAGTGAATAACACAATTTTGCCTTGTTCTGTGTCAAGCCATAGAGTAATACCAAGAGAAAACCAACCATCAAATGGGCACCTATTCCAGCCACAACCAGTTACCTCAAATTTCCCATTTCCAAACAGCTGCTGCCCACCCGTTCATCTCTACCCACATATGCCCTGATTCTAGTACCTGTCGATCTGGTGCCGCAATCTTCCTCTCGGAGCCCCAAGAGTCTCCGTGAATTGGATTCCACAGACTAGGTCTGGGCAGCGTGTGGTAGGTTGGGGTATTTGGTCCACCTTGGATGGACATCGGGTTTCCCCTCTGTGCGGAAGAGAGGCAAGGGGAGAAAAACCAGTGGGTAAAGGAAATAAATATACTACACAACAATAATGTATACCAGAGGTTGAATTAGCTTGGTGGTATGTTGAAAGGTATGGATAAAGGAGCTCCAAGCTCTTTAGATGAACACAAGCTTTTCCTTTGAAAAACGATAGCTTCCGAGACAAGCCTGCTGTGCCCCATACCCAATATTTAGCAATCATGCATTAAAGTAGGCTACCAGCTTTCGCTCATCAATTTAGCCAACATGCCTCAAAGCAAGCTTGGAAGAGCAGTTTCTAAAGAGTAGCAAGACTTCATTAGCCAATATGGCACTTCCCCCAAAACAACAAATCCATTTTCCACACTTTGTCAGTCTGTCTTCTTGAATCAAAAGGTCACTCTTGTTACGATTCCACACCAAGGATCATCACATGGGATAGATAATTGTTCTCCTGACAATATCTGGAGCCACTTTCAAGTAAGATGTTCAGTTTTCAGGGATATGAAGTCAATGAAGTGGTCTCGAATGAGATATGGCCTAAGGTTTATGAGAAAGTTCAGTCTTCGGAATTTGAAAGTGAGTGGTCAATCTTTGTTGAGCATTTAAACCGGGATTGAAATTGTGATATGTATGCCAGCCCCCAAGTAGAATTGGATGACTGTCAAGACTTTCCTCGCACGTTCCCACCCAAACTCCTCAATCCTTGGACATGTAATCCAAGTGCAGAAATGGACAGAGATCTGTGCGGCTTGTCAGGGCAGAACTGTATGTCTGGACCTCTTGCTCAAACCACAATCATTAGGATGTATTCATCTGCCTACTCTTTTCCTGTGTGCACCCCTCATTCCCGCTTAGAAGATTAAGCCCAGTGGAGAATGATGCTTCTAACCTGTTCAGGGCTGCTGCCCCTTCTCCGTTTGGCGGTGTTAGTGAAGTCCTCGCTGTGAGGTGGGTGTACCACGTGCTGGACTGGAGGAACAGGTTGGATCACTGGCGTCTCCAAGGAGCCCCCTGGCCGCTTCATCTGAGCCCCTCGTTTGTTGGTGTAGTTTCTCTTCTGCTACAATAATGACATTAAAAAGAAATCATCAATAAGGAGGACGGCAGAAAACCTACCCAGTCCTTTGATAATTAAATTTCAAGGGTGCGCCCGACAAATTGTTCAATGGGTGTGAGAAGCCATTCACCATGTATTGATCAAACACGGTTCAGCACAAACCACAGTTATATCACCACAGTTATATCATTACCCCTTACCACCATTTTAACAATCCTTGAATAGGCATCAACATTCCAGAGGGTCTATAACTCCCCCCCCTTTAGATTTACCATCCTAACTCACCTCAATCTGCATCAGGGACCATACTTGCTGCAAAGGAGGAAGGACCTTGGTTCTGTGGTGCGAAGGGCCAGAGTGCATGTTCCAGAGTGGAGCCTACAGGAAAAGAGAAAAAAAAGAAACACTAGATATACAGGCCAGGCTTGCCACAAACAACAAAAGAGGGGAAGTATAGTGAGGAAACAAAGATGATGCATAGATCATACAGTGTCTGTAGCGGTTCACTGGCAATTTGAACAAGCAGATTGGCTTCCTGCCAAAAGTTCTAGGACAGTGACACTTGATTGGACAAGGAACAATCAGGATCTTTGCACTTTTTTTGCTCCAATCACCTGCCTAACTGGATGTCGCCAGCCATAAAACTTCACTTGCCACCTAAATTCTACACATACATTTCAGAGCAGCATTTCTTTCTCGCCAAGGGTCAATTATCTTTCCCAGGTGCTTTCTGCATAACTTGTGCCTGGGCCAGTCCACAGTCAGTCCTTCAATACCTTGCCACTTCCCTACCTTAACTTGTGACTGCATTTCAGGGGTGGATGCAGGTATCTACAGACCTTCTGCCAAAGATTGGTGCCTTACTCAAACTAGTGAATATTTAGTCCCACAAAATTATCAGTAGTCTGAATATTCCCCAAAGCTTTTAACAAGTCTTTTTGGGGTTATTGCTTTGTACTAAAAGCCATCACAGTGGCAGCCATGCAACTAAATCTATTTGTTTGCAATGCATCCATTTACTGCACGACAGCCAGTGCACAAATTAGCATGTGCTTAAGAGTTCTTACAGTACCAACATGCTATCAAAGGGGCGAAGAAGAGGAGAATGACAACAGCAGAAAAGACTGATCAAACAGTGCAAAGGCTTTCTAGTGCGGCAGCTTTCGTTTGCTTCCTTGAAGACTAGCAAACACCATAGCTTTATGTCCAAAACAGAATAATCTATAACATTCTTGGTGACTTAGTATCTGTGAAAACCTAATGTTGACCAATGCTGGATTTAAAGGCAGTAAATTAAAGTTACTCACCGTAGTGACTAGAGTACTCATATTCCTTAGTCCCCTTTCCTTCATCCTTGTGGGGGTCCCCTAACATGGGGACGTTAATGGCACCTTTGGCAGCAAAAAAATTGAGTTTTCCCCTTAAAATTGAGTATGGCGTGCGGGGGGGGCTGCCTCTGGTGCGGGAACGTTGTGCTGAGGCCCCCCTTTCCGGCGCCTCACCTCAGTTCCCTTTGAGCACATCGGATGCTTAGATACCTGGCTACTCTTAAATGCATATCAACCCTTGCCATACAAGCAGGGGAAGGTGGGACGTATAGAGGAAAGAGGACTATGAACTAGGTGTACTCTAGTCACTACGGTCGGTAACATTACTCATACATCGCGTCTCCTTTCCTTAATCCTTGTGGGGGATTCCACCGAACAAGCACATAAGGTGGAGCAGCAACAACCTGCCTCACCAAGGATGAAGTGAAAATGTTATTCGAACTGCCTGACCAAATTCTGCATCAGGCCTGGAGCTGGTCTCCAGCGAGTAGTGCCTACAGAAGGCTGACTGCGTGGCCCCCAAGTAGCCGCCTTGCCGATGACATCCAAAGATGCAGGTCTCAAACATGATGGCCGTGGCCTCTGACAGCATGTGCATTAATCCTCTCAGGAACCGGTTTGCCCATGGTTGTGTAGATCTCAGAATTGGCCTGAACCATCCAACCGGTGATGGACGCCTGAGAGCCTGGGAAGTAGCCCCCAAAAGTCAAACGATGACTTCCTGAAGGAGATCAAATGGGTCCTCAAGTTTTAGGTGCAAGGAATGCAGGGCCCTCTCTGCCTCTCAGACTGTGGGTTAGGGGCACACCGGCAGGCAGATCTCTTGATTCAGATGGAACAGAGACCACTTTGGGCAAGAAGTTTGTCTAATTGAAACGTGGGTAAGTGCTCGCATGAAGACAACACCTGCAGCTCACTAACCCTGCGTGCAGAGGTGAGATCCACCAATAAAACCGTTTTTAGCGTCACCACAGAGGCAATCGGCTCGAATGGCTTACGTTGTAAAGCTGCAAGAATCACAATGAGGTCCCAGACCAGATGCGACCTATGCACCGGGGGAAAAAGCCTAGAAAACCCCTCAAGGTGGGCCTTAACCACCGGTTTGTTTGCCGAAAACACATGCTCAGGGGAATTCTTGTAAGCTTCAACGGTCGACAAATACGTGCAGCAAGTATCCACTTAACTCGAGAGCGAGCCAGGTGTGCTGAGAAGGCCAGTACATCATCCAGAGGACAGGTGACAGGGTCCAGACCTTTGTCGCAAGCCCAATGGCAGAACATAGTCCATTTGCTCTTACACTGCTGAATGATGTCCCAGTTGTCACCTGAAAATTGAGCATGTTGCAGCCTCAGCTGATTAGGAACCAGGCCACCAGAGCCAGTTTGGACGGGTCCGGATGTTCCACTGCCCCACCGTGCTATAATTGGAAAACTCCTGCTGTGGATATGAAGATGGACGCGAGCACAACAGCAGCAGATCTGAAAACCAGGGGCTCAAAAACGGGTGGGGGATAAACCAGGATGAGACTGCAGCCCAGAGGCCACAGAAATGGCAGAGGGTCCGATGGACCAGAGGGGTGGGCGCAAACGCATACCACCTACGCCCGTGCCAACAGATCTGGAAGGAGTCTAAATTAAGGTCCGCGAACCCCCAATGCTGGAACAGGGGCAACAGGGAATCGTTGTGCAACTCCCACTTGTAGGTGTTAAACCTCAGGCGACTCAGCAGATTGGCTTCTGCATTGTTGTCCCTCAGCAGGTGGGCAGTTGAAATCCAAATCCCCACCATCAGGACCTATTCCCAGATCGAAACCACCTCCATGCAGAAATGGGGCAGGGGTGTGAACAGGTGTCACCCTGTTTGTTCAGGTAAAACATAGTAGAATTGTCCATCCTGACAAGAACTGACTTGTCCCAGATGAGGGGCAAAAATGCCTTGAGGTTCCAGGCCCACTCCCCTGAGCTCAAGCAGATAGATGTGTAGGAGGGCTTCCGTCCTAGCCCCCTCCAGCCTGACAGAAGAGTCCGTCGTCACCACCAGGGTAGGCTCCGGTCAGGTGAAGGGGGCTCCCACTGAAACATTGCCATACATCAGCCAACAGCGAAGATCGGGCAGAAGGAACAGCGGTATAAGGATCCTCTCACTGCCTTGCTGAGGTACAGAAGCTGCTCAGGCGTAGGAAAGACCCGTTGAACAGCAGTGTTCCATCACACCCCTAGGAAGAGCAGTTCCTGAGATAGGTACAACTGACTTCCTCTGGTTGAGGGAAAGCCCCAGCTGATGAAGGATATCTGCCAGTCTCTGGGAGAAGTGCACCAGCCTTTCAGGTGTCTCCGCCGTCACCAGCCAGTCTCTAAGTAAGGGTATAGATGATAGCCCTTCAAGCGGAGACGATCCGCCAATGCGTTCATCAACTTCGTGAAGACAGGCGGGCTAGAGTTCAGGCTGAAGGGCAGCAACTTGTACTGAAAGTGTCACAATTGTGAAGCACAAGAATCTCCGATGTAGTTGATATAAGGGTTCATGCAGATATGCATCCTTGAGGTCCAGGGAACACATCCAGTCCCCTGCACACAGACTGTTATGCGCGCGGGAGAACTCATCTTGAAGCTTTACAGTGGTAAAGACATATTTAGAAAGGACAGGTCTAGGACTAGCGTCATGCCAGCCTGGTTGTTCTTGGGTACCGCAAAAATCGTGGATTAGTAACCGAAGCCCCCCCCCCCCGTCTCCAAGAAGAACCGGTTCTATAGCCTGCATCCCCAAGAGCGAAAGGACCTCGCAATATAAGAGCTGGGGACACAATCTTACGAAGAGGAGAGGATGAATAAGGCATAGGAAGAGGAATTATGAAGCCTCTTGTTACGCTCACCTGGTATCCACGGGGGCACCACGCAATACTGGATGGAGGTCTAATCGCTATCCCATCTCTGCTTGGTTATGTGCCAGACTTTGGGTAGCGCCTGTAACAGGAGAATGGAGGGTTAAGTTACTGGTTCTGTGATGGGTGGACTCCCACCTCCCTCTGGTCCAAATCCCCTCCCTTGGGGTTATTGCTCACCTTAGGTTTTTGTGCGTTGAACTCTCTGTCCTGCGTCTCTGTGCAGGGGCGCGTGGTTGGCGCGGGTGTTCCATGGACCTAGTTGCTTCACTGGTTCATGTGCCCTTATGTCAGGTCCAGACCGGCTGTGACTCCGACTCTGCTTGCTGTCTTCCAGGTGAGCTATAATGTCTTTGTCTTTATTCCGTCTTTCTTTCCCTTCGTTTTCTCTGTCTTCTCTGAGTCTTGCTCCACTACACTGTTCCCTAACAATGTCTCTTTCTGTTTTCACATGGATGGTTGCGATCTCGGAGTTGCTGCGCCGATGGCAAAGACCCTGGTGAGTTATTGATGCGGAGCGCTGTGCTGTTTATTGGTGTTAATTGCTAACCCGTGTTCTCTTCCCTTCTTTGTACAGGTTGTGATGATGTTCCGGAGTGATGAGCGATCGAAGCGCTGCTTGCCCAGGCAAGTGCTTTGTTAATATGGACCTTGTTCCTTCTTCCTTGCAGGTGGCGGTGAAACCCGGAGATGGGCAAGGTAAGAGAAGCGCAGGGTGCTGCCAGGACTCACTGCTTGCCCAGGTAAGAATTGTTATTAATGCTGTCCTTGTTTCTTTACCTTTGCAGGTTGCGGTGAACTCCAGAGATGGGCGAGGTAAGCCGCAGGGCCAGCGTGAAGGGCTTTAGCCCCACTGCTGCCAGTGGTCTGTTATACCTGAGGGGATCAGGGGCATGATTGCGACACCTCTGGGGACTACAGAGAGGATCCATGGGTTGCTGAAGAGAGTCAAACGGTCACCACAGATGAGCTGTGTTCCCAGACCTGGACTGCTTCAGAGGCAGGAGTAGAGGGGAGAGTGTAAAAACCTGCATACCTTCCTCTGCTGCTTCCTCCTGTTGTCACTGGGTGACCTGTCAGGCCTCCGTGTACTGTGGTGTCGCAACCCCTTGAAGCCGGAGAAAGCACAGGGTTTGAACTCAGACCTGCCCTAGGATTGAGGGAAGGATTTCAGACCTGGTTTTGTCAGGATGGCCAAGGACTTGGTGGTTTGAGTGCAGGTTTTCTTCTTCGTCAATTTCTCATCGGTGGCTGAATGAATAAGGTCCACACCCTTAAAGGGCAGATCCAAGATCCGCTCCTGTACGTCAGATGAAAACTTAGTGGTGGGCACTCAGGCCATCCTTCTCATCTTGACACCAAGGCACAGCCCACTGCTGGCTGTGTCTATGTGTGAGATCAAAAGACTCCATGAGGTCCTGCACAATGGCCCGGGCATCAGCCAGACCAGCCTTGAAGGAAACTTGCTTGTCTGAAGGGAGGTCAGGCAGAAAATCCCAGAGCTACTGCCACAGCTTCTGATTAGCCGCAACCAAGAGGGCGCCTGCATTGGCTTGTCGCAGATGCAGTCCTGAGATGGACTAACAGCTCTTTCCCAAAGACGCAAGGACTTTTCCCTTCTTGGAAAAACACCATGAAGTGGTTCCCGTGGAGGAAGACCATGGTTTAGAATACAAGTAGGCAGCAGCCACCACTGAAGAATGAGTCTGCGGGTAGTAGACCAGGAGGATTTTCTCCCCGTCCGTCAGCCGGAACCTGCGGTCCATTTTCTAGTTCATATGAGTGTTGGCCCTGAGCCTTCTCAGGGTCCTTTTGCACGACCTGTGCGAGAGGTATGCCAGACCGGATCGTTGTGTGCTTACCGAAGACCATTGCTAGTACACCTGACTGATGGGCTTCCTCAGGCAGTGATTCCCCACCCCCAAGAGCTCCGCGAGGCCCTGACAGGCCTTAACGGATGCCAAGAGTTCATCATCCGAGGGGAACGCATGAGCAAGAGATCCTCGCAAGTTGCCCGGTCCCTAGGGGACCGCCAGCCAAGGCCCTGTGCCTCCACTCCTGGTCAAAGCACTGAGGCGCCTGGGGCATGTAGCCGTACGGATGTGATGGGAGACCAGATGCATGTACGTACAATCAGCTGCTGCTTCCAGAGGGAAGGGAACTGGGATCATCTTGCAAAGCCCATTCGGTGGGCGAAACCACGGGTAAGCCCTGAGCTGACTCCAAGATGGCTGCCTGCCTGTCAGGGTGGAGAGGAGACCTTACTTAAGCAAAAAGGTTTCTAAAAACCGCCTGCCCGAAAGCCGCGTCTGATCTGGAACTGGCATCCATACAGTAGTGCTTTCAGAAAGCCAAAGGGGAGGCCCATCTGGCTGCCCTGCTTATGACTTGCCAGGGGACATGCCACTGGAACGCGATGGCTGTTGCCTTGGCTCTGACCGCATGGGCGTGCAGGTTGGCCGGCAGTGGCTTATGCTGTCCCTCGTAAACGTCTTTGATAGCCGAAATCATCCAACGGGCTATAGAGGCCCGATACCCCGGTCTTGATCCGCCGAAGGCGACAAAAAGAGCATCCGACTTGCAGAAGCTCTTGGTCCTGTCCAAGCAGAATTTCAGGGAACGCTCGACATCAAGGCAATGCAAAACTCTGCCTCGTCTTTGGGATTGGCAAAAACATAGGTAGCACTATTTCTTTGTTCAGATGGAATGCGGACGGCACCTTGGGCAAGAATGCTGGGTGTGTCCGCAGGACTATTTGGTCCCTGTGAAACCTAGTATATAACTGAGATGACCAGCACCTGGATTTTGCAGATTCTGTGAGCCGAGGTGAGGCTGACTAGCTAGGCTGTCTTAATGGTGACCAGCCTGATGTCTGCAGATGCCATTGGTTCAAATGGTTTGTGCGCCAGGGCACCCAGAACTATGTTGAGGTTCCACATGGGGTGACGCCTCTTGATGGGCAGGTAGAGCCTGGTGATTCCCGTCAAATGTTTCCTGATAATCAGTTTGGAAGAGGAAAAGATGTCCTCCTCAGAGTTTCTGTAAACCCCAATGGCTGCCAAGTAAGTGCAGCAAGTGTCCACCTGCACCCCTGAGTGGGCGAGGTGCGCCGAGAAGGAGAGCATGTCGTCCAAGGTACATGCAAGGGGGTTGATACCCTTAGAATGCGCCCAGTGGCAGAACCTGGTCCACTTGCTCTTATACTGGGCCCTGGTAGGCTTGCTCCTGGCGCCCTGTATGATCTCTAGATTAGCCTGGGAGAGGCTGAGGTGACCTAGCATTACCTGCTCAGGAACCACGCTGTGAGGGCTGGTTTATGTGGCGCGGGGTGGATGATCCTGCCCCACTGCTGCACCAGATGATGTGCTGGGCCCGTTGGGAGGCGAATGTGCGGCCTCTCCAAGAGGCTGAGCAGCTCCGAGAACCATGGCCTGGCCGGCCACCACGGTTCTATTATAATGATGCTGAGGTGGCAAGATTCCTTGATCTTGCATTTCTCCCTTTGCATCAGTGGTGTGGGCGGGAAGGCGTATGCGGTCATTCCGTCCCACTGAATCTGGAATGCATCGCCCAGGGAGGCGGGGCCCGGCCCTGCCAGGAGGCAAACAATTGGCAATTCCTGTTGTCCCATGAGGCAAAGAGGTCCACCTGGGGGTGTCCCCATTTGAAGAATATTTCCTGCAGTACTAGGCCAATCAACTGCCACTCTTAGTTTTCCGCCCCGAATCTGCTGAGCCTGTGCCTCCAGGTTGGATTCCCTCGGCAGGTAGACAGCCCTGAGGTAGATGTTTCTTCAGGGCCTATTCCTATATGCTGACTGAGCCTGCGTAGGGGGGCGGGGGGGAAGAGAGAGAGGGAGATATCCGATACATCCCTGCTTGTTGACGTAGAACATGCTGGTGGAGGTGTCCGTCTGAATGAGGACGGCCTTGACCTCGATAACGGAAGGAAGGCTCTGAGAACCAGCCAGATAGCCTTCAGTTCCAGCCAATTGATGTGGAACTCCTGCTCCTGCTGGGTCCAGGTGCCATGGACAAAGTGGTTGTCCATAGTGGCCCCCCCAACCCTCGAGAGAGGTGTCTGTGGTGATGGTGACCTGCAGGGTGGGTTGCCGGAAAGGCTTGCCCACCCGAAGGTTGCAATCCCTGGAGCTGTATCCTCATCTTGAGTCTCGTGTGGGGGACGGACCAGAGGACTGCTACCATGAGACCCAGTAGGTATTACCAGGCCGAGGTCACTTCTCTGCTGAGAAGGTGCGCGGAGGCCTTCTTGAGAGCCTGATCTTGTCCTACGTGGGAAAAACTTTGTCGGAGCATGTGTCCCAAATGAGACCCAAGAAGGTCAGTCTCTGCGTGGGCTGCAGCTGCGACATCTTGAAGTTGAGTGAAAAACCCACCTCGTGCAGCATGTTCATAAGAACCTGGGAAGTATGGTGCAGTGCTTCCAGAGATGTTGCCCTGATGGGCCATTCGTCGAGGTACGGGTAGATGTGGTGGCCTGGTGACCTGATGAGGGCCGCGTTAGGGAGAATTCTCAGAAATTAGCTAATTTCCTCCACCTTAGAGACCCTAGCGGTTTTGCTGGATTTTGAGGACTTGATTTCTTTAACCTGGAGAGAGTGTGAACCTTTTCTCATGTATTTTTATGTGATTTTGAACACTGTTTCTTTTGGTTATGGAGTCTGGCAAACTCCATAGGCATCATCTTTTACATTGTGTCACAAAGCACCTTCAGTGCAGTGGCACAGGGAAGTCTTTCAGATTTCCCAAAGGTTTAAATACCTTCTCTTGGATAAACTGTTTCCAAGAGCAGTAAAGTGAAATTGACTTTACTTACCATTGTAACTTTCTAGACCAAGCACACCCTATCTTACAATAGAGTGCTGGAGGAGTTGCCTAGTATCCCCTTTGTCTAGCTCATCATGTAACATTTTTATGTTACCCTTTTCTCACTGAATGGCTGGTGGCAGTGGTTTCATTTTAACTACCATGGTGTGCCTTTACCGCAGGCTACGTTCGCAGCTACAGTAAAGCACCAAAGGGTCAAAAAGGCCCATGTCTTCTTTTTTCACCATTTCTTTGTGGAAAGGTCCTGCTTTAGATTTACTCAGGTTTGGTCTCTTTGCTCATTTTGCCTTTGGCTCCAGGGTGTCTGAAACTCCAAGTCTCTGAGGAGACCCAAATGCACTCTGTGGTGATTGGCTGGCTGACTGTCCGGCAAGGACAGCCACCCTGCTGGGTGACTGACAGCTAGGCTGGAATGAATGGGAGAGAACAGAATACAAGGAGTCTTTTGGCTTGGAAGGCAGATTTGACCACTGGACAAAGGAACCAAAGAACTTGAAGAGGTCGCCTGCTGCAACATGGTTTACCCGGTGAAGTCCCACTGCAGTGGCGAAACACCAAGTTCACATCGACAGAGAAGCCCCTGCATGGAAGACTTCTCCCCTCGACTTGGTGGGACCAATCAACTCCAAAGCAAGTCACCTGGAAATCCATCTCGGAGCTGGTTTAATTTCCACAGAGTCGCTGCTGGAAACCGTATAGCCAGGGAGAGGAACACCAGATTGTGTGCGTTGCTTTTAAGCTGACCAAGAGCTCCAGGAAAATCCTCCGGACTCCCAGGACCGAGCCTGAGCCCTCAACAGTGTGCGGGACCCCAGAAACAAGGAAAGTCTATCTCGACAGCCAGGAACCGCTGTGTAGCTATTTGCGGTAGATGTGAGGAGCTGAAACACTGAACAACCACTGAAAGTGAAGTTTGCCGGTTGCGAGTTTTGACCGTCCCAGTGCATTGCAGTAGTCCCCAAATAGCCTCCCTCTTGTCCCCACGACTGAGGCCCAGGAACAGTTAGACCTGCAGAGCTGCACAGGAACAGAAGTCATCAGCTGCATCTTTTCTTCATTTCTAAGGTACTGTAAAAAGTCTAAGAAAACTTACCTCTTACTGTAGAGTTGCTTGAAACTTCTATAACTCACAAGTCTAATCAGCTTGTGGCCCTACATTTGATTCTTCTTTTTATTAAAGACTCCTAATAACTTGTGCAAATACTTTTCCATTTACTTACCAGACGTGATTCATCCTATACAAGACTTTTGCCCATTGACTTTGGCGTAGCCTATTGAACTGAATGACTCTTCTAGGGGAATCCACAAGTATTTGCCGTCTCTTGTTCTAATAACCTTAAGAGTATTCTTAATGTCAACAGTAATGTCCCCAGCACCCTAACTATTGAAGTCACCTGTGGGTGTAGGTTGTGTCTGTGGGCCATCCAAAAAGGGTCTTTACTGATTTTAGAAACTAAGAGTGTACAGTATTGAAGAGTATTTGTGTGTTACTATTATATTGCTCCGCCTGTAGAAGGCTTATTCTAACTGACAAATTAATAATTGTTTATGCAAGAAACCTTGAGTGCAAGAGTTTATTTGAATACCTGTAAATCTATGTGTAAGCCCACTACAGCTCACATTGACCCCTCTTGAGATAAGCCTCACTGCTCAACACCCTACCAAAACGGTGTAGTACAAGGTTATACCAAATGTTGGGTTTCCTATACCTGCAGTCAGAGTTGTTTGTAGTGTTCCCAGAGGGTACTGCATACAAACTTTGCCTAACAGGCCGCTACAGTGTTCAACTTGGTAAGGACCCTGGGGGCCAAGTTGTGGCCGAAAGGAAGCACCTTGTATTGGAAATGGTAGCCCATGATCCTGAATCGCAGAAAAGAACGATGAGGCTGCCAGATCGGGATGTGTAGGTACGCGTCCTTCAGATCCAGGGAGCACTTCGTCTCCCTTGCACAATGTCTCCACTATCAAAGCTGGCGTAACCATCTTGAAATTTTGTAGAGGTAGGGAGAGGTTGAGGGTGAAAAGGTCCAGCACAACTCTCAAGCCAGGTTCTTCTTCTGAATAGGGAAAATCCTGGGAGTAAAAGCCCAAGTCTCGCTGGGAGGTTGGGACTTCTTCCACTGCCTGGCTCTCGACAAGCGACCAGATCTCCACTCCCACATGTGGGGACAGCAACTCTTTTGGCGGAGAGGAGGGGTTTGGGATAGGGAGGTGGCACCCAGTGGAGACTACCGAGAGGATCCAGGGGTCCGCAAAATTCTGCCTGGCCCCCCCACCCACTGGAGACACGTGGACCCAGAGGGGCGTGTCATGCCTCCTTTCCCTCTGAGGCCGTTGCGGAGGAGGGGACTGGAAAAAGCCCTTACTCTAATCCCCCTCCACCCCACTGCCGCTTTTTTTTGTTTTCCCCGATGTTGAGTCAGTGAACGGTCAGGCTAGCTGGACCTCAGCTCTTGGAAGCTGCGGAACCCTCCGTATGTACACCCCTTGTCAGAGCGCTGCTGTGACTGGGTGTATGTCTTGGGTGTGGTCTTTGTCAAGATGGCTAAAGACTCAGGTTATCCAGCTCCTCGTCCGTTGTGGAGTGGAAGAGGTCACCCCCTTCGAACGGAAGATCTAAAGTGCGATCCTGGACATCCGAGTTAAATTTCATAGCACGGAGCCAGGCCGTTCTACTCATGTCTGTGGCAATACAAATGGCACTGCCAGAGGCCAATCCAGCCTTGAATCAGGATTGGTTCTGCGCCAGAAGCACCGTAAAGCTCTGGGAGGAAATCCGCAATTTCCCGCCAGAGCCTCTGCTTAACGGCTGCTAGCATGGCATCCACGTTAGCTTGAGGAAGGTGCAAGGACACGTTGGAATACAGCTTCTTCCCATACGCCTCTAAGATCTTCTCCTTGCCTATCAGCGCTGCAGAGGAAGAGGCTGAGGACGACTAAGGCTTCGATGAAAGTGATGCTGCATCGATCATGAGGAGTGTGCCTGAGGATGGGCCGATACAAAGTGTGTATCCCCGTTAACCTGCCTGTACTTGGCGTCCAGGCGTTTGTTCACTGGCTGGACTGAGCATGGCTTTAGCCAACCCTTCTTGGTCAAGGCAACTACGTCCTTCTGCATCGGGATCCCCATTCTAGTCGCAGGAGGTAGTGTGAGGACTTCCGTGAGGACCCCCCCTCTGTTGGTTGCTCGCCCTCGGGTTGAGGAAGGCCCAAGAACTCTGCCAGCCCTGCCAGACGTTTGTGGAAGGCCTTGGCCGAAGATGGCGAATCGGGGTCCTCCTCCTCATCTGTGTCCGCCTGTGGGTCCTGTTGGTCAGGCACTGGAGGCAGGGAGTTCGGAGCCGGGGGCTGCAGTGTGGAGACCAGAGCCGAGGCTGTTGCGGAACCGCTTGGACATGAGGCTGAACAGGGGCCAGGGGCGTCTGCATCGGAGCCCGAGGGGCCGGAGTCTTTGGCAGGAGCATGTCCCTGAGGATGTCCCCCATGCGAGGAGATTTCCTGAGCCCAAGAAACCGTTCCAAGAACCTGTCCTCGCATACCGGATTGGTGGTAGGCGATATTGATGGGGTAGCGAGGGGCCGCTGGAGCTGTTGCATGCCCTGCCCATATGGACACAGCGGGAACATGCCTTGCACAAAGGACGGGTAAGCTGTAGGCCACATACCTGGTTGATCCCAGTCCCACCTTGACACACGATCCTCCACCTGCTGCCTTCCCTGGAGCGGCGTCAGCCGGATGTTTGGATTTTCTGGCACAGCAGCCATTTTGTCGAGCTGCCTTCCACGTGCCTGTGTCGTGTTGCTGGATTGATGCTAGGCAAAGTCCTTTAGGTCCTAAAGAGGCGATCTCTGGAAGATCTCCTTCCACCTGGCTAGTCTGCTCTTCAGAGACCTCGAGGAAAGCGTGTTGCATGCGGTACAAGCTTGCCAGCCGTCGTCTGGGCCAAGGCACCGTAGGGCAGAAGGCGTCTTTAGTCGGGAAGAGCCTGCCGCAGGATGGAAACCTGCTGAACCCTATAGAAGTCGACATGCGCAGGGGAGGAGCGTGACACCGGAGGACTGAGTACTTGAATGATAAAAAGACAAAAAAAGAGAAGACAAGAAGTATCCCCGCGTGGAATTACATGGCCGAAGCCAAACCCAGGAGCTCTGGTGAATTCGGCCTGTTCCCGTCGACATAGAAAAGGGGACTGGGGTGTGGCGCCGGAGGGCGGAGTCAGGGCAGCGCATGCTCCCACGCGCCTCTACATTTAAAAGGGGAGGAAGGTTTTTTCTGGTGAAAAAGGTTCCGTCTCCTGTCCCTTGGAAGGGACGCCCATGTAGTACGGGACACAAGAGTATAGCTTGTGTCTTGCACCTGAAACATAGGCGTCTAACCTCAGATCACTCTGGTAGGCGCTGAGCCCTCGGCCAGGCAGACGTCATAACGCTCCGACTCACGACCCACGAGCGAACTCTGATAGACTGAACACCCCCCACCCCCCACCCCGACAGCTGTGCCAGGAGCCGTGCAGGATTGTGCAGAGGAGAGACTGGGCGGGTCGAAGAGGGCAAATTTAAGGACAGCATGGTAGGGCCCCTCAGCTTGGGAGCTTGTAGACTAGATGGCCTCAGGTCTGCGCACAGAAAAGCCCCCGGGCCCCTCAGCTTGGGAGCCAGTAGCTGTAGAGGCCTCAGGCTTGCCAGAACCTGAATGCGAGGAACCACTATCCGTGGGTGCCTCAGGGAAGGAGACGCTGTGCTGTGGAGCTGTGCTCAACAGAGGGCCTACCTGGTCTTGACGACAGGTCCTGGAGAAAAGTCCTTCCGGTGAAGCGGAGCAGTCTTACCTGTAACTATTTCTCCAGCATTGGATCTTTCATAGATTCACATGCTTGAATATTCCCAGTCGTCAGACCAGGAAACTTCGGTAATTAAAATAATATAAAACGTCTTCCTTAGGAAGAAAAGCTACACCGATAGAGCCTGATAGGGCCCATTTAGCCCTTCACTTGTGTAGTCCCTCCACCTAAATTTGGTCCTTTCAGGCCACAACCAGTGAGGTGGCAGAGCTTAGGCCAGTCAGCCATCTTCAGATTTTGAACCGTGAAGGCTAGTAATGGATGACTGGAGAGGGAGCATCCTCTCCACAGTGGAGAAGGGCGGGCGCATGTGAATCTGCAAAAATACCAATGCTGAAGAAGAACAAGTTACTTCTTACCTGGTAACGTTCTTTCGATGGGATGTTCCTCCGACGTATTCCTCATCTTTGATAATTTGTCTCCAGCTTGCTGGCCTCGGACATTCTTTTCAGCAGAGGGCGCTGCGCGTCGACGTCTGTCGAGTTGGTGTCCCTCGACAGCCACCTTATCAGCGCTGACGTCACCATGCCCATAAATAGCCACATGCAGTGTCCGTTGCTCAGTTCCGTTTTGAAGCATAAGATAAGTCATGTCTGAATTGGTTATGGACCTTGAAGGAGCGTAAGCTGCAACCACAAGGGAAGTACTACTGCGAGGATGGATGGGAGGGGCGTTAAGGAATACGTCGGAGGAACATCCCATCGAAAGAACGTTACCAGGTAAGAAGCAACTTGTTCTTCGAAGGGATTGTGTCCTCCGACGTATTCCTTATCTTTGATAGACTCCCATAGCAGTGTTGTGTAATTGGAGGTGGGAGTAAAAACGCCATGCTTCCTTTTAGGAATGAACAGAATGTAATACTGCTTTGCCAAACCTAGTCTCTTGACTAGAGGAGGAATCCAGGTTGTAAAATCTTCTTGTGAAGGTATGTGCGGATGACCATGTGGCAGCCGCACATATATCTCGTACCGGAACCCCTCTTTGGAGGGCCGAAGAGGCTGCAATAACCCTGGTTGAATGAGCCCGAAGATTTTGAGGAGGCTCTTTCCCTGCTAGTTTGTAACATTCCAGAATGGCCAAAATAATACATCTGGAAATGGTCTGTTTTGTTATCGGTAGTCCCAATTTGTGCCATGAGTAACCCATGAACAGTTGGTCTGCTTGCCTAATCCTGGCAAGTCTGCTGATGTAAAAGCTTAAAGCCCGCCTTGGGTCCAGCCTGTGTAGCATTTCTTCCTTTTTCCTCGGGTGGGGAGGAGGTTAGAATGAAGGTAATGTAATCTTCTGAGCGATGTGGAATTCAGAAACCACCTTTGCGAGGAAATTAGGCTTCACCTGTAGGACAACTTTGTCTTTATGAAAAATTGTGTGAGGGGGTTTACAAGATAGAGCTTGTAATTCGCTCACCCTTCGAGCAGATGTTAGTGCCACTAATAAGACAGTTTTAAGGGTGAGAAATCTTAGCGAACAAGAGTTGAGTGGTTCGAAAGGAGTACCCATCAGGAAATCTAAGACTAAATTTAAGTCCCATAAGGGAACTTGGAATGGTCTTGGAGGATAGACATTAGTTAATCCCTTTAGAAATTGTATTACTAAGGGTAATTTGAAATACGATGGCTCCTCTGCAGTGCGCTTGAAGATAGATAGCGCTGCGAGATAGCCCTTGATAGAGCCAACCTGAAGGCCTGAATTTGCCAAATAGAGTAGAAAGGAGAACACTGTTGGTGTACCACATGAAAAGGGGTCGATATTCTCTTCTCTACACCAGCTGCAAAATTTGTTCCAACGGCAGCGGTATAAAGACTTTGTTGCTGGTCTTCTGGCCGAAAGCAACATCTCCATAACGTCATCAGGGAGGTCCCAATCCTTGTATCTAAACCTTTCAGAAACCAAGCGTGAAGGTTGAGGGTCCTGATGTCTGGATGGAGAAACTGACCTCCCTTCTGTGAGAGAAGATTCCCCTTGAGTGGAAGGCGAATTGGAGGCCAGATGGACATGTCCAGAAGGTCCGGGTACCACGTTCTACCTGGCCCAGTCTGGGGCAATTAGGATCATGGTCCTCCGGAATCTTCTCAACCTCCTGATCATTTGGGGAATGACAGGGACTGGTGGAAACGCGTACAGGAGTGGAAACTCCCAGTCCACTATGAACACGTCCCCTAGAGCTCCTCTCGGGGGAAATTCCCTTGAACAAAACAGATCGCACTTCCTGCTGGTACTGGTGGCGAACAGATCCACTTGAGGGGTTCCCCAAAGGGTGAAGATCTCCTGAAGGACTTCCTGAGCTAGTTCCCCACTCGTGGGAGACTGTGCCCTGCCTGCTCAGAGCATCCGCCGTCAAGTTCTTCTCTCCGGGTAGGTGAACTGCCGATAGAGATTCCTTCTTGAATTGCCCAAAACCAGAGCTGCATTGCCTCTCTGCACAGTGGCAGTGATCCCACGCTGCCTCTTTTGTTGAGGTAGTGCATGGCCACTGTGTTGTCCGTCATTATCAGGACATTTTTTCCCTGAACTGATTGGTAGGAAAGCTCTCAGCGCTAGTCTGATCGCTCTCAGCTCCAATAGGATGATGTGTAGTCTGGACTCCGATGACCGCTGATGGTCAAGTCGTTGGCATGGGCTCCCCACCCTGTGAGTGAGGCGTCCGCGACTACTGTCATCTCCGGCCATGGTTGCCAAAACAGTTCTCCTTTCAAAATGTTCTCTCGATAAGCCCACCATTGAAGGTCTCAGGCTACCTTGTCCGGAATCCGAAGGAGATCTGTCATTTTTCCTGAGAACTGTGACCACTGGGTTCTTAGTGCCCACTGGCAAGATCTCATTCTCAGGCGAGTCTCTGGCACAAGGAAGATGCAGGATGCCATGAGGCCTAGCAACCTCAAAGTCGAATGCTGGGAGACGTTGGGCATTTTGAAACTTGGTGACCATCTATAGAATATTGTGAGCCCTCACCTCTGGTGGCGAGGCTTTTCCCAGGGAAGTGTCCAGGATCGCTCCGATGAACTGGAGCCTCTGCGATGGTATCATTTGTGACTTCTTTAAATTGAGGGAGAAGCCCAGTCTGTGAAGGGAGTGGCAAACATAATCTAGCTGGATCTGAGCTTGTTCCAAAGATACAGCTCTGATCAACCAATCGTCCAAGTAGGGGTAGACGTGAATCCCTTCCCTCCTTAGACTTGCAGCCACAACCGACATTAACTTGGTGAAGACCCTCGGGGCGGAGGTCAGCCCAAATGGCAGAACTCGAAATTGATAATGAGAACCGCCAATTGCGAACCTCAGGTATTTCCTGTGTTTGAGATGGATTGGCACATGGAAATAAGCATCCTGGAGGTCCAGAGATACCAGCCAGTCCTGGAGCTGGAGGGCCTGAAGGATCTGAGAGTGTGTTACCATCTTGAACTTGTCCTTCCTGAGGAACATGTTCAATTCTCGTAAGTCCAAGATAGGTCTCAGTCCGCCGTCTTTCTTCGGGATGAGAAAGTAGGAGGAGTGCCAGCCCTTGTTCCTCTCCGTTAAAGGTACCAGTTCTACGGCACCTTTCTCTAGCAGGTCTACAATTTCCTGCAAGAGGAGCGGATCTGGAACTTTCAGAGAGCTGTTCCCCGGTGGATGACTCTGAGGGATGCATATAAAAGGCAGGCAGTAACCTTGGGCAACTGTCTTCAATGCCCGAGCATCTGACGTAATAGCCTGCCATTCCGTCAGATGTTGAGTTAACCTGCCCCCTACTGGTGTCTTGTGAGGAGAGTCCTCAGAGCAGTTTGGAGGCAGCTGATGCAGAAGCCAAGGGTAAAGAGGTACCTGCTGCTGCTGCGGCTTTTCTAGTTTTGACCCGTCCACCTCGGCTGTCCTCTGCCTCGTCCGAAAGCGGAATAGAACCAAGAGGTTCCTGAGGGGCGATATGGTGTCGGACGGATTGCAGTTCCCAAGGATTTTGCTGCTGCCTTTGATGTTTGAAGCTTTTCTAAACTGTCATCCGCCTTCTTACTAAACAAAGAGGAGCCGTCAAAGGGCATATTCAAGAGTATGCTTTGCACATCTGGAGCAAAACCAGACTTTCGCAACCAAGCAAATCTCCGGGTTGTTGTACTTGCCGCCATGGCCCTGCTGATTCTGTCAGCAGAATCGATGCCAGTCTGAAGGGATTCGCACATTGCGTCCTTACCATCCTTAATGATGTTGCGAAACGCTTCCCTTTCTTCTCCCTCTGGGAGGCAGTCAGCCGCTGATGAAGCACAGTCCCAAAGTGTGTGGCTGAACCATGCGAGCGTACAAGTAGCATTGATGGATTTCAACACCATGCTACATGCAGAAAATACTTTTTTGGCCATAGAATCATATCTCTTGTCATCCCTGTCCTGTGGAACAGTAGGGTAAGCCGATTTACTACCTGATGAAGTTGCTGCCTGAACAACCGGACTCTCCGGAGTTGGGTGTTTGGATAAATATTCAAGGTCAGCAGTAGACACCCTATACTTGGCTGATAAATTTTTGTTAACCGCCGGGATAACCTCAGGGGTTTCCCAGTTTACCAATATTTTCCTTTGTAATGCTGCATGAAATGGCACCACAGGATCCTCCTGTGGACCTTTAACCAAAATGTCTGTGAGGTTGTCTTGCTGAAAAGCAGCTGAAGGTGTAGACCACCCCATAAACTCTATTATCCTTGCCATCAAGGTTCTATAAGGGGTTTCAGCATGTTCCCCGGGGTCTGGTTTGGCAAATTCCACTTTCGGGGAAGTGTCCAACCCACTTGCTTCATGTAAGGATTCTTGGAGGTCCTTAAACCTATCTTCCTCAGACGTAAATTCCTCTGGTACAGGAGTTGCAGATCCCTGCAACTCAAAAGGTCTCTCCTGATCCGAATTCTCCCCTTCCTCATAAATAGATGCTAAGGCTCTGGAATACTCAGATCTTGGAAATGGTATAAATCCCATTTCCAGAGCAGAAGGGGCCAGATTCGTCATAATTGGCTGAGAAAACGTCGTCGACGTGGACGTTAAAGGTTTCAAAGCCATCGAAAAAGGCGTCGAGAAAGTTGGAAGAGGCCTCGAGGAACTCGAGAGTATCGGAATTCTACTCGAGGTTGTCGACAACATTCTCGTGATCGAGGCTCTGGGTATGGCCACTGGCTGTGAGGTGGCCGTGGGTTTGTCCTTTCTCAGCGTCGAAGACGGCGTCAAAACGACTGACCTGTGCGTCGAAGAACCCTTCGATAATGGTGTGGAAGACGCAACCTTGCCTTTATTCGAGGGTTTGTGATGCTCTCGAGTAGCTTCTTTCGCCGGGTGCTGCGACTCGCGTCATTTTGATCTTTCGGGTCTTTCACCCAGGGTATCACCCTCAGCAGTCTTCGAGGGGGTCGAGGCCGCTTTCTTAAAGACGCTAAGCATCTTTTTCCTGAATTCCTCCCACTCAGCCCCAGAGCTATGTTTTGTGGGGCAGGAGACCTTTTTCGGGAATACGGAAGAAGACGAGGAAGGGGATCTTCAACATCTCTTTTTTGAATGCTTAGATCTCGAAGAGTGATGGGAACTGCTTCGAGATCTAGAACGAGAATGTCTTTTGTGATGGCGAGGAGACAAATGTCTCGACTCCGCGGAGGAAACTTTTGAAGAAGTTTTAACTGCCTTACCTCTCTCGAGCTTCCCCTTACGCTCCTTCAAGACTTTCGCCTTCATGGACATGCAGTCCTCGCACTCCGAACAATGGCGCTCGACTCCCAGGCAGCACAAACGGATCCTGTGAGGATCCGTCAACGACTTTTTTTCCCACAGTCTCGACATTTTTTGAAGCCGGACCTGTTCGGATGAGGAAGCCATCGAGTACGAGTCAGTATTCACGAGGAATAATGAAGTATATTTGACTGAAGAACTGACCAACGATATTCCGAGGCCCCACAAAGCGCGGAAAAACGGAACTGAGCAACGGACGCTGCGCGTGGCTATTTATGCGCATGGTGACATCAGTGCCGATAAGGTGGCTGTCGAGGGACACCAACTCGACGGACATCGATGCACAGCGCCCTCTGCTGAAAAGAAAATTCCGAGGCCAGCAAGCTGGAGTCGAATGATCAAAGATAAAGAATACGTCGGAGGACACAATCCCTTCGAAATACAGTTACAGGTAAAGTAACTAAGAACTCTCCAGCATTGGATCTTTCATAGATTCACATGCTTCCATAGAATACCAAGCAGTTAATTACAATCCAACATGTCTGATAGACGAAGGTTGCACCTGTATGTGAAAGGCAGATGTCCTTCCAAGACAATCTTTACTGGAACGCTGTTGAGGCCGCTCATGCTCTGGTGGAGTGCGCCGTGGCTGGCAGAGGGTTATTTCTGATTTCACGACAGCCAGTATTGAAACTGGAGACCCAACGTGTCATACTTTGTTTTGATATGCATTTACCCTTGGTTCGTCCTGCAATGTCTAGTTGACGTCCTGAAATCTTTTGTTCTTTCAATGTAGAACTTAAGTGTCCTCGTCACATTTAGTGAATGTAGTGTCTGTCCCGCTAAGGTTGTGTGGTCGCCAAAGAAAAGCTGGCAAAACAATTCTTTCCGCTAAAATGGATTCAGATATGACCTTTGGATGAATTTAGCGTGAGGCTGAAGCATGACCATGTCCCTGTGAAAATGTGTTAAAAGTGGCTCCGTGGAAAGTGCTTGTAGTTCCTCAATGTGCCTGGCTGAGGTTATAGCCACTAAGAAGGCCGTTCTCCATGATAAGAACTTTGTGTTACACTTGTGAATTGGTTCATAAGCCGCTCATAAGCGCAGCCAAGACTTAAAACTGCAGGCGGGAGCAATTTTCCTTTGTCTGAGAAAAGAACACATAAGCCCTTTAAGGAAAGCTTTGACCGCCTGGTGTGCCACTAGAGAGAATTGATGAGGCCTAGTGGTATAAGCGGGAATGGCTGAGAGATGGACCTTGATGGAACAAATTTCCAAACCGCTCGTTGCTAGATGTAGAAGGTAAGGTAAAATTTGTTCTGCATATGCCAGCTTCCAAACACCAGGATCTGAACCGTTTCCATTATTTAGGATATGTCTGTCTGGTGGACGGAGCCCCAGTGGCTATCAGTATGACCCAGCATTCAGGATCTAGAACGAGGTAGGGCAATTTTCGCTGCGGAGGAGCCAGTCCCAGAAAGAGAAGATGGCCGGGTTGTGGTGAAGCAGCTTGCCCCTGTGCTGTGACCACAGGTGCAGTTGAGGCTGGAGGTGAGATGGCTTCTCCAGTGCTAGTTGAAGGAGTGCGGGGTACCAAATCTGGCGTGCCCACATTGGTGGCTTCAGCATCATTGTGCAGGACTGTTGGTTCATCCTGCGCAGCATCCGTGGTATCAAGGTGTCTGAGACAACCCATAAAGGAATTTCCCCCTCCATTGTATGGAGAACGCATCCCCCCCAGGGAGTTTCTCTCTGGGTACCGGGAAGCGTACTGATCGCACTTCTTGTTTATGTGGTTTGCATACAGATCTATGGTGGGTTTTCATCACCTGAGGAATCATTTTTTCAGGTCTTGGTCATTGATCTCCTATTCGTGGGATTGAAAGAATTGCCAGCTGAGTTTGTCTGCCAACACATGATCCTTGCCGGAGAGATATTCTGCCCTCATGTGGTTCTGGTTGTGTATTGCCCAGTTCCAGAGTTGTTGAGCCTCTATCAAGAGGATGTTGGACCTGGTGCTGCCCTGTTTGTGTAGTGCATTGACGTGGTGTTGTCCGTCTGCACTGTCAACATTTGTCCGGAAAGGTCCTGTAGGAAGGACCGAGATGCACAATGTCCTCCCACGATCTGCTGTGTTGAACCCATTGGCTGCCCAGCTCCTCAAGAAGCAGTCTCATCTTCAGTCAATCTGGTACAAGGAAAATACAGTTGGACATAATGCCGGCATAATGCCCAGGAGAGACTTGGATTGTCTGACAGTGGAGCTTGTTCTCCCTTTGCACCATTCAATGAGGTTTTGCATTGTGGCCACTCTGTCCGGAGAGGGACTTAACCTGGGAACAAATGTCCAGATCTGCTCCTAGAAAGATTGCCGACTATTTTTCCTCGTTGATCAAGAACCCAAGGTCTTGGAGTAGGGCTGTTCTTCCCACTGCCTCCAACGCGGTTTCCAGGGTTATTCTTTTCACCAGCCAGTACCCTAGGTATGGAAAAACCTGTACCCCAGAGCACCTGAAGTGAGCACCCACTCGTGCCAGGCTTTTCGTAAACACTCTTTGTGCAGAATTTAGCCCAAAAGGAAGTGCTTTGAACTGGCAATATTGGTCGCCGAGAGTGAACTGGAGGTACTGTCTGTGGGATGGATGGATGGGTATATGGAACTAGGCGTCCAAGTCTTGGGAAGCAAGGAAATAGCCCTTCTTGAGCCATGGAAGGACAAGTTGAAGGGAGGTCATCTTGAATTTTAGACAAACAAACTTGGTGAGGGGTCATAGATCTAGTTTTATGCGCCAATGGCCGCATTTCTTTTTTTTGCTAGAAATAAGTGGTAATAGAATCCCTTTTGCCTGTTGTAGAAGGGGGTACCCGCTCTATGGAGGCCTTCAGTAAAAGCTTAGCGGCTTTTATCCCTAGCTGGTGCAGCCGGCAGATATTCTTTCTTGGTAGTGGGTGATGTGCTGATCGTTGAAGCAAGTCTATTGTATGCCCCCCTTTTATTACTTGAAGCACCCATTTGTCCGATGTTATGGTGTACCAATGATTGATATGCGTCTTTCCACTGGGGGGACGGAGGGGGAATGTGGAAGGCGTGCTGAGTAAGTCAGTTCTTCTTGTTCTGGTTCCTGCCCTGGCTTGAACCTCTTTTGCCACATTGGTTCTGGTACCTGGTGGAACCTTGTTGGCATCTACCTCCCACTTGGAATGAGGTTGAAGAGGACACTTGACCCTGGAACGACTTGCTGTCTGGCTACTCGTAAAGGACGGCAGTCATTGTCCTTTAAAGAGCTAAATCACCATAGCAGTGTTTGTGTCGGCGTTGATGCCTTTCAAATGATCATCTATTTTCTTGCCAAATAGGTCTTGCCCATCAAATGGCAGGTCTAGGATCTGAGCATGTACCTCTGGCCTGAAACATGTTGCCTTCAACCAGGCTTGCGTCTCAATACTGTGCCGTGTGCCATCTGTCTGAAACCGCAGTGGGCGGTGTCCACAGAGGTGTCGATCATGTGGTCCAAGAACGCTTCACCATCTGTGATAATGGCTTTGGCCTCTTCTCGAAACTCCTCTGGGAGGTTTTTAGTGAGACGGGACATTCTGAGCCATAATTCTCTATCCGACCTTGCCATCATGGCCATGGTGTTACTGGCCTGCACCGTCAACGAATCCACCGTTCAGACCTTACGCCCCAACACTTCTAGTTTACTTCCCTCCTTATGGGCTGAGCTGTGCGAGGAGAGGCCTGTTTTTGCAGTATTTACCATGCCGTAACCGTGATGACGGAATCGCGTTTAGGATGGCCTCTGAGACATAATCGAGCCGAGTCCATGGCTTTTTGTACTTTTTCTCCGGTCTAGCTAGTAGAAAGAGTGGCCAGGTTTTTTTTCACCCGCGTCCCAAATAGTCTGTAGTATTGGTATTGTGGTGATAGTGCAGTGTCTTGTCTCTGTGCTCAGAGGACTGATGCTTTCTCCTCTCTGGTGATTTGTATTTTGAAGAACTCTGCTGACTTTTGTCATGATGAAGTGAAAAGATAAGATATCGTCCTGAGGTCATGACGACCCCCAATCCTCCACGGTGAGTCACATTTCTTCTGCTTCTCGATGACAAAATCCCAATCGGAGACCACCAGGGGGCGCCAAGGACAATGGTCGTCTGAGGCGCTGGTCCACACCTTGAGGGAAGAAATAGAGATGAAAAAAAGCACCTCCAGACGGGAAAATTAAAAATAAAAGGACAGATTGCACCCCGAAATTGAGGTGAAACATGAGACGGGGGAAGAAACTTGGTTGAGGTGAGGAGAAATACGGAGGTTGCTATCCCCATCAAGGGGTCGGAAAATGGCGGCCAGGCGGAGTATGCGGTGATAACAAGAGGGACTACCCCGGGGGGTCGTAGCTGAGAGACAGTGGTCTTAAGCGGTGAATAAATCGGAGCTTCCAGGAGACGACAACATTGTGTAAAAAGGGATGGAGTAGAAGGTTAAGCAGGTACGCCGGGAGAAGAGAAAGGGGCGAGACCAGGCGTGCGGAGAAGGCAGAGGAGCTGCAGCCGGCAGTGCGTGTCATACGGAGGAAGCACAGTAAGAGGGTCTGCGCTGAATCAGCCGTTGGCGGACCTCCACAAGGGGATCTGTATAAGAGGTGCTGCAGCGGTGGGAGACTCCCGGGAGACTGGGAATAGAGCTGAAAAGCAAGGGGTCCCCTGAAAGAGACGCTACCCAGCGGGTGCTTGTAAGGGAATTGCTTGTAACGCTCACCTGATTCTCGCAGAGGCGCCGGTCTTGACTGGGCGACTACCGTATCTTCAAAGGTGATGTGTAGCACCCGGTTGGCTCTTTGGGCTGGACCTCTGTGCACTGTATGCCTGACGTGTAGAGTAAGATGTCTGCAGATAGAGAATATGGGGTTAATGAACTGGGGTTATTGGGGTGTCCCTATCTCTTTCCTCTTCTGTAGACCCCCAAAGGTTAACGCTCTCACCTTAGGTAAGTGAATGCCGAGCTCTCCATCTGCCTCGGGGCAGGCTGCTGTAGCCAGTTTCTTCACTGGATAGGTAGCGCAGGCCTCTTGACTTCAGAGGACTGCTGTCCGTCGTTTACTGCACGAACGGTAAGTTTCGAGTCATTCAAATGTCTTTTTAAAGTCTTTAGTAATGATGTCTCTTGTTTTGCAGGGTTCCGGCGATGGCGGATGACGGGCTGAAGTGAGTTGAAGATGGAGCCCGTGTGATGAATAGGAGCGCCTGGAAGCACGTGAGTAAGCGCTTGTTGCCTGCTTCACGATGCGCTCTAACTGTCTTTTTATTTTGCAGGTACGAGTTCGGAGCGGCTGCAGGGTGCCGGAATACCCACTGGATTAGATGTGGAAAGGAGTAATGGCACGTGAGTATTAAAGTTCCCCAATGTCTTTAAACGCACCTTGTTTTGTCTTTCAGATGCGGATGCAGCGCCGAAGGCCTCCGGAGCGTGCGAAGAGTTGGTAAGCTTTTGTCTTTCAGATGCCGGAATGCAGTATGAAGACCTCCGGAGCGCACGAAGAATAGGTAAGCATTTGCCTTTCAGATGCCGGAATGCTAACCTGTTCTTTCTTGTCTTTATAGGTGTTGCTGAAGACTGGATTCAGGATGGTAAGCCTTTTTCCTTAGGCCCAGGACTGGATGCAGAAGACACGATGAGCGTCCTGCTGCAGAGGGTGCAGAATAACGCAAAGCAAGATTCATCCACCGGGTGTGGTTTAAATAGCCTCCTGTAGTGCTTAGGTGTCTCCTTCCACAGCCACGCCTAAGTAAGAAAAGAGTTCCTGGTTAGAAAAGAGTTCCTGCCTTCCAGAAGAGTTCCAGTGTTCTGAATCTAGGGAGTGGCTCCAGCCCCACCCAACAGGAAAAGTAGTTCCAAACAGAAGAGGATCAGAGGCTCAACTGGCAGGCAAGTAAGCAGCATGGTCTGCTGCAGGTAAGTCCACCCAAGCATTATGAGCCTGGCGCTTCCAGCGCTGGGACTGGGCATATTTATGAGCCTGGTGCCACTGGCGCCAGGACTGGGTCCAAAAGGTCCCAATTGGGACTGGTTGGCACTCGGAACCTGGGTTATGGATCTGCTTCCAAGGGAGTTGGGAAAACCCTAACCTTTTGGAAGCAGAGATCATGACATTGCTGGTCCGCTGCGCGGGGACTGTAGCTCTGAGGGAGCTAAATGAGCGGGAGCGGAATTAGACTGGCAGGTTGCAAGTGCCCGCAACGCAGCTGAACAAAAAGAAAGTCGTCAGCGGTCCACGTTGGAGAGAACTATTATATGCCCAAGTGAGATCGGAGCACAGGTACCGAGGAGGTGGATGGTTGGTTTAAGATTGATCGGGTGCAGAGGAACGGGTGCCAGTGCTGCGGACCCTGTTTTTCTTTTTTAAGGGCGCACTTGCAGGTAGTGGTTATCCCATTGCAGGCGCGGAAGAGAGGCCAGATAAAGAGTAAAGAGGGAGGGCTGGTGAAAAAGCCAGCTGAGTGGCGATCAAAAGGACCAGACGTATGAGGTGAGGAGAGGCAACAGGTGATGAGAGAGGCATGCCTCCACATAGGATGCGATAAGATGAGATAAATACTGGCATGCTTGAAATGAGACTGAAAGGGTCTATCCCGACCTGGAAATAGGGAAGACCTGTAAGGTCTGGATCTAGACCCCGGCAAGGTAAAGAAGCTAGGGTACCTGAGGCTTGAGGAGGGATTTGCGCAAATAAGTAGCCGGAGCCAGTTATAACAGGGAGCTTTGGAGTGAACCTGAATAAGGGTGAATTCCAGGAAAATGAAACAAATGTTTTGGTGCAAGAGCGAGAGACAAGAAGGAGATCAGCCTAATATTGAGAGACCTAGGAGGGAGGAGACATTATGCAACCCCTGTGCCGAGAAGGGGGGAGGGGGGGAGAGAATACAAAAGCTGCAAAGCTATAGGAGAGACCAGCAAACGGACTCAATATTGCAAGTAAGGGAACCAATAGGGAAGAGAATGGCTGTGACAAAGGAAGACATTGCTGGAATCTTAGCTGAGATAAAGGCGTTCCGATCAGACATTCAGACATCCATATCGGAAATAAGGGGAAAAGTGGATCGGATTGAGGTCAAAGTTGAAAATCTGGAGAATAACCAAGCCAATATTGATATGAAGCTAAATGCGAGAATGACAGACATTGAACTACGAGAGGAGGAAATTACATTGAAAATGGATGACCTCGAAAACAGGGAGCGGAGAGCGAATCTTCGGATTCTGGGGCTGGAGGAGAAGGACGGGGAAACCCCGCAGCAAGTTGAGCAGAAGGTACAGGACATTATTAACCTCTTATATGAAGCAGAAGGAGGAAAGTCGGTGGCAATAGAAAGGGCCCACATAGGGAGGGGGAAAAGCATTTGGAAGGTGCCCGCGATCGATTGTGGTCAAATTTGTGAGCTACAAAGAAAACACTGAAATCTTGAGCAGAGCTAAACAAGGAAAGGAAATTGAGTATCAAGGATCCAAGATTAGAATATATCAGGATCTTTCAAGTATGACCCTGGCGAGAAGGAGAGCATGTAGACCACTCACCATGTGGCTCACGGACCGGAAAATTAGATACAGATGGGGTTACCCGTTTGACGTTACGTTTGAATATCGAGGTGAAGATTACAGGACCACCACTGCGGAAGAGGCTACCAGGTTTCTAAAGGTACTGAAGGAGACAATGGACACACGTGGCCCGACGGGGCCTCAGGAACGTCCCAGTTTGCAAACGGAGGGACAAGGAAGGGGCCCACTGCAGCAAAGGGCAAAAGTCGGAAGAAAATACTTTAAGCCGAACCCGGTGAAACTATGAAAAGAAAGAAAAGGATAGAGAGAAAAAAAATGGCACAAGACTTTCAAGATGCAGTGTGTGAAATCCTGAAACCCTGAAGGGTTTAATGATCTGGATAGGTGAGATAAATACAGATTCCCTGTAAGGAATGCGGATAAGAAACTTTGATGGCCCTCAACTTGAGGGCATCTCCAAGAAGGGACCTAATGCAGCCTGCATGGGCTGTGGTTCAGTTTATTTGGTTTATCCAGTTTGTGGTTGGGAGGGTTAAAGGGGGTGGGGGGGAGTGAGGAAGCGGGAGGTGAAGAGAACGTGGAAGATAATGAGGCTGGGGCATTGGTGGGGAGGTCTTAAGGAGAGCAACAATATGAAATGGGATCTGACGTAGTAATGGTGCAACAGAAGGGGTCAAGAAAAGAGACTGTTGTTGAAGGTAGGGACCTTCAATGTGAAGGGGATTAATTCCCGACCAAGAGATACCTTGTAAGCAGGGAATTTGCAAGGGCAGAGCTGGATGTCCTCTTTATTCAGGAAACCAGATTAAAGGTGGGTGAGGAGAGACTCATAAGGGGCAAAAGAGTGGGTCAATCTTATTGGGCCTCAGGGAGCCAAAAAAGGGGGTGTGGGGGTGTGGGGTTCTCCTAAATAAACGAATCAGGATGGACTGACGGTGGAACGCTCACCAGAGGGCCGTAGAATAGTGCTGAGGGGGAAATGGGAGGGAAGGCGAATTACATTGGTGGGAGTTTACGCTCCTAATCAAAGGCACTGAAGGGGCCTTGGCGGCATTGGGAGGGAGAGATGAGAATCTGGTGGTGATAGGGGGGGGGGATTTTAATACCTGGGCGGACCCATCAAAGGATAGAAAGCAGACAAAGACCCAAATTAAAGGAGTCCAAAAGGGGGAGTCCAATAGATTTGCAACCATCTTGCTTGAGGAGGGGCTGGTTGAAATCTGGAGGGAATGCAACCCGGGGGAAAGGGGCTATACCTTTAAGTCAGAGGTCCATGAAACATTTAAGCGAATTGATTACCTTTTGGTCAATAAAGAGCATTCCAGTTTACAAGAGGCGAGTATTTTCCCAGTGGGATGGACAGATATGGTCGTGGCAAGCATAGATGTTAAGGGGATGGGTCACAGAAACAGCAAGTGGAAATGCAATGACTCTTTGTGGTTGGATAAGCTTTATGAGGGGGGGGGGCTATAGAAGAATATTTCCAATTTAACAACAATGGTGAAGTGGAGATGGCTATGGTATGGGATGCGGGCAAAGCGGTATGGAGGGGCCGCCTCATAAGAGATGGAGCAAGGAGAAAAAGGGAATGTACACTAACTGAAGAAAAGCTGAAAGGGGAAATAATGCTAGAGAAGATGCATGCCCTAGGGACATACCATAAAGAGCATCTGAGGGCCCTCAAGGAAAAGCGAGAAGAATTGAAAAAGTTGGGACAGGGGGACGTGATAAAGTTGAAATTTCTAAAATAAAAATTTTATGAGAAAGGGGATAAGGTGGATAAAATGCTTGCTTCCAGACTTCAGGCTGAGAGGGTGGAGAGGTGGGTGGAAGCCCTTCAAATGGAAGAGGGGGGGGACTATCTAGAGAATCACAGCATATAGCGGACCAATTTGCCAAATATTATGCAACTCTATACAGGTCAGAGATGGAGCAGGATGAGGAAAAAATGGGGGGATATATAGCAAAGGCAGGCTTGACGCGATTACTGGAATCTGAAAGAGCCAGGTTGGAAGAGGATATAACTCCAGAGGAGGTCCTGGAGGCCATAAAGAGATTGCCGCCAGGGGGGCGGGGGGACCTGGGGAAGAATGGTGTGGTATGAGGTTCTATAAACACTTTGGGGACATTCTGGCAGCACACTTAGCAAATTTGTTCAACGACATATGTGAAAGGGGAGTTGCACCGCAATCATTTTCTGAAGCAATGATAGTAGTTATCCCTAAGGAAGGAAAGGATCCCACTTATGCAAATCATATAGGCCGGTATCGCTCCTCAATACGGATGCAAAAATACATACAAGGGTTTTGTCCACGCGAATGGAGGGTATTTTGCCACGACTGGTTCACCCGGACCAGGTGGGGTTAATAAAAGAAAGGCAGGGAGCAGATGCAATGCGGAAGACTCTAGACACAATGGAGTACACGGTGGGGGAGGAGGGTGATCAGGCGCTTTTAAGTGTGGATTCCGAGAAGGCGTTTGATCGCATGGAATGGAGTTTCCTATGGGGGGTGAGAGACATGGGGTTTGGAGAGGCATTTTTAAGGGGGGCGTCCAGGCATTGTATAGATCTCCACGCAGGAGGGCGGTGGTGAATAATCAGGTATCCCAGGAGATACGGATGACTAGAGGGACAAAGCAGGGATGTCCCTCGTCACCGCTTTTATATGCGATTTATATGGAGGCACTTGGAAATAATATAAGGGGGGACCCTACTATTGGAGGGATAAAAGTAGGGGCAAATGAATATAAACTGGCAATGTTTGCTGATGATGTACTACTTTATCTGGCGATTCCATACGAAGACACCCCAAATGTCATTGATGTTATTAGGAAGTTTGGAGAAAATGGTCTGGTCTTAAAATAAACGTGGATAAGTCCACTCTTTTATACAAAACTGTGGGTGATGGAGGAAATGGTAGTCCATCAATAGGGGGAATCCCGACTAATTATAAATCTCTTAGGAATTTGGGAGTCAACATTGCAAGATCTACGAAGGAACTCCATGAGGCTTATTTCCTGCAAATGGTTAGAGAAGTTAAGGATATGGATAGATGGACACGGTTAACCGTATCATGGTTGGGTCTGGTTAATGTATTAAAGATGGCGGTGCTGCTAAAATTACTTCATCTTTACCAAATGTTCCCCATTACTGTCCCGAAAGAGCATTTTGTGGAAATGAAGAGGTTAATTAATAGGTTTGTCTGGCAGGACAAAAAACAAGGAATAGCCAATGAAATCTTGGCCAAGCCAAAACAGGAAGGGGGAGTGGGTGTGCCCGACATGTATGAGTAGTATCGAGCTTCCCAGTTCAGGGCGCTAATACCTCACTTAAGAGAGAAGAACCAAAAACAATGGGTGATGATTGAAAATTATAGAGTGAGACCAGTATCATTTGGGGAATGGCTGTGGACCCCAAAAGAATTCTTCCCGAGTAGTGCAATTACCCATTTTGCGTTGGGTACCCTCTTGAGGCTGTGGTGGAATAAAAAGGAAATTAGGCGGCTCACAACATGGCCGTTGCCGATGAGCTGTATATGGGCTCCCCCGATCCGAGATGAAGTAAGCGATCCTTTCAGGTTGCAAGGCTGGTATGAGGCATGGTTGATAAGTGGGCAAATGGTAAAACAAGGGGGCTGCATATCGATTCAAAAGTTGGTGGCGGGCGGATCAGGACGTATTGGCGCGGCCGGTTCGGCGCGGCCTGTTCGCCGCAACGGACGATATGGCGCGCCTTGTTGGCCGCGGCCAGTGGGGCGCGGGAAGTTACGACGCCAGTATGTTTTGGCGTGAACACTGTCATTATATTTTTTAAATGTCAGTATCGCGACCAAAACATACTGACATATGTAACTATTTATTGAATAGATGGGGATGGCCTGTAATAGTGTAATAATGCAATACTTTTGGTGGATTAGTGTCAACTTAGTGTTCTGCATTCTGCTGCGATCACACAATCTTAAAGCGAAGTGGCTAAGGCCAGTGTGCAGCCATGCTGTGCGTCAAATTCGCCCTTTGAGTGATTTATGAATTGCTTACCTAAACCGCTGCGACTGGAATGAAAGTAGTGGCTGCTTGCTCGTACTTAATTTCCGCATTTACAATTTTGGGGGAGAGGTCCGAACCATTTACCTTGCGGCAAGCATTACGGAATGTGACAGCAAACCTGCCACCAGTTGGAAAGCACGAAATTAACACTGAATGGTAACTAGGACAGGAAAAAAAGCAGCAATGAATTAAACGCCCACATTTCTTTTCAAATGCACCACGTTAACAGGCGCAGTACCTGTCAACGTGTTGCATTTGAAAAGAATTACGCTTTTGATTTTGGCGTGAGGGAGTTTAGACGTGGCTGCAATGCTTCAATTGAAGGGGGATCTCAACCCGATGGAAAAAATACTTAGTGAATGGGTTAGCACGAAAGGTCTTGTATCTAGATTATATGCAATCTTGTTGGACGGAAAAGAGACTAAAGCAGAGGGTCTGAGGAAAAAGACATGGGGTTTCCGATCTCTGATGCTCTGTGGTCCCGAATGTGCATGGCGGCGCAAAAGACGTCCATTTTAGTACAATATAAAATGCATGGAGTAAAGTTACTGCACAGGTGGCAGCTAGACCCTAAAAGACTTTCCAAGATGTATGCTCGGATGAGCCCTAAGTGTTGGAGGGGATGTGATGTAGAAGCAAATTATTGGCATGTATGGTGGTCTTGCCCGAAGTCACAAACTTACTGGAGGGAGGTTTTGAGCTGGATCAAAAAAGTAGAAGGGGTTTGAGAGTTTCTGATCCGAGGTTGGTGCTTTTTGGTCTTGAACAGCATGGCACTCAATGGGAAAGGGTGCCGCATATGGTGCATTTCCTCTTGCTGGCAGCGAGAACTCGTTTAGTAATGGAATGGAAATCCTCCCAACAGAGCAAAGGTTGGCCAAAAAGGCCAAGGAGCTCTATGAAATAGAGAACTTAACAGCTCAACTTCATGATTATGGCCTCTGTTAGGGAAATGGAGTGGGTCTCCTTCAATGAAGTATAGAAATGATGGAAGAAAGGTGGGTGAGGGGGGGTGTTGCTACCTTTCATTGGTGAATCCACAAATGAGGTTATTTACTTCCTGTTCTTTAGCTGGAGATGGGATATAGGGAGGGTTGGGAGGTGTTCGCTATTGCAGTGATGTCTCACGGTAAAAGTTTAAGGAAAAGGATAATAAAATTTAATTTATGAAAAGAAAGGGTAAATAGAGAAAAGGAGGGATAGGTGTGAGACACTGTTGACGGGGAATGGGGGAGATGTTATTAATGAGACATTGTTTTATTG
This sequence comes from Ambystoma mexicanum, assembly GCF_040938575.1. Lineage (NCBI taxonomy): Eukaryota > Metazoa > Chordata > Amphibia > Caudata > Ambystomatidae > Ambystoma > Ambystoma mexicanum. The sequence continues at coordinate 179,971,056 of NC_090921.1, forward strand.
TTGAAGTTTACTACGAAATGCTAATAAAATGAAATGTAAAAAAATAAATAATCCCAATCGTCTGGGGTGTCCTGGAGGCAGGTCACCCTCTTTCGGCATGTCATGACTTCTGTGGGTTAGAAAAACCCTTAAATGGATCATCAGGTTACCCAACGTCAGCAACAATGCCTTACGCTCATTCTGAGGCTGTAGCAATTTAAGGCGCTTCACTCGCTTTGGATCTTTGAGGTAAAGACCTTGGAGGAGATGGAGAGCGTCTTTTGTGAGACCTGGGTGATCCGCCATAGCGTGGTTATTGCCCTTGGCAGCTGATGAAGATCGCCTTGGAGGAGAAAGTCTTTTTTGAGACCTGGGTGATCTGCCATAACGTGAGTATGGTGAAGATCGCTGAGACGGCGGTGAATGATGTGGCGTACGATCTGTGGGAGACCTGCTTCCAGTGCGGTGCACCAGTGATGTGCTTCACAAAGGTTTGCTTACGGGAACTGAGTGCCCTTGAGCCATGCCCTTTGTCTCCTTTGGAACGGGTCCATAATTCTTTGCATCGAAGGCAGTAAAGTGGAGTCAAAAGGGTCTGTCACGTCTTCCATTACAAGTTGTCCTCCTCCTCTGAGAATATGATGTCAGGCAGTTTGTTCATCTATGTTATAGGTGATGGAGGAAAAGCATGTTCTGACCCATGTAGCTGTGGTGTATGGAGGTTACAGCTTCCTCTAGCTGTGGAAAATACTTAATGACGTCTGGCGGCGTTGGGTGAATCGACAATGTTTTGCCCAGCTCTTAGGGGCTCGTCGATGACGGGTCCTTTGTCGACGAGTGCTTTCCAAATGTGTCCTTCGTGGACGGTGCTTCGTTGACGGTGGCCGACGGTTTATCAGGCAATGACTGTTAAGCAAAGTTTGAATGCCGTACCCTCTGGGAACAGTACAAACAACTATGACTACAGGTGTAAGCAAAACAACCTTTGGTATAAGTCTGTACTACACAGTTTTGGTAGCGTGTTGAGCAGCCAGGCTTATCTCAAGAGGGGAAATGTGAGCAGTAGTGAAGTTACAAAGATTCACAGTTACAAGTATTCAAATAAACTCTTACACTCTAATAATTTATTTATCAGTTCCATTATAAAACACTCATTAGAAGGAGGCAATCATAACACACATACTTCAATACTGTACACTCTAAGTTTCTGAATCAGACAAGACCTTTTTGGGATGGCCCACAGACGCAAACTACGATCACAGGTGACTTTAGTAACAAGGGTGCTGGGGACATGAATAGCTTACTATTGGCATTCAAAATATTTTTCAAGAGGAGGAAAAGGCAAAGGTTATTAGAACATAAAAGGTTACAATTATTCTTAGACATTGCAAATTCTTTGAGTCCACAAGAAGAGTCAATTCAATAGGCTAGGCCAAAGTCAATGGGCTAAAGTCGTGTATAGGATAAAGCAATTCTGGTGTTGACGGAAAGGTCTCTGCACAAGTTCTTAGAAGCAGTTTGTAGGAAGAAGAATCATATGCTGGGTCATAAGCTGATTAGGCCTGTGACTTGCAAATGTTTCAAGCACTTTCACCATGAGAGGCAAGTACTATCAATCTGGTTTCACAGTACCTTACCATGAAGAAAAAGAGGCAGCTCATGACTTCTGTTCCTAGCAGTTCCTGCAGATTTCGCGGTTACTGGGCCTCAGTCGTGGGGACAAGAGGGAGGACGTCGGGGGACTCCTCCACTGCACTGGCACAGTCAAAAGCTTGCAACTGGCAACTTCAATTCCGGTGGCTGTTATTAACGCACCCAAACTGGTGTCCCTCTCCCTGCTTCTACGGTTTCCTGCAGCAACTCTGAGGAAATTCAACCAGCTCTGAGATGGGTGTCCAGGTGACTTACTTTGGAGTTGATTGGTCCCACCGACTCAAAGGGAGAAGACATCCTTGCAGGGGCATCTGTCGATGCAAACTTGTCGATTTGGGCCTGCAGCAGTGCTTCACCGGGCAAACCAACGGTCCAGGAGTTGCAGCAGTCATCCTCTTCAAGCTCTTCTTCGGTTCCTTGGTTCCAGTGGTCGACTCTGCCTTCCAAGCCAAGAGACTTGCCTTTTATACAGTTCTCTTCCAATCATTCCAGCTTAGCTGTCACTCACCCAGCAGGATGGCTGTCCTTGCAGGACAGTCAGCCAGCCAATCACCACAGAGTGCATTTGGGTCTCCGAGAAGACTAAGCACAGGGAGTTTCGGGCACCTCCTCAGTACCTGCCCACCCCAGTCACTCGGGCCCAGAGGCAGTCTTCACTCCTGAATCCCGCCAAAGGCGAATGAACAAAGAGACCATACCTGGTTTGGCGCGCAGAAAAAAATTCTAGGACCTTCGAAAATGGAATGCCGAAAAAAGACCAAGACTAACAAAGGGGGCTCAGATACCATCTTGAAAAACATGGCTCCCACGATTTAACGTTACCGGAGCTGCGAATAGTACACGGTCAGGAAAAATCATGGTAGTTTGTTGTAAAACCACAGCCACCAGCCATTCTGAGAGGGAAAGGGTAGCATTTGACTGCTACATGAGTATCTAGACATAGGGGATACTAAGTATTCTAAGTGTATGGTGTGCTGTGTCTAGGAATTTAAACGACTAGTAAAGTCAATTTCACTTTACTTACTCTGGGAAACAGAAGTTTATCCCAGAGAAGTGATTTAAACCTTGGGAAAGCCTAAAAAGGTTTCCCTGTGCCACTGGACTGAGGGTGCTGTGCGATACAAATGAAAAGATGAAGCCTATGGAGTTGGGTAGACTCCATAACCAAAGAAAACACAGAGGTAAAACACATATCAAAATACATGAGTGGGAAAAAGGCTCACGCTCTCGTCAGGTAAAAAATGAAGTCCTCAAAGTCCAGCAAAGTTGCTGGGGTCTCTAAGGTGAAGGGAATTAGCAAATTTTTGAGAATTCTCCCCAACAATGGCGGGACAGTTTTAGTGGACATGTTACTTTAGTCGTGGATGGCCGTTATGCTGACGGAGGGGAAGACAAGGAGGAACTTTTACCTTTGTGTAGTTCTATTTCCAGCAGACCTGTAGATACAGGTTCAGTGGAGGATTTCCCACTCCACTTCTTGCCCTTGGATGGTGGAGAGTCTGCTCTGTCCACTGAAGAAGCTCTACTCTTCGGAGCTTCCTTCTCAGGGTGCCTGGAGGAAGATGAAGGCGCAGTCTTGCTGGATTCATTAGACATGTCTGCTCTCCAGGTGAAGCAATATCCTATGCCTGTCCTGCAGTGCCTTCTTGGAAAAGGTTTGACATATTTTACATGACTGGATATCATGTGGTTGGTTAAAGACAATAGGTGCAGAGTTTGTGGGGGTCTCTGAATGATTTTTACCACACATGAAGCAGTACCATGAAATGGGAGGTCTTCTCCTTGACAGCTTTTACTTAAATCTCAGCCAGGTGATAGCAGGCAGCCTAAAAACACTGTAGGTGGCAAAAGATGGGAACCGCAGCTCAAAACATTGAACCAGGAAGCCCCAGTGATAGGGAAGCTACAAAAGCGCAAGGTATGACAAAAAAGGTCTAGAATTAGTATTGTATAAAATGATTTTGCTCAGAGAGCTGAAGGGAATTCCCCTGTTCAGTAGACCCAGTGAAAGACCTGAAGATGGCTAACTGGGGTGGAGCCTAACCATTCCCAACTCAATGGTTGGGGTCTAAAAGGACTAAAGGAAGTGGGGCTCTATTGGTGTAACTTTTCTTCCTAAGGAAGAAGTTTTATATTATTTAAATTATCGATGTTTCCCAGACTGACGACAGGGAATATTCAATCACGCGAATCTATGAAAGATCCAATGATGGAGACGTGTGGAAGATCTCCCTCTACTGCGACAGATTCTTCAATGCCATGTGACCGAGAGCGCAGTAAGACGAACATGCGTCCCAGCGGTGGTCGGGCCTCAAGCACTCTTGCATAGGGGTCCGAGGCTGGGAATGAGTGGTTGCACGAGGCATATCTCGTGAATCCTGCGGCTGTCGACAAGCGATGTGGGAGGCGAGGCACGAAGGGAAGTCAAATAAGATTGAAAAAACTAAAACGGGGAATCTCTGCGCTGGCTGTCAGGTCCGACACCATCCGTGTGGAGACTGAGGTGCAGCGCGGGGTCCCCACACCAGAGGCTGCACCCTATACTAAATTTAAAGCGGGAGGAAGCTCAATTTTTCACTGCCAAAGGTTCCGGTACTGTCCCCATCTTGGGGTACGCCCACAACGATGGAGTCAAGGGCACAGAACGTACGAGTATTGTTTTTGCAAGAAATAATTAAACATCGGAGATCAACTGGCTCCCGAGGAAAACAAAAATCTCACGTTTCACATAGGTTCATGTTTTTGCATTGGACTCCTCATTCTTTAGGGGTGACCAATTAGCACATCTTTTATTTTACAGGTCGTATACCCACCACCTCCCTTCAGTGTACTCCTAATTTCACCAGACCCTTCCCCACAATGTATAATTTGTTTTGGGTGAGCTTTGTTTTGTTGCTTTGGTGCTTTCCACTCCATTTCCCCCTGGTTTCCCACACCTTTAGGAGCAGTTCAGTAAATACATTTCTATTTAATGCATTACAGAATTTCAACATTTGAATGGCAAACCAAAAATATATTGCAATAAATGCATTTTCCAATATTTTTTCACTGAGGTTTTCACATTAACAAATGAGGCCCATAGTCTGTAGAGCAAACTGTCACTGTTCAGATGGTTAATTTCAGCTGCCAGGAACCAGGAAAATAAGATGTAAACATCAGCTAGATGTAAACTTGCTTTAAAAAATAAACCTCTTAATGACTGTCGTTAAAAAGACGATTATGTGAACACCATTGTGATGGGGAGAGTGAGCAATGGTGAGTGATCAATTCAGCGTCCATATGCTAACCTGCAAAACCTAGCCCAATGTTCCATTTTCATATCCCCCGCTGGGGGATTGTGGGCAAAAAGGGCCTAGAAGAGCATGTTTAACTTGAAACCAACAACTACCAGGAGCTACTTTTGACTCCGCATGCATGCATACATAACATTCACTGAGTATTTGAGCATTTTAATAAAAAAAAGGATTGGGCATATCTAGGAGACCTTTAAACATAATGGAGCAAACATATTGGGCATAAAGTTACAGTGTGCAGGTCATGTGGAACTTATATTTGAAGTACAATGAGTCCTGGTTTTCCAATGGTAGCTCCTGCCTAACACTCCTGCTCATAAAACCTTAATTTCGAACCCTGGCGTAAGTATTAAGAGTTCCCAGTGCCAGGTTTGAACTTATACATTTGGTATTCAGTTCCCCAACCATTTATTAATCTTCGCGTCATCTATCGGTTCAATGATGGGGCTTCAAATTAGGTCAGCTCTATCCCTAGACATATTTGAAGAACCTTATGCCTCCACTTTGGTGAGTGTTCAAAAGTCAATGACGTACACAGATTCTGGTTCTAATCGGGACAGCAGCTTAATACATGCTTCAAATACATCTGTGTAAACCCTCATGACATGTTTTGAGTGTTTTTGGTTTCAAATGAAAAAGCACAGAGTTAATTCGAACAGTTTATGATGGGAAGACGTCAATCCAACAGACACAAGGTAGCAGTATATAACCTGAAAAATAGTATTGTTTAGCGGTGCAAAGGAAAATGCACTGATGTGACAGAACAAGGGTGCTTACCTGCTGCAGCAGTCTGTTGATACGGGCATTAAGATCGCCATAGCCGCTATATTCCCGCAGGTGGCGTGCAGCATTCTGGTAGCAGTGAACTGCCTCCTCCAGGTCGTGCTCAGATTCATAAATCTGACCCATCTGTTCCCAAAGTTGAGGCTGCTGCTGGTCTCGCAACAGAGCTTGGACGCAACTGTGTATAGCATCGAGTTTGCCATGTAAGGGCCGGGGGTTTGAGTTCCTGCCATGACAAAAATCAGTATTAGAAAGGCGCAAGCATACAAAGCAAATGGCCCAGCAAAACGGCCCCTCCACATGCATCCTTAGCTTTCATGAACATGCCCCATGGAGTTGCTGTTCTTCAGGGGATGCCTCCAACGCATTCAGATGTCCCTATACCATCCATGAATCAGTCTCATCCTTCAGGTTTAGGTCTCACCTATTCAGGAGTGACATTCTCATGACAAGGTCTAATCCCCATATCGATTAACACACTTTAGATTACAAAGCAAACCATGCTGTACGGTTAGGATAGCTTTTTAGGTCGCATAGTGTTCGGGGAGAGCCCCATTTTGGAGTTCTACTGTCCCATTTTATGGACCCAACCTTTTTTGCTGACTTTTTTTTGTGTGGCCACTTTTGTTTTGCCTTTTATGGCGAGGCATTTCTACTGAAACTCCCCTGCCACTGTTGCCCATTTTGAGATGTAACCCCAAGTCCATCTGGCTAAGCACACAATTCTGTCCAGGGGGGTTTCCATCACCCTACTAGTGAGTTGGGGAGTATATTGGTGGTGGCTTTAATTTAGTTTTGGCGTCACTATGAGTGCAGTTATTTTTACCATATTAGAAGGCTGTTCTGTGATGTGGCCTCACCCTGCGCACAGCCATAGTCCTGCTAGATGTTCAAACGGGGTTAGTCTAGTTTTCTGCCCCATACATGCTCCTGTGTGGGTGACCACCTAGTGTTTAAGTTACTTAGGGCCTTACTTTTGCTCGGACGCGGTTCTCGCACTACACTGGCAGTCAGCGAGTGCAGAGATTGACAGACTATATGACCAGGGATAGATGTTTTTCACGCGTTGGAGGCCTCCCATGGGCATGTTCCAAGACCATGGGCCCCAGATGTAAATAGGCTCCACTGCTACCACCTGGGCTGAGGCTCTAGCCTGCCCAGTCAGACACTTGAGTGCTTTGGGCAAGCTAAGACTTCCATCCAGAACAGGAGGAGATGATACCTGCCCAGCGACCCTAGCGTTTTTCTGCTGCTACACTCTTAATTCTGGCAGGAACTGCGGTGGGACAAGTTCCATACTACCGAGACAAAAATATATTAATTCAGGCCAAAATAGCCTTACCAGCTGTACTCCATGCAGAGGGTCCACCAAAGTAATTGATTTGGGTCCTGAAGCATGCAACAGTCAAATCACAAGCAACATTTGCCAAAACGTCTTATGAACCCAATGGATTGGCAGGCAGCTACCACCGCATGGCGCCACGAATATGGATTAAACACCATGATGCCGTACATAACGAAACCACAATAACCTATGTTCTTTTCACATAAGTGTTGAAGCCCCTGGACTTCTCCACAATGTTTTTGTGTTTGTTTTATGCATATTGCTTATATAGAACATGCCCATACATGTTGGGAGCCCACCTTTGTATAACTCATCCTGAGCACAGCCATAGTCCAGCTAGAGGTTCAAAAGGGGTTAGTCTCGTTTTCTGCCCCTTACATGCCCTGCACCTGTCCTGTGTGGGTGACTAAGTGTTTTGAAGTTATTTAGGGACAGCCTGATTGACTGTCTTCCAAACCCTTTGTCCGTCTTCCTGGTGTGCGACTGGGTGGGCTGGCTTAGGGCAGCCCCTGCGTGAATGTGCTTATCTAGAGGAGACCCCGTCCATTTTGCAGAGTTGATTATTCCCCTTATTGCTGGAGTACTGTGAATATGTTCCGATGCATGCAAGGACTTGGTGTGGCCATATAGGCAAGACCCTAGCTCCTTGGTCCTTGCAAAGAAACCGGGGCAAGTCTGTTTGAGGTCCTAGGACCTAGGGTATAAGGACATGTTTTTGGGTAATGCAGTCTAATTTTAATGGACCGCTAAACTTGCTTTTTCCTGAATATTTTCTTGTCTCCGACCTCATGTCTGGGCTCAGAGACATATATTCAAATCACTCTGCCGCACGACCATTTTATGATGTGCTACCCCCGCAGTCACGCATATGGCTCCTTGGATAGGGGTGCTCTTAAGCATTGCATTTTGATTTTTGGGGCGATTTCATCACCCAACACATGGTGTGCAATAGGCTGGAGGCAACTGTAATTTGGTTTGGTCTTCTCCAGAGATGCAGCCTATGTAAAAGCATTAGTAGCACAATATCAGTAAAGTAGCCATTGAGGTTCTAATACTTTTTAAGCCCCACTCCCAGCCATTTTATTTTCAGTCATTCCCCAAGTCTGTCGGCACCATGTGACAGACCTGAAATGGCTGTTTTCACATGATACCATGATATCACTTTGAACCCAGCACTGATCTTTGTATTGTAGTTTAGGCTGGTTTAGGAAGGTACAAAGCAAATTACGTGTCAGTGGGCCAGATAATTTGGTGGCAATCCAGCCCGAATGTCTGGCTCCCAAAATATTTGTGTCTGCCTGGTGTGGGATTGGAAGGCTGCTTGGCCCAGCCCATGAGACAATGTGTATGTAGGAGACACGCTACCCACGCTCAGACATTGGTACCAAAATTGCCGAAGGATGCTTTTAATATGGGTCTTTAGGAACTTGGTTGACCATACTAGCTGCGCCCTAGTTCCCGCCACCTTCCCGTTTCTTCTTGTGGATACTGGACATCCTCCCAGTGCTGTTCCTACTTATCGTCACAGTCCTCTTTAATGGCTGACCATATCCTATGCTTGGGCAGTTCATGTGTCGCTGCAGTGCCGATTCTTTGCTAAATCCTTTTTGGATCAACCACCAAGAGGAAGTAAGCTTTTCTGGCCTGGAAGAATGGTAGGTCGCTACTATTCTGCTTCATGCAAGTCTTGGAATTTCACCAGCAGCCCTTCCCCTTTATTTAGTAAGGCCAGAATTCTGCTCTGCTCTACTGGGGCTCAAACCTGGTACTAGAGCTATTAAATTGGGCACCTTTAGCGTCCCCTGTGGTAGGTTAGTTCTTGGTTTGAAACTGTGGGGTGAATCAAGTACTTATCTGGTGTTATCCTTAATCTTGTGGAAAGCTTATATAACGTTACAAATCCTTCTAAAATAACTAAAATGGGCAATTTCAGCCATTATCCCGATTTACTATGGAATTAAAGTAAAAACACTGCACCACAGCTATAGAAAGTTAACTGGTTAAATTGTATCTGTTCCATTTATAGCAGTGTAACCAAGCCATATTATGAAGTTTGACCATATTCTGACTTTTCGTGGTTCTCGTGGTATTGCTGTGAGTTTAAAAACCCTTTCTCCTCTGTTCCATTTAGTCGACCTGCGTGTAACCCGTGTTGCTATGTACTAGAGGTTGTGGCAATAGGGACAGTTTCTACACTGGCATTTTTGGGACCCGAAGAGTAATATTATAAATTACTCACTGTAGTGCCTAATGTACTCCTAATCCATAGTCCCGTTTCCTCCATACTGTATGAGTGTTCCTTTGCTAGGGACGGGAGACGGAACCTTTTTCACCAGAAAAATCATCTTTCCCTTTAAATTTAGATGCATAGAGGGGCGTGGCCCTGGAGCATGCACTCCCCCGACTCAGCCCACCGGCGCTACTCCTCAGTCCCCTTCGACGCGTCGACAATATTAACATTGCTTAATGACACCAGATTTGTTAGGGGCGGTAGGACGTATGGAGGAAAGGGGACTATGGACTAGGAGTACATTAGTCACTACAGGGAGTAACTTCTACGTCCTATCCCCTTTCCTCCATACTGTATGGGCGATTACAACTGAATGTAGCCCCAGGTTGGAGAGTTGCCCCTCTTAAGAAAACAAGTTCTTTAACACTGCCTGACCAAATGCTGCATCCGACCTGGCGCTGGCATCCAAGCAGTAGTGCATGCAGATGACTGTGGGAGTAGCCCACGTGGCCGCCTTGCGATAACCTGCCATGGAACAGGTCTTTGGAAAGCTACCACCATGGACTTAGCTCTGACAGGCATGTTTGCTGGTAATAGCTTGTGCTGCCCCTCATATGCCCCCTTGATGGCCAGAACAATCTACCTTGCTATGGAAGCCTTGGAGGCCTGACCGCCTGGTTTTGACCCCCCCCCCCAAAAAGGTGACGAAGGGCATCTGATTTGTGGAAGCTCTTGGTTCTCTCCAGGTACAATATTAGAGCGCGTCTGACATCGGGACAGTGCAGTACCCACGGAGCGTCATCCTTAGGGTCCGCAAAAGAAAGTTGATAACTATCTCCTCATTTAAGTGAATGATGAGACAACCTTCGGTAAGAATGCGGGTGTGTTCTGAGCACCACCTTGCCCTTATGAAGTGTAGTATATGGCTCTGACACCACTAGCACCTGGATCTCACTGATTCAGCGTGCTGAGGTAAGGCCCACTACGATGGCCGTCTAATTTTTACTAGCCTGATGTATGCAGATGCCATCGGCTAGATTGGTTCTTGGGCGAGGGCGCCCAGGACCACATTGAGGTCCCACACAGGGTGCGGTTTCTTGATAGGTGGATATAGCCTAGTTAGACCCGCTAGGTGCCTCTTAAGCACTGGATTAGAGGATGAGAATACCTCCTCCTGAGAGTTCTTGTAAGCTCCAATGGCTGCCAGAAAAATGGCAGCCAGAAAAGTGCAGCATGTGTCTATTTACATGCCTGAGTGTGCGAGGTGTGCTGAGAAGGAGAGCACGTCGTCCAACGTGCAAGTCAAAGGATCAATTTCCTTTTACTCAGCACACAGTGACAGAACCTGGTCCACTAGCATTTGTACTGGCTCCTGATGGGGTCACTCCGAGCCCTCTGTATAATGGCCAGGTTAGCCTGTGACAAGGGCAGATGCTTCAGGGAGACCTGTTCAGCAACCACGCTGCAAGGTCTAACTTCTGCGGGGAGGGGTGTATGACTCTGCACCCCCACCCCTGCTGAGAGTAGGTGCGCAGGGCCCAGCGGTAGGTGTAAAGGAGCCTGGTCCGACAGGATGAATAGCTTAGAACACCAGGGTTGTGCTGCCACCATGCGGCTATCCGGATGATCCGAAGGTCCCTCAACTCCCTGATGCTGCAAATGACCTTGTGCACCAGGGGAGTGGGGGTTTGGGGGGGTGGGGGAAACGCGTCAGCGGTCATGTTCCCCCTGGATCTGCATTGCATGGCCAAGCAAAACCCTGCCTTGCTTCTGCCAGGAGGCAAACTGGGGCACCTCCTGTTGGCGACTAGGTCCACCTGCGGATGACCCCACCTGTTTAAGATCCCCTGAAGGACCTGCTTGTTCAACTGCCATTCGTAGGTTTCAATGCCCAGCCTGCTGAGCCCGTCCGCCTCTAGGCTGGACTCCCATGGGAGGTGGACTGCTGACAGGTGTATGTTGTTCACCAGAGCCCACTCCCAAATGTCGTCCGTCAGTCTGGGGAGGGAATGGGACTGGGTGCCACCCTGCTTGTTGATGTAATACATGCAGATGGAGCTGTCTGTTTGAATGCCTGTGATAATAGGTAGAAAGGGGTGAGAGCAAGCCAGATGGCTATTATGTCTAGCCAGTTGATGTGCTCCAGCTGCTCAAGTCGTGACCATACTCCATGGGCCATACTCCCAGCGGTCCAGGGTATCTCCCCAACCCTCTAAGGACGGGTCTGTGGTCATTGTGACCTGAGGTGTTGGTTGCCTGAAGGACCTGCCTAGCCGCAGGTTGTTGTCCGTACCCAACCAGATCAGATCCTGGAGGAGCTGTTGTGGTATGCTGATCACAAACAGTGTTGTACTCATCAGAACTGATACTATCACGCCCATGTTTTACCTCAACAAGCAGGGAGGGACTTGGTTTCCTGTGGTGTGCACACTGACCATTTAGATCTGGGAATGGGCACTAGAACAGTGCTTCCACTTGATTGCTGTTCACCTCCCGGTAGGGAGCAGCACCCGATACAGGAAATTCCTCCCTCATTACTATGAACCACAGAAATTGCCTGTGCGGGTGCCAATCGGCACGTGCAAATAAGTGTTCTTTAGGTCCAGGGAGCACACCCAACCTCCCTTGCAGAAAGTCTCCGCGATCTGCGCTGGCATTATCTTGAGTTTTTGGAATGGAAGGTAAAGTGTGAAAGAAAATTGGTCGAGCACCACCCTCAGGCCAGCCTGGTTCTTTTTGGAAATGGCAAAAATCCCGGGATGATATCCAGAGACCCTCTGAGGTGGAGGTACTTCCTCCAACGCCCTGCTCTGCATAAGGGAAGCAATTTCTGCCAGAAGTGCCGTGAGCCCATCTGTAGAAGTGGGGCAGAAAATGGGTGCGGGAACAGGGAGGGAACTGGGGGGGCGAAACCCCCCAGAAACCACTAAAAGCACCCAGGGGTCTCTCAACAGATAATGCCATTGCATCTCATGGAGAGCCAATCTGCCCCCCACGCACTGGGGAGGGGCGGACTGGGACGCCACCCTCTTTGCTTTTTGGCTTCTGAGGTTGGGTTTGAGGAGGGAAACTGGAAGAGCCCCCTGTGAGTGGTGCTCTGATGCTTGCACCTTTGCAGATTGGGCACCCTGGCTTCCTGGACCTTCGATTCTGAAATCCCCTGAACCTGCTCAACGCCCTGCTCCTCTGGTCAGACCTGCCTTGTGACTGCCTGAATGGTTTTGTCACTGGTTTAGCCAGGATCGGCAGCAATTTTGCCATCTGCAAGCTGATCTTTTTCTTTTTCAGCTCCTCGAAAGTGAGATCCAGTATTCTGTCCTAGATGTCAGTATTAAAATTTGTGGCATGAAACCGTTGCCGCTCTGTGCATGTCTGTAGCGACACATGCCTCTTCACACAATATCCACACAAACTTGCACAGCTTGTTGGAGGAGGGACTGAAACAGTGTGTGGAAAAGGGGACTGAGGCCTAGCGCCGAGGCTATGGGGATGTGGTCACACCCATAGCCGCGCCTGGGCGCACCTTAAATTTAAAATGGGAAATGCTTTTGCTTTTCTGGAGAAAAAAAAAGAAGGTTCCCGTCCCTTGGGAGGGATGCCCATACAGTATGGAGGGACGGGAGAGTAATGTTACATTCAAGACAGAATAAATTGTAATTTCAAATAAGTGGTTTATGTACTACTGTGCCCTTGTCCAAAATTGTACATAGGAAGCACGAAATGAAAAGTAAAAAACATGCATTTTAGAGCCATCAAAAATGTTGACGCCACCTATTCTTGAAACAGGTAGGTTTAAGCAGACAACCAAGAGGTGGTAATAAGGAATGTATTTTACGCAGAGACCAGACAAATTGTTTGGTACAAAAGCCCCACTACGCCTAAACATATGAGGAATATGTAGGAATGCATGGTATCACAAGTATGACACGGACAAAATAGATCCAATTTGTAAAACCTTTATTGAAAAATGTTGGGGTCAGAGAAACTCCTTTGTTGCCCTGTAACTAAGATGTGCATAGTCTCGACCATCAAACTATACAGTCCTAGTGGAGTCCGTCAAATCAAAATGGCCTATGCTAACAAAAACCTAATGCATGCCCTACCTCTTGTACAAAAAGTGTAGAAAAGAGAAATGTATGCAAAGGAAAAATAGAATATGAGTAAGAAGTGAACCAGCTCTCCTACTCATGTCAAACCGCACGGAGTAAGGCTGTGCTTGTGGGCAGGATGACACACTCTTGCCCGGTTTCTAACACGTGGTTTGAGGCCCGCCTGGCCTTCAAACGTTGAAGTCTTTCTTGACTTTCAAAATTGTATTCCAACGTAAAATTCACAAAGGTCCCCTTCTGTCGGGCTCAAACCTCTCGTGTCACAGTTCAACATAAACTTGCTGGGGCTCCCTTCCCCAAGCTTATTGTACTTGGGGTCTCCCTCAATCGGGCTCAGACCCCTTTCGGATGACGGAGAGACTTTTGAATGGGCTACTTCCTTTCACAGGACCACTCTGTTACTTAGTATCGCTGATCTCCCAGCTGCCTTTTACATCAAAGTTCATCAACAGGTCTGCCTTTCTTCGAGTCTCATCCACATGCGTGCATCCTTTACTTGTGAAAGAATGTTGCTACTTGATTCGCTTTAATACACACCAGTCTCTCAGGTCACTTGACAACTCACCAGCTGTGTGTGCTTCTTGTTTTGCTATTTCCAATTCACGAGTCACGGTTAGTACCAAAGGCTTGGCCTCGTCTCCCCAACTCCGCTCTTCACCCAGGAGTGTCGCTGGCGTCCTTGAAACACAATGAAATCTTTGTGGGATCGGACCTTCTCTACATGTCTTTCGTGGTCTGGAGGCCACAACCTCCAGTAGGAAACCCATGGGGTTTTCGGCCTGCTGCCCTCGTCCCTTAGTTCGTTGCTCTGCTCCAGTAGTAGTTGGGTCTTTGTGCCAGAAGTACTTCTCATAATCCTGTTCATGTTCCGCCTTGCTCAGAGTGTCTCTTGAGGTACTGATTTTTTATTTCCAAGTTCTTTTTATTAGGTTTTGTAAAACAAGAAAACAACCACATGAGTACACACTGACAGTAGGGGCGCTTTCACCGGGGCGCGCCGCACATAGCACAACAGTTGACCATAAATGACACGACAGGAGCAAAATTATGTATCGCCCGTCAGATAGGCACACTGGGTGCACAGTCTCTTTTCACAAGGTTTTCTTTTATGTTTGATCTTCCCACTTCCCCCATATTTTCTGGAACATCCTGGGGCAACCCCTTGCGTTATAGATTTGTCTTTCTAGGGAGGCTCATCTGTCCATTTTGTTGGACCACCGGTCTATGTTTATCTTGTTCGCCGAACCCCAGTTAGCCGCCTTTAGTCTTTTGCCTGCCCCTAGGGCCACCCCCAAAAATGTCCTCTCGTATTTCGTGAGGTTGGACTTGCCTCCTATTCCCAACAGAATGAGTTTGGGGTCTTTCGGGATTGTGGCGCCCAATGTCCTGGAGAGGTGCAATAAAGATGTTGTCCAAAACACCTGCAGCACCCCACATTCCCAGATCATGTGGTAAAAGGTGCCTTCCGCTCTCTTGCATCGAAGACACATTGTATCCTCCTCCCTTCCCCACCTACCCATGTGCGTTCTGGAGTAGTAAGACCTGTGTATGATTCGCAGCTGTATCAATCTGAGTTTAGCATCAATACCCATTTCTCTTGGGGACATCCGTGCCTCCACCCATTCTTCCGCCTCTAGCGCTCCCAGGTCCTGTTCCCATTTTCCTCTAAGATGGGCGAGTTCCTCAGAGCCAAAGGAGTTAATTGCTTGGTATAGGGTGGAAGGGACCTTGGAGGGAATGCGGGGGGGGGGGAGGACATTTGTTTCCAGGGGAGATCAGGCGGGTATATCGGTGAGGTTCCTAAATTTTTTGTTGATAGCATGTGTTAAATGGAGGTATCTAAAGCAGTCCATAGGTAGGTAGCAATCCATGTTTCAATTGTAGAGTTTCAAAGACCATCAATCTCCCCTCTTGAATGTCTGCCAGTTTAGATACCCCTTTTCTGTCCCAGGTTTCAAAGTGTCCCATTCTCTGGATTTCTGGGAGGTGTACATTGTGCCATAGGGGTTGGATCAGGGTTGGTCTGCCGCCCCAGCCAATGTATCCATGTATTTCCTTCCAGACCCGGTGGATGTGAAGGGACCCGCACGGGGACCCCCCCCCCGTTAGGTTCTTTTCATCATCGTATAGTATGCGTGAGGGCGAAGGGAAGTCTGCACCGTTTATCTCAACCAGAGTATGTGGGAGCGGTGGGTCCCCGTGTAGCCACTCATTTGCCACTCCTGCTTGTGCAGCCAAATAGTATGTGCGGATGTTGAGCAATCCAATTCCCCCCCTCCCACACAGAGCGGTGAAGTGTTTTTAGTGTAATGCGCAGCTGTTTTCCCCTCCACAGAGTAGCGTTCGTAGGGTCTTATTGATGTCTGTAAATGTTGCAGACGGGATGGGGAGTGGGGCATTGGAGGACGTAAAGGAATCTCGGGAGCGCCAACATCTTAAACAGCGCCGCCCTCCCAAGTAATGAAAGTGGGTGAGAATGCCAGTGGATGACATCATAGTTGAATTTTTCCATTATCGGGTGCAGATTCAGTCTGAGAAAGTCCTCCCGTGTTGCACTAATCCATATCCCCAGGTAGGTAAAGCCCAGTATCGAAGTGGAGTATGGGCAGGTATTCTGGAATTGCACCGCCACGCCCCCCACACACCCCCTCCCTAGAAATAGATTGTTTTTTGTGTGTTCACCCGCAGTGTTGATATTCCTCCAGGGTTCTGGTCATAATCGGGCATGCTATTTTGGGTTTACTTAGGTAAAGTACAACTTACATCCGCGTACAACGAGACGCGTTCCTTCCCACCGTTTGGCCAGGCGATCCCCGTCCACTGTGTGTCTGTGCATAGCCTAATTGCGAGAGGTTCAATAGCCAGGAGAAACAGCACGGGCAGTCCTGCCAGGTCCCCCGTCCCAGCGGGAATGTCATAGATGTCCTCCCGTTGACTCGTACAGATGCCACAGGGAGGGTGTAGAGGAGATTGACCCATGACATAAAATGTTGCCCAAAACCCATTTGTTCTATTATGGCCCACAGGGTGTTCCACCCCCTCGAATCAAAGGCTTTTTCGAAGTAGACCGCGAGGAGGGCCAACGGCGACGGGATCTCGACTGCCCCCGACCTGGACCCTGCAGAGATTAATTTGTGTGGATTTACCTGGCATGAATCCACACTGATCTGGGTGGATTAGGGAACCAAACACCCGAAGCAATCTATTTGCAAGAACTCTAGCTAGTATTTTGGACTCCCTGTTTATTAGAGATATAGTCCTATACGAGGCATAACTCTCTGGGGGTTTCCCCGCTTTGGGGGATCACCACAATAGTCGTTTTCCGGAGGGAAGGCTGCCCCTCTCCCTGCTGCGAAGGAACAGGTCATGCATGTGCTTCGTTGTGGTCTCCCCCAGCCTTTTCCACATCTCCACCGGGAAGCCGTTAGGGCCCGGGATCTTCCCTGTCTGTAATTGCGAGAGGACTTCCCCTACCTCGTCCTCGGTAATGGCTGCGTCTAGCTGTTCTGACTGTGGTCCTGAGAGGTGGGGGGATCGCTACTGAGTCTAAAAAGGATGGGGTATTTGGTAAGGATTCCTGTACCGGTGGGGAACATAGTTCCTCATAGTATTTTGCAAATGCATTCGCAAATTCGGAGTCGCTCGTTATCATTTCCCCTTCCTGAGTACAAATAGCCGTACTTGCCCTTTGTTCTCCTCCCGTTCTAGCCAGGCTAGGATCTTATTTGCTTTGTCCCCTCGTTCATATATCTGGCTTCGGACCAGCCACTGGGCGGTTCGAACGTTGTCTAGGGCCCTGTCCTTCAAAATCACTTGGCCGGTCCTTAGGGCATCATGCGCTTCCTGGGTCCCCTTCCCTAGCAGTTGTTCCTCCCACCTAGTTACTTGGGTCTCTGCTTCGGAAAATTGCCTCATTGTGTCGCTTGCGGTGGGCAGCCACCAAGGATATTGCTTCCCCCTCTTATGACTGTCTAAAATGCTTCCCACAGTGTTATTGGACAGTCAACTGCTCCTTCATTTAAGTCGAAGTATTCCGATGTTTTGTTCGCGAGCTCTTCCATTATTTCCGGCATTCCCAGATGATAGGCTTTCAAACGCCAATTGGGTTCCCCTTTGTGTAATCTGCCCTTGAGTTTGATCAGTAGGGGGAAATGGTCAGAAATCCCTCTGGGCAGGAATTCTGCAGATAATCTGTGGGCCATGTTCTTCAGGGTGAAGATGTAGTCAAGTCTGGAGAAGGACCTATTTGCGTTGGAGTGGAAGGAATAGCCCCTGTCTGATGCATGGAGTGCCCTCCACGTATCCAATAGCCCGATTGCCTCAGCGAAGGTGCAAAGCTTGGTCGGGGTATCCGCCACCCTGTTGCCCATGAGGCTGCCTCCATGACTTCATTAAAGTCCCCCCCCCCCACCGACTGCTAATGAACATGCTCTGCTCGCTCTTCTAACAGTATGTCTTGGAGCTCGGTAAGGAGTTCCGACATCAGTGTGGGAGGCTCGTACACTGCCATCAGGCCCCAGGTCGCACCCCACATTTCCCCCAGTACTATTACAAACCGGCCCCGGGGGTCTGCTCTCACCTTTCTGGACTTGAATGGAACCCGTTTATGTAGAAGGATCACAACGCCCCTGGAGAACCCTGCTAGGTATGCGTGCGGGTAATTGGATTTCCTAAAGAGTCCTCTGTTGGTGCCTATCAGATGGGTTTCTGTGATAAATGCGCTGTCCGGAGAGTTCCGGTTGAGGTACTGAAGTACCAGTACCAGTTTTCGTTTTATACTCTACCCCAAGCCATTCAGGTTCCAGGTTAACAAGGATATCCGTCTTGACTGTTACTTTCACTTGTCTCCTAATGTGGGGTTATTCAGAAGGATATGATTTATCTGTGTTTCTGTCGTGCCTGTTACCATGGAGTTCTCCCGGGTCCCAGTGTGCGCTTGTCTCATTCGTTGTAAGAACCATTATGTGTACTACATGTGAAAACCCTAAAACCGTAAACTGTGAAACATAGGCCATGCCTGCGTGTGTTTGCAGGTCGCTAAAGGCTATGTTTCGGCCTCCCCGTGTCTGATGCTAGGATTTCTCTGATCTTCCGTTTCCCCGACCTCTGGAGTTGTTGCTCGTGTCATCCAGCCCTTCCCCTTAACAACTGGAACCTCCAAACCCCCCCCCCCCAACCAGAAGCACCTGTTCCCCAAACCAATTGAACCATGAAAAACCCACTCAGGAGGAGGGAGGGGGTGTGGTGTCAGAAGGACTCCCTGCCCAGCATCGTGAAACTTACAGTACTACGAAACATGAGGGGAAAAAGAAAAGATGATCCCTGAGAGAGAGGGGGGGGGAATAGAACCAAGCAAAAAGGGGGGGGGGGTGCTCCTTTCTTCCGACGTCCCCGCCAGGACTGCCAATGCGAAAGTCCGGTCCGGGTTCTCTTATGGTTCTCATTGTGAGCAAACATATTTCAAGCAGGTTTGAGTTCGGCCGGAGATCTGACTTCCCCTGCTTCCTCACGTACTGGTGTGGTTTGACCGGAGGGTTGGGCATCGTCTTTGTTGAGTTTGCAGGGTGTTTTTCCTCTTGGTCCGTCAGGGCGTGGGGCAGAGAGGACCTGTCTGGCTAATCCCAAGCCTCTGGTGGGTTGTAAAACACGTGCACCTTGCTGTTGTGGTACAATTTGAAGGTTGCCAGGAAGAAAAGAGCATATTTGATGCCCAGGGGCGTCAGTTTCTTCTTTATGGAGTTATGAGATTGCTGCGACTTCACAACTTCCCTCATGTAATCTGGAAAGAGTCCAATACGATTACCGTTGTAGGTGATCTGGCCGGTTGCCCTCGCCATGTGCAGGAGTGTATCCCGATCCCTATAGTTCATTAGTTTTGCAATCACTGTGTGAGGATGAGGGGGGGTTTTGGGAGTCTGGGATCGGCCTGCCAGCCGGGACCCTGTGCGCTCTTTCTATAGAGAAAAATTTGGAGAGTTGTTTAGGGGCCATCAAGTCTGTTAGCCAGTCTTCCAGGAAGAATTCCATCGAGGGTCCCTCTTTTTCGGGGAGGCCAAGTATGCGGTTGTTGCGGCGGGACCTCCCCTCACTGTCCTCGGCTCTGGTCTCCAACGTGGTGATTTTTCCACTCCATTTGCTCCTGGCGGTTTCCCAGATTCTGAACAGTGTCCTCAGTATCAGATATTCGTTTCTCTGTTTCGCCTACCCTGGACGTCAGGTTTCTTAGGTCCGGTCTCAAAAAGGACACTTCAGAGGCAAGGCCATCTATTTTTGTCTCCACCAAGGTCCTGGAGTCGCTGATTGCCACCATGATGTCTGAGTGATAGCGTCTGGCATGTGCCCCTATTCGCTGTCTCCTCCTCCGCCTCGCTTGCCAGTCCCGGGAGTCATGCTGGGGGTACTCAGTGTATTTGTCCATTTTGTTCTGCGTTGTTCCCCTATGGAACAGGTCTTTCCCCATTTTGGCCTGTTGAGGCGGCTCAGGATGCAGATGTGTTCCGTCGGACCGGGTCCCCCGGGATGGACCCTTGTCCTTAGTTCTGGGGTGGTCCTTGTTTCAACCCGTGCTCAGTCGGTGGGCGGGGAGTAGTCCCAGTGGCCAGATGGTCCCTGCTTCAGATGTGCGCCCTGTGTTGGGATCTTTCGGGGTCTTTCCCCCTTCTGTGTTCTCATATGCCTCCTTCCGGGCCATAGATTGTCCCGCTCCTCACCAGGGCATCAGGGCTGATGTCAGTTTCCTTCCCCTTGGTACTCCGTCTCATGGGATCCGCCATGCGTACATGGTCGGCCCAGGGGTGGGTCCTTGAGGGCTTACCCGTGCCCCCTTCCGTTACAGCAGGGCCCCCAGGGGCAAATTATTTCCTCAAATGCGCCACCTGGAGTGGTTCAAATAGCCCGTACCAGCCCAGGGTGTCAATATGTAGGCAGATAACTACTTAAATATTGTCGATTGGCCAGATTTGCCAGTGCTGCTGGAAATATGGTCAAAGGCAGACGGAAAGTTCACGAAGACGTCCTGAGCATTGCTCTGTACCTACGTGTCAATTGTTGTCCGTTGAATCACTGCTCCAAACCTTGAGCAAAGCGAAGCTGCGAGACAGGTACAATGTTGGCCTTCCTGACTCCGTTACGCAGAAGGTGGTCCTGCTGCAGAGAGAGGGCCCGCCCCAGAAGTACAGCACAGACAATGGGTCTCCTCACATCCCCTCTGTGCTGGGGAGCAGCACCAACAAGTTTTGTCAACCCCGCACGAGGGTGGTGCGTGGAGGGGAGACCCCGCCAATTTCGGCAGTGTCTGGCAGGCGCCGGGTGCCTCCCATGCGTAGTCCGGTGTCGGGGACCCAAATGGGGGATGGGCGATGCAGCCGCTTTTGCCTCCTCGAGCTCAGTGCTCAGTTTCAGGGGTACTGGGTTCCCCTGTCTTGCTGCCCAGTCCGGATCCTCTCCAAGCCTCCGACTTCCTTGTTGGCTGTCCCGAGGCGGCAGGTGGTTAGTCTACCTCGTTGTCAGCATCGGACGCCTCCTCCTCTGCAGGTCCAGTCACGTGGTCTCCTCCACCCAGATCGCAGCTGAACTTTCAGACGGTGATGGAGGTCTTCAACGGCTCCGATTTTGGTCAGGCTTTCAGGGGGTCGGGGGGGGGGTGACGCAGGTACAACCCAACAGTATGTCTTTTTATTTTATATTTGCATCAAAAAGACAGCAGGATCCTGAAGGATCAGGGCAGTCCCGGCAGAGCAACACAGGTCTAGGTCAGCATTCAGCGCCCCCTGGTGGCCGTCCCGAGGTATTGATTTTTATTCATGTGAGGAGAGCTAACTGGTATCAGGTGTATGCACTTAGTGTAAAGTGACTGACTTTGCCTGACCCAATTAACGGGGCATGTCCAATAAGATGCGAGTGTTAATCTGGTTACTCTCAGTCACCCTCTTCCTCTGCCCAGTGTTTGTATAAAGGGGAGGGGTGGATTTACCAGCCTCACAGAAATTCCCTACAACAAAAACTGCATTTTAGCAGTTACAAAAAAATGACTGCTTTTGTCTGCTGAGCACATATGGGGTGAGAGTTGAACACAGCCACCCCAAGGATAGCTGCATTTTGTTTTCATGCATGTGAATCCCGAGAAAACAAAATCAAATTCAGAATGGCTGTGCATTGCTGTTTTGCCATTTAAACATTCTAGGCTGCACAAGAAAATGACATGCATTTTGAACGGCATCGCACTGGTGCCTACTTTCATGTCAAACATCACACTGTTTTGTTCAATTAAAACACAGCCATGGCTGTGTATTTCATTTTGAACACCATCAGATAAGGCCATCCTTCCCGGACGGCATGGTTTTATCAGCAAAGTCCATGAAAAGCAAAAGAATTCTACTTCAAGTTCGCACGGCTTGGATTTACAAATAAACTAACACACGCAAAGTACTTCAAAGGAAAGATGCTCTCTTTCTGTGTGCCAATTACCAAGGAACCACTTTCAAAAATATCCCTGTATCTAGCAACTGACCAGATCTATAAAAAGGTCTTTTAGAAAGTAAATGCAAAGGAAAGCTGTGTGTGTGAAAAACCGCATTTTGTGAAATGAACAAGTAGAAAAAATAACACGCGTAATCTGTTGTAAAACAGAAAATGACCTTGGGAAAGCTAAATGTGAAATAAACACCCGAGCACTCACCTGAAAGATGTCCCCCGACTGCTTGTCGACTCCTGATGGACTTGAAAGAAAGTGTGTCACAGAGCGCATGTGTCCCAACAATGAAGTTACCATGGAGAAGAAGTGAAAAGAAAACGAGAGGGCTGCGTCTGATGCAAAGAAAGGGACTGAGGGAAGGAGCCCAAGAGGCAGGGTTATGGGCATGGTTGTGCTGCGCGCATGTAGCCTGCTCCTGCACTTTCTAAATGCTTAAAGTGGAAGCACGCTTGGGCTTGAAATAGCTCTGTTTCCATGCTGCTCTGCAGGAATTGCCATAAGTATGGAGGCAAGGGGACGGAAGGTAGGAGTAAGTAGGAGTTCAAGAGACAAAAGCCATTTTTCTGGAAATGTTATTGCTTGGTAGCACATGAACAAAACTAGTTAAAGGAATGTTGCTTCACTTAAAGCCTTGTGCATAAAGGAGAACATTTTGATGCATGGAAAATCATAAATATTCAGAAAAAAAAATCATTGAAAATGCATTACATAGCAAAAGTATAAACAAAAAAGGTAAGTCGCTCATATAAAGAAATGTTTAAAAAGTCTTGAAAAAGAAGCCACTTGTACAAATCCTTGGTGCACAATGAAACCACCAACATGGACAGAAGATAAATGTATAAAGTCTGAAAAAAGCTAAGTTTTCCAAAATACGATATAAATTCAACATTGATTGAGCCCCTTCATCTCTTCCTGAAATCTCCAGGCTCCCCAGAGCCATCCACTGAATTATAGGGGAAGTAGGCACTACATAAAAACTGTAAATAGAAAATCATTCAACATTCGCAGTAATCGGATAAATCACTTTCCCCCTGCAATACTCCAAACCCCACCCCAATTACCTTTACCGCAGCACACTTCTTTGTGCGCTGCCGACTCCCTTGTACCCCTGCCGCGTCAGTTCCTCCCACTTAAGTGGGGCGGTGGCGACTGCTGCATGGTCTTTTTTTTTAATTCTTTCTTTCCTATTTCCTGTCCACCGCTTACTGTAATGGTAAGCGGGAGACACCCCGGCCACGCTCTCATCCCCCCCCCAATCCTATTACTGCCACCAAGGAGGAGAGTGGGAGAAAACCCCTGATCCACTTGGGCGCAGTAATGGGAGTCAGCAGTCTAAAATGCCGACAGCGCAGTAAAAGCACAGTCAGAATTTTAGAGTCACAGTAATGGTGTAATTCCGGTCTACCCGGAGGGCTTAAAAGTCATGCAGTGGCATCTGTGTCCCTCTCACGTTAAATTCCCTTACAAGAGACATGCTTATCCACGGTTACAACGCAACTTACCCAGAGGGAAAAAAGGGCTTGTTGGGGTGTCCAAGGTTAGTCCCATGACTAGAGGGCAGGTGGGGGGGGAGCTGGGACTGGCCAACACTTGAGGAGCACCTGTGAAAAAAAAGCAAGAAGGAGGGACTTAGGGTGGAATACTTGGGTTCCCCTTTTGCTTATTTTTAGTCGCATTTAAACAAACATTTTGGCTCTGTGCAATCTACAACCTTATCCTTGTAAACTCCGTAATACTCATTAGTCCTTCGATTTTATGAATTTCTACAGAAATCAACTGACTGCAGAGTGCCCACCAGGTTTGTCCAGTCTGCCCATTTCTATGCTTCAACTTCACATGCCAATCAATAGCTACATTTCTCTAAATGTTCCCTGGCTTCCTAAGCACTGTCGTTCACGTATGTCAGTCATCAAATCATTAATTCCAGTGTTTGAAGCTACCACCTCTGCAAAGGAAAGGAGATGCAATCACTCTGCTGCTTAATATGCCACCATCGACCGAGGAGTGGACAGTCTTGAATGGGATCAACACTACAGCAGCAGAGCAGGATCAGCACACTAGAACTGGAGGCCCATCACATGCAGGAGAGGAGGGGAGAAAAGGGGTAAAGTCTTTATGTCCACTGAACTATCTGCACAGCTACTTCATGAGGTTGCCATCCGAGCTATTCTGTGGAATGAACACAGCATGGATATTGGGAGGATTGGAGTACGAGAGAAGCGCATGGGTGGATTTAAGCAGTCTCTTTGGCACCTCCAAGTCAAGGTTGACCTTCGCTAAACCTTACCTGCTGGGGGGTAGCCATGGGCGTGAGGAGCTCCAAGCCCCGTTGCCGCTTAGGCTGCTATGTGGAAACGCTTCCCGTGGACACCGGCCTCCGAGTTGATCCACTGTGCGATGCATCCAGACTACAGGGGAACAAAAGTGGCATTACTGAAGGGGATACATTTAAAAAAGCAAAATATTTTTAAAAAGACAGACACATTGACTAAGACCAGAACAGTTCAAATTGCTCATCCCAACCACTTGAGGCGCACTTCCATGTATTACTCTAGTCTGTCCCCGACACGTCTCCTGTGATAACTTCCCTTGCATGCACTAACATTTATGTATACAAATGTATCTGCAATACTGCTGAGCCTTCCCTGCAGTCGAATTCCTTGCGTACTACCACAATAATCAAGCCTCTTCTATTGTGTTTATTCCCAAGAGTCAGACGCAGTGGAATAGTGCCCACTGCATGTCTGGACACGGAGGCCTCTATTTCTTTTAAATTATCTACATCTTTCTTTTATACAACCTTTTTAAAAAACAGTTTAAAGGTCATCAGCAAAAACCCCAGTTTAAGCTCTAGGTCAGTTGGCCTGAGAGTGCACAGGATCCTGAGCTGCAGATAAAACATGTTCTTTTCCAGTTTTGTTAGAGCAAGACCTCCAAAACACTGTCATACTAAAATTGTATTTTATTTTAAATGCCAGCCCGGATCTTCCAAATATAGCTTTATTTCAGCTACAAGTCATAAACAGCAAAGGTAAAAACATACAATTTGCTAAAAAGCCAATACATAAGCAAGATGTTCCATAACATTCAGTGGATAAAAACAAACTGTCACTAGTTTCCAAAATACGCAATTTAAAAAACATGTCAGCATTTAAATAGTAGAAATAATTCATCCTAAAATCTCAAAATTAAAAACTTGTATTTAATGTTTTTAAATATGGAGAATCTATACCCCCTTCAAACACTGATTTCAGTCCTAAATACCAGGTTTTCCCAGAAATAAGATTTCACAATTCAGCCCGACGTTGCATGGTTTTTAAGTGATGGAGTGCATCATTTGTAAATCTTAGTGTGGACATAGAATATAAAAAGTAAAAGATCCTCTTTCTAGATACCACAGAATTCAGTTTACCCGATACATCCTTATTCCATTTAGTCACAATTATTCAGTGCAAGGGTACCAAAACAAAACGCATCATAACCTTTTGGTTGCGTTTTGACATGGTACATCCGAATTTCGAAAAAAGCATTTGCAATAGGATTTGAAATGAGGTATTCTTTTGACAGACTTAGTTTCGAGAAAAGCCCACATTTCCCCAGGAAACCACCACTCGAATGTCTTCCACCAAAAATTCATAGTGTGCTCCATATTTTTCCCCACAGGTTTGCCATTCTGTCTAGCGTTCCCTTTATATAGGCAAACCAACAGCAGTTGTGTAGTTCCTTACAATGCTAGCACCTCACAGAGTGCTTTCAGATATAGTTTAACTTTTGAACATTTTACATTTTAACCAGCACAAGGTTGGTTTCAATTTTACCACACATGTAATGCAGGCTCATGTTTTGTGGCGACTGAGGAAGCGTTCTATAAAGTTCAGGGAGATTGTTTCCAAGATTGTATTTTCTTCCTTCTCTTTAGAGGTTACAATGCAATGGTCCTATGGTTCTCTATTATAGGATGTCACAGCAATTGCCTGTAATTTGTATATCTCCAATGCATGGAAATAGTTGGGCCCTCAATGTTTCAGAATGTTAGTCACGACATTACCCCTTCTTGCTAAAGACATAGCACTTTTATCTTCCATTTGGGCAACCAACTTTCCAGTTTTCAAAATACATTTTTTGTATTGGATTTAGTTCATTTAGAACTTTTACAATTTCATTTTTTTATAATACAATTATCCAACTATTAGGTAATCACTTTATTTCATGGAAATACGTGTACATTACATAAACATAAAACAGCAATACAAAACAATTAAAATACAACACTAAACCTTTCCATAAAATCCTAATAGACCTTACATTACAGTTCAGTGATGAAATCAGTTCACAGTGAATTAAATAGACTTGTCAAATTACGGCTATTTCAATCAATTTTCAGTTGTACAATTTTCCATACCCGGTAAAGTGCCAAGTGCTTAATATTCAATTGTGCATTGGAACAGTAGATCCATAATTCATAGGACGTAATGAGGTCGTAGTCGTGTACTACATTACCCAGAGTGGTCATATAGAGGGGTCCTAAGCATGGACACTCAGTGAGGAGATGTTTCACTGTCTCCGTATTGTCAGGGATCTTACAAGTTCTGCAGTACCTTTTATTTTTAGGCAAGTTCCACTTGGTGCCGCATGCACCGGGAGCTGATTCGTGCCCATCTGCAGCTGGAATTTACAGGCCTCCGGATCAGGGCAGAGAGACAAGATATCGTTGAGGTTTCAAATAACTCATGTGGCTCACCTGTGGGTATCCATGTAGACGTGAAAGGCGTTTATAATTTGTAAGCCAGCCCCACTTAATTACTCTCCAGGTAAATGTTAGGGAGAATTTTCATTTCTGTGCCAATCCCCTTCAACCTTAGAGAAACCGAGCTCTTTTGCTGGACTTTTTAATCCTGGAGTGGGAGACCTTTTTCTCACTCCCTCATGTATTTTTCATCTGAAATTGACTATTTGGTTTTGGAGTCTGACAAACTCCATAGGCATCTACCTTTTTTTATTGCGACAAAGCACATTCAGTGCAGTGTCACAGAGAAGTCCTTTGGATTTCTCATAAGGTTTAAATACCTTCTCTTACTGATCTCAAGAGTAGTAAAGTGAAATTGACTTTACTTACCTGTTTTTCCTTTTTAGGTCCAGAACACCCCATCGTCTGAGGAAGTACTGGGGGGTTACTTAGTAGCCCCTTTCCCCAATTACTTGTGTAACATTTTTTTAATGTTACCCTCACTACAATTAATGGCTGGTGCCAGTGATTTAATTTTCCTACCATTGTGCATTTTTACTGCAGGCTGAATCCTCAGCTGCAGTAATGCACCCATGGGTGCCCATTTTGAGGTCTATCTTGGGTTTTACTCTGCGCGCCAAACCAGGTTTAACGTGAATGCACCCAGTGCTGATTGGCTGGATGTCTGGCTGGCCTTGAACGGAAGGCAGAGTCGACCACTGGACGAAATATTCATCGAAGGAAACTGGAAGAGATGCTTGCTGCACCCTCCTGACCGTTGAACTGCCTGGTGAAGCCCTGCTGCAGGGCTGAAGCTCCAATTTCCTCTCGACTAGAGAAGCCAGGAATGGGCGACTTCTTCCTTTGGGTTGGTGGGACCAACTAACCCCAAGACGAACTTTGCTGGAAACCCTCTCCCTGCTGGCCGCACTTCTTTGCTGCTGCTGGAACAGAGTGCCAGGGGTCAGGAAACCCAGAATCAGGGGCATCATCTTTAAACTGGACCTGAGCTCTAGGTAGATCCCGAGGACCCTCCTGAAGCAGGAAGACCCAAGCCTGACCCACCTCACCAGAGTGCTGGACCCCAGAAGCAAGGAAAGCCCATCAAGTGTCCAAGGACCGCGGTGGTGCTATGGACAGGTAGCTGAAACCACGAAGTGCAGCTGAATTGGAAAGAGGCTGTAGCCGCCGACTACCTTCAAATTGCAGTGTAGGAGTCCTCCAGATGTCCTCCCTGTTGTCCTGATGACTGAGGCCCAGTACCCGGGATCTGCAAGACTGCAACCAGAACAGAAGCCAGCTGGATCCTCCTCATGCAACCTAAGGTACTGTCTTCACCAAGGGGTACTGCACCCTTGTGTCTGTAGCTTGCAAGTTCTCACTGGAGACTTGCAGTAGCTTTTTGCAGTGTATTTCAGTTCTGCCCTTCACATGCCTTACAGATTGTGGCCCAACAGTGATTCTTTTACTACAAACTCTCTAAAAACATTATACAAGACTTTCATGCCATCTAAAGAAGTGTCTCAGCTCCATAGACATTTTTCAAATTTACGTTGCCTGTCCTGGCTCCCTGCAGGCTCTCATGACCCATTGACCTTGGTTCTAACTGTCCCTCAGAGGTGGTACATAGGTTTAACTTTTATTGCTGGGAAAGATCTAATCTAGACGTCATTGGGAGATTGAAAGTGCTCACATGCTATGGTACTTAACCTATTCCTTCCCTAACCTTATCTTTTTCACAACCTCAGAATTGCATGAAGTACAAAAAGTGATATTAATGCCAAACATTGTCCTGACTTTTGAAGTCCCCTCATGGTGTGTGTATACGTGTGTGTGTACATGTGTGTATACGTACACGTGTGTGTACATGTACACGTGTGTACGTACGCGTGTGTGTGCATGTGCGCGTGTGTGTGTTTTTTCCCAAAAGGTTATCTACTTGCTTATCTTAAACCTGAGAAACTGTTATGACGTGCATTTTCATTGTTGCATATTGCCCTTCCTGAGGGCTTACTTAAAACGGACCATTAAATATTTTACTAGAAAACCAAGTGTGTAATATGTATACTTGTAATTGAAAACCTCAGTGTTAACTCTCTACAGCTCACATTTACCCCTCTTGAGGCAAGTCTGGCTACTAAGTCACTCTACCAACTTGTGTAGTACAGACCTATACCAATAGGTGGGTTAACCATTACCAAGAGGACAAGGTTGGTCCAGTCTCCCACAGGGTTACCATATCCAATCTTGCCTAACAGTAAAAACCCGTTTGAGTACCAAAAATGCATCACAGCGTTCAAAATGTCGTTACCAATTTATGAGATGGCAGGTTTGACTGAATATTTTTACAAACTGATCCCGCGTTCCTTCTTTTTGTGCCATACCATAATGCTCATCTAGTTTTGCTAAAATAACACTGCTTTTAAGAACAAGACACCCCTGAGCATCAACAGCATAGCATTCATAGAGACCAGACCAAATTCCAGGCGGACATTCGATAGAGGCAGAAAGTGGCAGACCCAGCACATGTCACCAAACGTTAAACTCAAATCACATCCAACCATTTTACATTGGTAAACCATAAGGCCTCCAAGCCGTACAGGATCACATAGCAAAACCACTGCCTATTTAGTGATGGAACACCCTCAAAAGAAAACACTGCATACGACGTGACAAAATTGAAAACTAGCTGTGTAATTTGGCAGCTCAATCTAGTTTTAATTTCAACAATGTTTTTGTGGTTACAACTATTAAACATTTCTACTCCCAGATATTTATAGGTGTCCGTATAGTCGATAATTTCCATGTTTGGTATTCAGGCGAGTTTTATTAAACTTATTTGCCGTAACTAGCACTAGCATGGTTTAAGTCTTAAGTTAACGGACACTCCATGTTCTTTTGCATTTCTCCCCAACTCGTCCACGATTGCTTTAGTGCCCGTCAGTAACTGGTTAAAGGCCACAAAATCATCCACATAAAGCATGGCAGCAACAATGAATGTCCCTATTTTTGGGGGTACTTTGCACTTGTTAGGCAGAATTGCATGCAGCACTCTCTGGGACCACTAGACACAATAAGGACTACAGGTGTTAGCCAAACCAACCATTGGTAGAAGTCTGTACCACACAGTTTTTGTTAGCGAGCCATTCAGCCAGGATTATCTCAAGAGTGAATGTGAGCAGTACAAGTAATTACACAGGGGACTTTCAATCACAGTGGTTCAAGTAGACACTGATACTCAAGTTTTCCTGGTAATTTATTACACAATCATTTAGAAAATGTTTCACTAGGAGACAACTTATTATATACCAATATACTTCAATACAAGATTTTGAGACGGTTTGAGCTCCTCTGAAATAGGAGCCAAATGGCAGTTCAGTTACTTAGAAGTGAGCAAAAGGG
Source organism: Ambystoma mexicanum (assembly GCF_040938575.1). NCBI lineage: Eukaryota > Metazoa > Chordata > Amphibia > Caudata > Ambystomatidae > Ambystoma > Ambystoma mexicanum. Next base: position 180,001,049 of record NC_090921.1, read on the forward strand.
ACAAGCTAAGTAGAATATATCACATCTACTTGTGAGACAGTGCCAATAGTTTCAGTTCACCAGAAGAGTTCAAGTCAATAGGCCAGGCCAAAGTCAATGGGCTAGTCTTCTGGATAGGAAGAACAAGTTACTTACCAACTGGTAACGTTCTTTCGATTGGATGTTCCTCCAACGTATTCCTCATCTTTGATGTATTACATCCAGCTTCAGCTGCTTCTGAAAAAAAAAATTCGGCAGAGGGCGATGTGCGTCGATTTCGTCGAGTTCATGGTCCCTCGAAGGCCTCCGTCCAGGGTGACGTCATCGGGTGTATAAGTAGCATGCACGGCGCCCGTTGGCCTCAGTTCTGTTTTTCCCTCTTTCATTATCGATTTTCCACTGTGCAGACTGGTATTTTGCCTTGCGAGAGTTGGAATGGCAACAGCCTGGGAAAAATCTACAGGGGGTAGATAGGGAGGCCGATGAGGAATACGTTGGAGGAACTTGTTCTTCAAGTGGATTGTGTCCTCCAACGTATTCCTCATCTTTGATAAGACTCCCAAAGCAGTAAGGATAATTCTTATGGAGGAGGGATTCGATTTTTTTTCTTTTTTTTAATATATATCTTCAGATGGCCAAGTATAGGACTGCTCTACCAAAATTTAGCTCCTTAGATTGGGAAGCATCTAGGTTGTAGAATTTTGAAAAAGTATGCAGCGATGACCAAGTCGCTGCTTCACAAATAGACCTTATAGGAACACCTCTTTGCAGGGCTGTAGACGAAGCGATGCCCCTGGTGGAATGAGCCCTTAAACCTTCTGGTGGGTCTTTTCCCGCCAGTCTGTAGCATTCCGAAAGGCAAAGCACAATCCAGCGTGATATTGTCTGTTTTGTTACTGATTGACCCAATCTTTTTCCTGTGTAGCCAATAAACAGTTGGTTGTCCAATCTAAGCCTAGACCGCCTAGAGATATAAAAGCCTAAAGTTCTTTTTGGATCCAACCTGTGTAATCTTTCCTCCTCCTTACTAGGATGGGGTGGAGGATAGAATGCATGTAACACAATTTTTTGATTTAAGTGAAACTCAGATACCACTTTTTTTAAAAATGAGGGTTTAACCTTCAACACAACTCTGTCCTTATGGAACACAGTATAGGGTGGCCCAGAAGACTGTGCCTGCAATTCGCTCACTCTTCTTGCAGATGTTAAAGCAACTAGGAAAGCAGTTTTCCATGTTAGTAATCTTAATGGGCACGTGTGCAAAGGCTCGGAAGTGACCGCAACCAAAAATACAGTTCTAAGAGTTAACAGTCTCAAAGCGCAAGAATGCAAAGGCTCAAACGGAGCACCCATCAGAAACTTGAGGACAAGGTTCAAATCCCAACCGGGCACCTGGGAAGGTGACGGAGGGAACACAGTGAGCCCTTTTAGAAACTAAGAAATTAAAGGGATTTTAAAATAAGAACACTTCAGACTAGTGCTTAAATATGGACAGCGCCGCCAGGTAACCTTGAACGGTACCCACTTGCAAGCCCCTGTGGGCTAAAGAAAGCAAAAAAGACAGAACCACAGGAATGTCACATGAAAACGGATCCACATTCTTAACCCTGCACCAGTCGCAGAACTTTCTCCAACGGCACAGGGACTTTGTTGCGGGCCTTCTGGCCAAAAGCAACACCTCCATCACGTCTTCAGGGAGGTCCCAATCCTTAACCTTTCAGAAACCAAGCGAGAAGGTTGAGGGATCTGACCTCTGGATGAAGAACCTGACCCCCCCCCCCGTCCCGTGAGAGCAGATCGTCTCGGTAGGGAAGACGACGTGGAGGGCAGATAGACAAGCCGAGAAGGTCCGGGTACCACGTCCTCCGGGCCCATGCCGGAGCAATGAGGATCATCCAGGAACCGAACCTCCGTAACCTCCACAGCACTTGCGGGATGACGGAGACTGGAAGAAACGTGTACAGCAGTGGGAATGACCACTCCACCACAAATGCGTCTCCCAAGGCTCCTCTTGGAGGAAATTCCCACGAGCAGAATCTCACACTTCCGGTTGACACTGGAGGCGAAGAGATCCACTTGAGGGGTCCCCCAAAGGGCGAAGATCTCCAGGAGAATCTCCTGAGCCAACTCCCACTCGTGAGAGATCGCGCTCTGTCTGCTCAGAGCATCCGCCGTCTCGTTTTCGTCTCTAGCCTAATGAACTGCTGAGATCAAAACTTCCCGCTGGATTGCCCAGAACCAGAGCTGCATCGCCTCCCTGCACAGAGGAAGTGACCCTGCCCCCCCTTTTTGTTGAGGTAGTGCATGGCCACTGTGTTGTCCGTCAGGATCAGGACATTCTTTCCTCGCACAGTCGGCCTCAGCTCCAACAGACTGATATGGAGTCTGGACTCCGACGGAAACCAACGACTGCTGACTGTCAACTCGTTGGCATGAGCTCCCTATCCCGTGAGGGATGCATACGTCACGATCGTCACCTCCGGCCAGGGTAGCCAAAATGGAGCCCCCTTCATCAGATTGCCTTCAACGGCCCACCACAGAAGGTCCTGGGCGACCGAAGGCGGCCCCTGAACGGGGTCCGACATCCTGCCGGAGGACTGAGACCACTGGAGCTTGAGTGCCCATTACAAAGATCTCATCCGCAACCTGGCCTCTGGCACCAGAAGAATGCAGGATGCCATGAGGCCGAGCAATCTCAAGAACTCGAACGCAGGGAGACTCTGGCCATGTTGAAACTTTAGCACCATCTGCTGAATGTGATGAGCCCTCACCTGGGGAGGAAAACACTGCCCCAGGGACGTGTCGAGCACTGCTCCGATGTACTGGAGCCTCTGAGTTGGTGTCAAATGGGACTTAAGTTGAGGGAGAAGCCCAGCTTGTGGAGGGAGTGGCAGGTGATGGACAGATGATCCAGGACTTGCTCGGGAGAGCGCGCCCTGATCAACCAATCGTCCAGGTAGGGGTAGACGTGAATCCCCCTTTCCTGCGACGCGCTGCCACCACTACCATGAGTTTGGTGAAGACCCTCGGGCGGAGGTCAATCCGAATGGCAGGACCCGAAACTTAAAGTGCGAGTCGCCAACCGCGAACCTCAGGTACTTCTTGTGCTTTGGATGGCTCAGCACATGAAAATGAGCGTCCTTGAGGTCGAGACACCAACCAGTCCTGAAGTTGAAGGGCCTGGAGGACTTGAGAAAGTGTAACCATCTTGAACTTGTCCTTCCTGAGGAGTTTGTTCAAACTGCGCAAGTCCATGATGGGTCTCAATCCCCCGTCTTTCTTGGAAATCATAAAATAAGGGGAATACCATCCCTTGTCCCTCTCCGCTACAGGCACCAGTTCTATGGCACCTTTCTCCAGCAGGGCTTGAACCTCCTGCACAAGGAGCGGATCTGGACTCTGCAACGAGAGGTTCCCCGGTGGATTTTCGTGAGGCCTCTGCCGGAAGGGAAGACAGTAGCCGTGGGCTATGATCTCCAGAACCCACACATCTGAAGTAATGGCACGTAATGGCTTCGACAAGATGCTGCGCCAGCCTTCCTCCAACCTGCGAACCATGGGACACGACTGAGCTGAAGCGGCGTTGCCTGAGGGCAAAGAGGCAACTGCCCGAGCGTACCTGGCACCTCGAGTACCTTGCTTCCCACCTCTGGCACTCCTACGGTGGACCCTTTGACTGGCAGCTCCTCTCGCTTTACCAAAGGATGAGTAATAACGAAAGGAATCTCCCCTCCACTGCTGTCCCCTAGGACGAAAAGGCAGAGGTTGGCGAACTGCAGCGCCCAACGACTTTGCTGCAGCTTTGGAGGTCTGCAACTTCTCAAGACTCTCGACAGCCTTGCTGCCAAAAAGATGGACACCATCAAAGGGCATTTTGAGGAGCCGGGCCTGCACATCAGGAGCAAACCCCGACTTCTGCAACCACGCAAACCTGCGTATTACGGTGCTTGCCGCCATGGACCGGCTGACGCAATCTGCCATGTCCAAACCCGACTGAACGGCCTCACACATGGCATCCTCGCCATCCTGGACGATAGCAAGAAAACCATTCTGTTCGTCCCCTTCAGGAATATGTTCAGCCGCTAAGGAAACAGAGTGTGCGTGAAACGTGACAAAGCACATACGGAGTTGGCAGCCTGAAGAGCCATACCCCCTGAAGAAAACACTTTCTTTGCCCAACCATCAAAATGCTTGTCCTCCCTATCAGGAGGGATGGTAGGCTACGACGCCTGCACCACCAAACTCTCCAGAGTGGGGTGCTTGGTCAAATAGCAGGGGTCGCTACTGGCTGGGCGGTATTTTCGTGGCAAAGACTTGCCCACTGCCGGGAGACTCTCCGGAGCAGTCCAAGCCACCGCCACCCTCCTCTGTAGAGCCATATGGAACGGCAGTACCGGGTCAGTTGGTGGACCTTGGTTGAGGATATCTGTGAGGTCATCCTGAAGAAAATCCCCTGGGGAAGCAGACCACCCCAAGTACTCAGTGACCCTATATATAAGGCACCGGTATGAGGCGTCGGCATGGGTGCCAGGCTCAGGCCTACAAAACTCCACCTCCGGAGAGGTGTTCAGACCACTGGCGTTGTGGAGGGACTGACGCAGGTCCTCAATCTGACTATGTCCCGAGAGAATCTCATCTGGCACCTTATCAGGAACCATGCCATCATCAGAGCCCTCATCCACCTCCGAAATGTACTCAAGATGGTGGAAAGTGGGCACGGAATGGGGAACAAAGCCATGCTTGGCCTTGACCAGAGCCTTTCTAGGGGGTTCCACCGTACCCTGGGGTACCCCTGTCGAAACAGCCTCGAAAGGTGTCGAGTGAATCGGCGTCGAACGCGGTGCTGACAGCATCGACAGCGCCGACACAGGCCCTGAGGGCGGAGCCCCGAGTGTGTCCTTCGACAGCCTGGGCGCCGATGTCTTCTTCGAAGACATCACAGTTACACACGGTCTCTAGCGCGTCGAGGACTGGGACCAGGAACGGGTATGACTAATACGATTCCCCTTGTCCGAGCGGGACCGTTCCAGCGAATCATGCCGACCACTCGAGCTCAAAGGCGCACGAGCGGTGTCTCTAGTCCATGGGTGCACAACATACGGCCCGCGGGCCAGTTGCGGCCCGCCATGCTCTTTTGTCCGGCCCGCGAGGCACAAAGACTTTCCTAATGGAGGGCGGCCCGCGGTTGCCCTCCATTAGGAAAGTCTTTGTTGTCTTCCGGGCCGGACAAAACACTGGCCCTCATTGGCTCAGCACACACACGCACCACGTCGCTCCTACAAGCCACGTAATGCGTGTGTGCTGCACCAATGGAGGGCCAGCACTACAGCTGGCGTGGTCCATAAGGCTTGATGCCAGAAGGCATTTCAGCCTTGGACCACGCCAGCCGTAGTAAGATTCCAGCTTACCTGCCGCTTACCTGCCTGCCTTCCAGCACGTCTCCGGTAAGTGGTCTGTTTGTGCTTGTGTGTCGGTCTGTTTTGCTTTATGTTTGTGTGTGTAGGTTGCGAGGGGGGGTTGGATGTGTGTCAGATGTTTGGATTTGAATTTGTATGTATTTGTGTGTATGTTGAGATGTGGGGGTGGGAGGGTGTCGGATGTGTGTCGGATGTTTGGATTTGAATGTATTTGTGTGTATGTTGGGGTGGGGGGGTGTTGGATGTGTGTCGGATGTTTGGATCTGAATGTATTTTGTGTGTATGTTGAGATGCAGGGGTGGGGGGTGTCGGATGTGTGTCGGATGTGTATGAATGTTTGGATTGTAATATTTTTTGTGTGTATGTTGAGATGCGGGGGTGGGGGGGGTGTCAGATGTGTATGAATGTTTGGATTTGAATGTTTTTTGTGTGTATGTTGAGATGGGGGGGTGGGGGGTGTTGGATGTGTGTCGGATGTTTGGATTTGAATGTATTTTGTGTGTATGTTGAGATGCAGGGGTGGGGGGTGTCGGATGTGTGTCGGATGTGTATGAATGTTTGGATTGTAATATTTTTTGTGTGTATGTTGAGATGCGGGGGTGGGGGGTGTCAGATGTGTATGAATGTTTGGATTTGAATTTTTGTGTGTATGTTGAGATGCGGGGGTGGGGGAGTTGTCGGATGTGTATGAATGTTTTGATTTGAATGATTTTTGTGTGCTGAGTTGGGGGGTGGGGGGTTTGTGTCTGTATGGGTGCATGTTTGTGTGTGTGCTGAGTTGGGGGTGGGGGGTTCGGGTCTGTGTGTGTGCCGAGTTGTGGGGTGGGGGTTTGGGTCTGTAAGTTTGCATGTTTGAGAGTGTGCTGAGTTGGGGGGTGGGGGTTCGGGTCTGGTTGGGTGCTTGTGTGTGCTGATTTGGGGGTGCGGGTTTGGAGTTGGGGGTTCGGGTCTGTATGGGTGCATGTTTGTGTGTGCGCTGAGTTGGGGGTGGGGGTTTGGGTCTGTATGGGGCATAGTGTTTGCTTGGGGGTGAGGGGGCCTGGGGCATAGTGTTTGCTTGGGGGTGAGGGGGCCATGGGGCATAGTGTTTGGTTGGGGGTGAGGGGGCCATGGGGCATAGTGTTTGGTTGGGGGTGAGGGATATGGGGCATAGTGTTTGCTTGGGGGTGAGGGGGCCATGGGGCATAGTGTTTGGTTGGGGGTGAGGGGGACATGGGGCATAGTGTTTGGTTGGGGGTGAGGGGGACCTGGGGCATAGTGTTTGGTTGGGGGTGAGGGGGACCTGGGGCATAGTGTTTGCTTGGGGGTGAGTGGGCCATGGGGCATAGTGTTTGGTTGGGGGTGAGTGGGCCATGGGGCACAGTGTTTGGTTGGGGGTGAGGGGGCCATGGGGCACAGTGTTTGGTTGGGGGTGAGGGGGCCATGGGGCACAGTGTTTGCTTGGGGGTGAGGGGGCCATGGGGCATAGTGTTTGCTTGGGGGGTGAGGGGGCCATGGGGCATAGTGTTTGGTTGGGGGTGAGGGACATGGGGCATAGTGTTGCACTCCAAGAGTGAACCCAATAATAAAGCTAAAACAGGCACAGTTAGGAGATGTTCATCTTTGGCTTTTTGAGGAAGCCTGACTCAATGAAGGCCATTCTCCTCTTGGGCAACCCAAATAACAAACTGTAGCAGGCCAAAATAACAGCATGTCCAATCTAGGGTCAATAAAATATATATAAGTTAACTAAACATGCGAGATACAATAACTAAATAGAAATAAATTATAACAATGGAAAATGTGTAGTACAAAATGTAAGTTTGAAATGCAAATAAAAATCGTTACCCCTCAAAAACATTCTTTTTCCATGTGTTTAGTACAAATTGGGGGTTTAAAAAGCCTCCTGCCACGCCCCACCTACCGCCCCGCCCACATTTACTTTTCCGCCCACTATAGCCCTCATGTAAGGTACTTTCGGCGCTCTGTCAAAATCAGTTGTGCACCCCTGCTCTAGTGCGATCACGCCCGACCCACTCGGAGGCACGGACGGACCAGTGCCCTGCGATTCGAGAATCGCTAGCATTTTCTTACCAAAGGAAGCCCATTCCTCCGGAGTCGCATGCTTGGTGGGATAAGCGACCCGCCGACGGGTGGAGTCCTCGGACGAGGAATGTGACCGATGACGGCGCTTCCGGGAGTGCCTCGAAGAGGCAGAGGAGTGGCGGGACCCACTCCGGGACCGAGACCCACTGGACTTCCGACGACGATGCGGAGAGTCGCCCCTCAAATCGTCCGTCGAAAGCCCCGTGGACCTCGACTTCCGGGACTTGGACACCTTACCGACCAACAGTTTCTTCTTGCGCTCCAGCAAGGCTTTGGACATAAGCAACTGGCAGTCGACACAATCATCCATGTCATGGGCCTCCCCGAGGCACCAGAGGCAGGCGTCGTGCGGGTCCGTCACCGACATCTTGGACCTGCAGTCCCCACACTTCTTGAAGCCCGGACGCAGGGTGGAAGAAGAGGAAGACATCTCGAAAACATCTCACAAATGAAAGAACAGAACTCCAAAGAGTCGTGGTGCGCCGAGATCTCCAAAGTGAACACGTTTGTAGAAAAAAACAGAACTGAGGCTACGGTGTCGTGCGTCCTACTTATAACATCCAGTGACGTCAGCGAAAGTCCTCTAGGGCGGCGTGTCGACGACGCAGAAAGATTTTCCGAAGCAGCACAGATGTGGTGATTACTGTCATAGATGGATATGGAATACGTCGGAGGACCCAATCCTGTCAAATGGGGGATACTCGCACTGTTTTACTTTCATTTGCTATGACCAGGTCACTCCCACCTTACTGGTCCATGTAGTTGAAGGTTAACTGGCCACTGGCTTCCCTGTTGACACTTCCTGTGCTGCCTCTGTTGGAGCCGCCCTTTGCCTTAGGGCTGCGGGGGCTGTATGGGCAGGGGGCTGCCCTGGGAGGGCTGGTTATGAGGTGGGAAGGATCCAATCACTTGCCTGTAAGGCGGGATGGAGGGGGTGGAAGGGTTGAGACCAGGAGATGGAGGCCGTGGCACGAGATGCACACAGGGAATCCAAACACTTTTTTTTTTACAGAGTTTTGTTAAATAAATAAAAATGGGGTCGCACACTGCTGCTCCACTCACCTGCTTCTTTTCTAAGAAAAAAACAATTTGGAGACAGAACCCCTACTAGATTTGAGAGACCTGTATAGTGGGAGAGGCGCCCATCAATGCAATCTAGATATTACACAATGCAATATGGAGACAGAACCCTACTAGATTTGAGAGACCTGTATAGTGGGAGAGAGGCCTATCAATGTAACCTAGATATCATACAATGCAATATGGAGACAGAACCCCTACTAGATTTGAGAAACCTGTATAGGTCTATATAGGAGGTGGGGAGGTCTGTGTCTAGCCGGTCAGATAGGTACAATATTAAATACTGATTGAATTTCTCCAAGTTGAGGGTGGGGCGAGATATGCAGTGGAGAATAATCACCTTGTTTATTGTGGGTTTGGTAAGAGGCTCGGATTCTAGGGTAGGGTAGTTGCTCTACTACTGACCCAGGCCACTCCTACCTTACTGGTCCTTGTAGGTTGATGGTTGACAGCTCACCACTGCTTCCCCTGCTGACACCTCTGAGCCATCTGTTGGAGGCCCTTGGCCTTAGGGCCCTTAACAGCAGGGCTGCACGGGCACAGGGCTCAGAGGACCTGAGTAGGGGGCGGGACGGGAGGCGAGAGGGAAGGAGGGAAGGAAGGTGCAGGAAGAGGGCGCGGGGTGGGAGCGGGTTTGCAGGGGCCTCAGGGCCTTCCTTGAATACACTAAAGATAAGCCACCAACAGCAGCAGCAGCAGACGGGCAACACTCACCATGCTCCGATGGGAAATAAAAAACGGCCATCAAAATGACACTGCATTACTTACCGTAAAAGCATTTCTGATGGTTGTATCTGCTTAGATTCACATGCTGTGCATAGGTCCGACATCCAGTGGTCACTGCGGAGTATTGCATTTTGTTTTTCGTAGTCGAAAAGGGGACGTCGACAAGGCGTGTCTGTAACACTATCCCTATAGTGACGTGCGTTGTACCCACAATCCCTCACGCGTCGAGGTCCCTCTGTTTGTATTTTTCTGCCCTGAGGGAGCCTTCTAGACGTGAGTGAGTACAGAAAAGAGAGAAATATAGTAGAGGATGTCTATGTTCCTTCCATCCGAGCGGGCGCATGTGAATCTAAGCAGATACAACCATCAGAAATGCTTTTACGGTAAGTAATGCATTGTCTTCTGATGTTTGTTAATCTGCTTAGAATCACATGCTGTGCATAGACTAGCGAGCAGTACCCGGAGTTGGCGGTGGGTTATGAGAAGGAACAGTTGAGAAAAGATGTCTTAATACTGCCTGTCCCACCTGGGAGTCAGATCTAGAGTGTGCATCTAGACAGTAGTGTTTTGTAAAGGTGTGCACAGAACTCCAGGTAGCCGCTTTGCAGATGGACTCAAGGGGAACATTTGCAATGAATGCTATGGAAGCCCCAGTGCCTCGAGTGGAATGTGCTCTTGGCTTGAAGGGTAGTTCTCTCTTAGCAAGAGTGTAACAGAGAGTGATGCATTGTACAATCCATCTAGATATAGTGGACTTAGAGACTGCATCTCCTTCTCTTCCTACTGCCACCGAGACAAAGAACTGATTAGTCTTTCTCAGTGATCTGGTTCTTTCCATGTAGAACATGACAGCTCTGCGTACATCTAGTGTATGCAGACTTTTTTCTCCCAAGCTGGAAGGGTTTTGAAAGAACGTTGGTAGTTCTATAGATTGGTTTACATGAAATTTTGAGATTAATTTTGGTGCAAACCTTGGGTGTGTGCGAAGAACCACCTTATCCTTGTGAACTGATACGAAGGGGTCTAGTACAGAAAGAGCCTGTAGTTCACTTACTCTCCTAATGGAGGTGATAGCTATTAGGAAAGCAGTCTTAAGAGTGAGGTATTTAAGAGTTGCCTTGTGCATGGGTTCGAAAGGAGTGCCCATGAGTCTAGAAAGTACCACGTTTAAGTCCCATCCAGGAGCTGGGTTAGCTATCGGGGGGTGTATTCTTTTTACCCCTTCCATAAAGGCCTTGATAACTGGTATCTTCCACCACGACACTTTAAGTTGGGAAGTGGTGTATGCAGAAAGTGCCGCTAGGTGGACTTTAATGGAATTAAACACTAGACCTGAATCCAGTAAATGGGTCAAGTACAGAATAATGTTAGTGGCAGAGCAGTCAACAGGGTTGATGTTTTTACTTCTACACCAGATGACAAATCTTTTCCACTTGCTAGAATAGCAGTGGCGAGTATTAGGTTTTCTGGCTTCCCTGAGGATGTCCATACATCTCTGAGGGAGATGTAAATGTCCAAATTCTATGATCTCAGGAGCCAGGCTGCCAAGTTCATGGTCTGAGGGCATGGATGCAGTGTCCTGCCCTTGTCTTGTGACAGCATGTTGTACGGGCAGGGAAGTTTCATTGGGGGAGATAGGGACATCTCCATCAAGTGAGCGAACCATGGCTGCCGGGCCCACATTGGGGCTACTAGTATCATGGTAACCTGCTCTTGGTGCATCTTGTGCACCACTTTGTTGAGGAGGGGAGTCGGGGGAAAGGCGTAAACAAATTTCCCTGACCATTGAATCAACAGACCGTTCCCCTTGGACTGGTTCTGGGGGTACCTGGAGGCGTAGCTTTGGCATTGTGAGTTCTCCAGGGTTGCGAACAGGTCTATTTCCGGGAAACCCCATTGCGTGAAGACGTCTAAGACGATGTTTTTGTGTAATTGCCATTCGTACTCTTTGGGTAGGGGGAAGTCTCTGCTGAGTTTGTCTGCTAGCAGATTGAGTTCCCCTGGTACATGTTGACAGTAGGAACATGTTGTGTTTGAGAGCCCACTTCCATATATTCTGGGACAGTTTGGACAGTCCTGGAGAGTGAGTGCCCCCTTGTTTGTTGAGATAGTGCATGGCTGTGGTGCTGTCTGTGGGGACTATCACTGTCTTTCCTTGTAAGTGTTCCTGAAAGGCTTTCAGTGCTTTGAACACTGCTAATAGTTCCAGCAGGTTTATATGCTTGGATGCTAAGCTCGGAGTCCACACTCCGTGAGCAGTCTGATGGGATAGGTGAGCCCCCCATCCTGTAAGGGATGCGTCTGTGGTTAGAGTGGCTTCCACTGCGGGTGTGGCAAAAGTTTTCCCTAATAACAGGTTTTCCTTTGTCCACCACCGTAGCGAGAGAACCAAGGCCTGCGAGACTACCACCAGATCGTCCCATTGTCCGCTGGCCTGACACCACTGGCTGTAGAGCCACTCTTGCATTGGGCGCATGCGCAGGCGCGCGTGAGGTACCAAATAAATACATGACGCCATCATCCCTAGCAAGCGCATTGCTTTGCGTACCGTCACCTCTCGACCTGCCACATATTGGGGGAACTGAAACAGCATGTTTTGGACCCTCTCGGAGGGGAAGACGAGGCCGTCCTTTGTTCGAATTAGAGCCCCTAGGAATTGTTTGATTTGGCTGGGGTCTAAGCTGGACTTCTTTTCGTTGATGGAGAAGCCCAGTTGGGACAAAAGGTCTACGGTCCTTTGGGTATTGGAGAAGCATGTTTTGTAAGAATCCCCTGTTATGAGCCAGTCGTCGAGGTACGGGTAAACCGGGATGGATAATCTGCGCAGGTGGGCCGCTGCCACTGCCAGTACTTTCGTAAATACCCTTGGTGCAGATGCTATCCCGAAGGGTAGTACTCTGAACTGATAGTGTTTGTTCTCTATCTTGAACCTGAGGTATTTTCTGTGCGCTGGCAACATTAAAATATGAAAGTATGCATCTTTCATGTCTAGTGTTGTCATGTAATCCCCCTGTGATAACAGTGGGATTACTTCCTGCAAGGTCACCACACGAAACTTTTGGGGTTTGACAAAGTTGTTCGCTGGGCGCAGATCTAATACAGGGCGCATGGTTAAGTCCTTTTTGGGTACAAGGAAGTACACTGAATAAATACCTTCTGTTACCTGAGATAGGGGGACAGCCTCTATAGCTTCTTTTTTCAGTAGCTCTTCTACTTCTTGAAGAAGAATAGTGAGGTGTTCCGGTGTCATGCGTCGGTTCCGTGGGGGTCTGTATTTCGGGGAACCGTTGAATTCGATGCAGTATCCGTGGGCTATGGTGGATAATACCCAGCGGTCTGACGTTATTCCCTCCCATGCTGAAAGGAACGATGTTAGCCGGCCCCCGACCGGTGATGCATGGGAGGGGACCCGAATCTTTGGGTCATTTGTTGGTATTGGGCGTGGGGCCTTTTGGACTGGAGCCGCGCCCTCTTCCCTTGCCACGACGTTGGCCCCTTTGACTGAACTGGGTGCTTTGGTTAGAGGGCCAGTTGGTAGCAGAGTAAAATTGTTGTTGGCTTTGCTGCTGGCGTTGGCCACGAAAGGAGCGTCTATTGCCATAGCTGCGTCTGTTAGGTGGCCTATAAATTTGGTCAAGAGTCTTGATGGTATCAAACTCCTTCTTCGCATGTTCTAGGGCCTCATCAACTGCTTTCCCAAACAGCTGTGTTTGCTCTATGGGCTTATTTATTAGGGAAGCCTGGGTTTCTGGCTTAAATCCCGAATTGCGCAGCCAGACATGGCGTTTGAGAAGTATTCCCTGAACCAGGGAGCGGCCAGCTGTCTCTGCGGCATCTAAGGAGTTCTTTACGATGCCCTGGTTTACAAGAGTTCCCTCTGATATAGTAGCCAACAGGCGTGCGCGCAGGGGTTCTGGTGCGTCCTCTGCTTCGCTGCGCAGCTTGCTCCACTGTGCATCTGCGTAGCTAGCTAGTAGGGAATTGTTATTCGCGATCCTGGTTGAGAAGGCGGCGGATGTCGTGATTCTCTTCCCAAGTGCATAGAGCTTCTTGCCCTCTTTGTCAGGTGGTGCCTCACTAGTAGATAGTGGTACCCCCGCTCTCTTTCTTGTGTTAGTCACTACCAGAGAGTCCGGGATAGAATGTCCCCTGATGTACAAAGGGTCAGAAGAGGAAGGGCTGAAGAGCTTTTCTATCCGAGGGTTGACCCCTCTGACTAAGGCCGGATTGGAAAGGGAAGGAGAAGCCAGGAGCGGAATGGACTTGCTGACCGGGGCTTTTTCTACAAAGTCTATGTCCGGAAGGGTCTCCCCTGTGTCTATTTCAAAATGCGCTGCTGCCTTGCGCAATAGTGCATTAAGTGAAGGCTGGTCATCTATGGGGGAGGTGTTCCCAATAGGTGAGTCCTTGGGAGGAGAAGTATGAAAGACATCAGGGTCTGAGTGCACTGATGGGGATTGCCAAGGCTGCACTGATGGGGAGTGCCAGGGCTGTGAGGTAGCTGTATCTTCTTCAAAAGCTCCTGCGCTAGTGTAAGGGTCTTCCTCAAACCTCTCCTCCTCAAGTTCTTCCTCTCACCTAAACACTCCTCATCTTCCTGGAGGTATTGCTCCTCTTCAGTGAGGTCATATGCATCTGTAGAAGGGGTAAACAGCCTAGGAATCTTGACCCTAGGGTCATCCTGGGTCCATTCTCTTGGTCTTTTGGGTGTGGGTGGGTTTTGGCTACCCAAAAACCTCTCCATCTTTTCCATACAAGAATGGAGTCTTTCCAGGGTCTCATGGGGAACCCCTGAATAGTCTAGAGGGGGGAAATCAGTGTTTTCGGCTTCAAAACGCTTCGAACGCTCCCACAACGTCGACGAAAGGTTGCCGTCGCCCTCAGAAAAGCCCTCCAGTAGTTCAGAAGTGCCTTTAGATGGATGGGGCAGTTCCTGGCTACTCTTGTGCTTTTTCGGCGTTTCTATATCCTTGGGTGTGGTATTCGACGTCTGTTTCGTCGTCCGCTTGCGTTTGTCCTCAGAAACAATTCTCGCCAGACTCTCGACGACAAGTTCGTCAGTCGAGGGTTCTGGAGTCGGCGTTGCGCGTTGTTTTTCGACGGCCGCTCTATGGAGCGTTACGTCGGATGTTTTTGGGGTAGCGCCCGTATTAGATAAAAGCCCAATCGCTGGTCGCGGCTGCGTTTGCGGGTGGTGCTTGAGACCCTTGCGGTCTGAGGTCGACGCCGGAGTGCCCTGCGTCCCCTTCGGCGCTGGTGGATCCTTCGTCCTGGACGAAGAAGAGCCGTGGGTTGTGTGCTTAGGCCTATGGGGTCTGTGTGCGTCCTTGTCGCCGGGGTGTACATCCCCATAAGCAGGGCGTGAGCCGAGCCCGTCGGGGCCGGGGACGGACGTCGAGGAGCGCGAGCGCTCCTTCTGGGGGTTAATGACTTCCGTAACGGACGTCGAGTTATCACCCTCCTCGTCACTTTCTGTAACAGCGGCGGCGGGTGAGGAAACTGACTTCGACATTGCGTAGTCCGCCCACCTCTTAACTTTCCGTTCTTTAAGAGTTCTTGGTTTCAAGAGCTTACAGGCCGCGCAACTGTCCTCTTTATGATCGAGGGGCAAGCAACGATTACAGAGCTTGTGTTTGTCCTTCCAAGTGTATTTGCCCCTACAGCGTGGGCAAAACTTAAAAGGTGTCCTCTCCATAGCTGAGGCAATAAAAACTGGTGATAACAACCCCAAGGGAAAGAGGGGAGAAAGAAAGACATTCTCGACGAGAAGGTAAAAGTTCGAAACCCCCACTCTCCCTACTGTATGTTGGCCGGCGAGGCCTGGCCACGTGTTCGGCAGCGCCGAAGGATCTCCTCCGTCTCTTCTCCTCTGTCGAAAACTTGCTCGGCGGAGAAACAGCTTCACAGCTAACGTCGAGGGGAGGGATCTTTAACAATATGTATATATTAAGGACCGAGGTAGTAATTGTTTAGCAATGTCTCTCTAGGAGCTCCGCGTAAGGCGACCATAAGCTGGGCGGCAAAAAACAATCTGAGGGACCTCGACGCGTGAGGGATTGTGGGTACAACGCACGTCACTATAGGGATAGTGTTACAGACACGCCTTGTCGACGTCCCCTTTGACTACGAAAAACAAAATGCAATACTCCGCAGTGACCACTGGATGTCGGACCTATGCACAGCATGTGATTCTAAGCAGATTAACAAACATCAGAAACATCTTTTCTCGGTCCTTGAAATTCATGATCTTCGCAATCAGGGGTCTTGTGGGTGCTCCTGGGCAGGGCTTCCTGGTCAGGGCCTTATGTACTCTCTCCACCACAAAGCCCCCTGATAAGTTCCCTGCCCCCACCTCCCGAAGCAGTAGGCTCTCTATGTAGTTCGTGGGGTCTCTGCCTTCTTCTCCCTCAGGCAGTCCCACTATTTGCACGTTGTTGCGCCGGGCTCTCCCCTATGCTCAAAGGTGTGTATACCATTGAGCGCCTCCGTCATCTGGGGTGGGTGGTCGTTAAGTTCGCTGTGTTACTCTGCACCTGCTGTTCCGCGGTATTGACCCTCTATGCCAGATTCCTCACGTCTTGCCTGAGGAGCCCCACGTCCACTATCGCCGCATCCATCTTGTACTCGAGTGAGGTTTTCAGCACCGCTATGGCTTAGAGTACGAGGCCCTTCTCCATTGCCTTCTCGCCCTGTGTAGGTGTGGATGTGCTGGAACCCGCCTTGGCGCTTCAGTCTGTGGGCGCATTTCTTTTCTGGGCGAACGTCTCCATGTTGGTTTGTCTTCCTCCCACCCACCCCCTTTCTGCTTCTCCGGCATACCTGTGCCGGTAGTGTTGTTGCCTTTACGCCAGGGCCCCAGTCTCTTTTCCTCTCTGCCGTCACAGTCTTGCCTTGCCTGCGTCCTGACTTCCTCCACCCTTATTCGCTCAGTCTGCCTGCCACCACCTTGGTGTTTACCGGGGATTCACTGGATGCATTGAGTGTGTCAGGTCCGGTGATGGGTTCCTCCTCAGTCTGTATCTTGAGGGGCACTCACCCCTTGTTTGATCATCCGCACCGACTTCTTTCGGCTGGTTTGGGGCCCCTCCCAATGTGTTGTGGGCTCCCTCTCTGCTCAGGTGGGTAGGCTTGCTATTCCGGCTTGTAGTGCCTTTTGTACTCCGTATGATGTACCCCCCCCCTCTTCTGGGGCCTAATAGTCTGAGCAGGGTTGAGGGGCCTTGGTTTCCACTACGGTGCGCACTCTTCTCAGGCCAGGGATGTGCAACCGTTGTACTTGACCTTTTATGTGCTCCCCTGCTGGCTAGCGCCGCTGTTGGTGATGGTCCTGAGCATGCCTAGACTGCTGTCTGCCCTGCGTGGTGCACGGTCGCCTATTTCATCTGCCCCACCTGGCTTCTGGGACCTTCTATGACATGGGCTTCTGATCCTCGTGGATATGTGGATTGTGCCCTCTTACGTACCTGGTGTCTTTTGGTTACTGGTCTATTGTACCTCTTCCTCCAGGAAGGTGCACTGCGCCATGATGCCCCTTGGTGTGAAGATGTATCCCTGCACCGTGGCTTGCCTTTCGCTTGCCGCTGCCGTTTCCTATGCTCTGTCTTCCGTTGGCCTGCTCCGGTGTAATGGATTTGCAGATCCTTCTCCCCTTGTGTGTCTCTAGTCTGGGTGGCCTGGTCGCCCCGTACCCAGCTGCGGCCCCCCGCCGTATGCCGGCGGCTGATGTTGATCAGACACGCCTCGTTGTGGGCCAACCACCTTGTTCATGCGGTCCTGTACGGGACCATGCAATGTCATTCTTGCCTCAAGAATCCCCCTTATCCGAGGCAGTTGACTGTGCTCTCCCTCGTACCCTATGTCCTGCAGTTCAGTTCCACATATCAGGTCTCTACTCCAGAGTACCGAGGCAGCCGCTGGCCAACTTGGCCAACCAGCAGCTGGCCCTGTGCTTTTACCCGCTGCCTCTGCAGGACTTTGGATCACTGCCTGCTAGTCCCGTACTTGATTGTTGGGCACTTCTCCCCTCCTTTTTGCTCTGTCTTCCTTCGGCTTGCCATCTGGGTGGGATGCCCTGATAACAATTGCTCCAGTCAAATGGATCTGCAGAGCCTTCAACTCTGGTCTGTCTCTAGTCTGGGTGGTCTGTGCACCCCCTACCCAGCTGCGGCCCGCCGCCGTATGCTGCGACTGATGTTGATTAGACACGCCTCGTTGTGGGCCAACCACCTTGTTCATGCGGTCTGGTATGGGACCATGCGATGCCCTACTTGCCTCACGAATCACCCTTGTCCGAGGCAGTGGGCTGTGTCCCCCCTCGTACCTGATGTCCTGCAGTTCGGTTCCACGTGTCAGGTCTCGGCTGCGAGTTTCATGGAGGCTACCGGCCAATCTGGCTAATCTGCAGCTGGCCCCATACTTTTAGCCGCTGCCTCTGCAGGACTTTGGATCACTGCCTACTAATCCCGTACTTGATCGCCAGGCACTTCTCCCCTAGTCAGAACCCTCTTACGGGTCAGCCGTGCCCAAAATGTGGACTCTCCTCTTGCTTCTAGGTCCACACCACCAGCGTTCTTCATCGCAGCCTGTGCTTCTGCCTTAAGGGCGTAGCGTCTTTTTTAAAATCTGTGTCTGCACGCCCCTCGTGGCAGGCAGGGTCTCGCACCACGACCCCAGGGTGTTGGACACCTTGCTTGCTTGCTGGATGGCCCGCCTGCCAATCTCGTCCTTCCTGTGTGCTGGTGGCTCGTGCCGGTACGGGCTGTCGCGCCCCCTATTTTGTGAGCTGGCTTTGCTGCTGCTTCAGTCGTCTTGCTGGTCTAATCCCGTTCCAATTTCTTCTGGGATTTCTGCCAGCTATGCCACAGACCTTCAGACCCCTCTCTACCGCTTTTCATGCGGTTTCTCATGTGTAGTCTCCCAGCCTTTCCGATCGGATCATGCAGGAGCTCCTGGGTTTCCGCTCCTCAACGCATGGCTGCCAGACCAAGCACCTACGATTTTCATATTTATGATGAATCTTCCTGACCTGCGTCAAGCCCAGACATTTTTGCTTGGCCTTGGTAATTATTTTACCTAGTCTCTAGGTGAATGCGAATCTTGGACTTTTACTCTTCATGGGTGACCTTTTTACATCTCTACATAGTGTATGGTTGGAGTTATAGTTTCCTACAACATTTGGGCTTAGGCTGGGTTGCCCCTTTGGTAAGTTCTCCATAATGTACTTGGGTGAACTACTGTTCCAAAGGGGTAAAGAGGGCTTTTCATCCCCTTTTTATATAGTGAGCCAGCACACCCCACCTTATGTGAAGTGCTGGGGGATAAAATGTATCCCCTTTCTTATTTACCTGGGTACATTTTTGTTACAATTGCAAGTTTACTTGAATGGCTAGTGGCAGTTTTTGGTAATGCACAAAAGGACCACCATTCTACTAGAATGGTGGGGTCCTTTTTTCACCATTTGTGTACTTGTGTTTCTGAGGTCTTCCTCTGCCATTCTAGGAAGGAACGACCTTAGTGGAAGTTTTGTCTTCAGCGGGAAAT
Source organism: Ambystoma mexicanum (assembly GCF_040938575.1). Taxonomy (NCBI): domain Eukaryota; kingdom Metazoa; phylum Chordata; class Amphibia; order Caudata; family Ambystomatidae; genus Ambystoma; species Ambystoma mexicanum. The sequence continues at coordinate 180,019,876 of NC_090921.1, forward strand.
TAGAAGTTACTCACCGTAGTGACTAATGTACTCTTAGTCCTTAGTCCCCTTTCCTCCATACTGCATGGGCGTCCGTTCCAAAGAACGGGAGACTGAACCTTTTTCAAATGAAAAAAAACCTTCCCCTTTAAATTTAGAGGCACATGGGGCACGTGGGGGTGCGGCCCTGGGAGCAGGCCCTGCCTTGACCCTGCCCTCCGGCGCCACACCTCAGTCCCCATAGACCCGTTGACAATACATTAATATTGTCCAATGACACCAGTTTTATTAGGGGGAGGATGGTGGGACGCTTGGAGGAAAGGGGACTAAGTCACTACGGTGAGTAACTTATAATTACTCTTATGTCCCGTCCCCTTTCCTCCATACTGCATGGACGAGTACAACTGAATGTAGCCCGAGGGAGGAGAGAAGAACCCCCCCTTAAGCAAACAGGTTTCTAAGAAGCGCCTATCCGAAAGCCGGATCTGATCTAGATCCGGCATCCAAACAGTAATGCTTGCAAAAAGCCGAAGGGGTGGCCCAGGTGGCCGCCCTGCCCATGACCTGCCAGGGTACATGCAGCTGGAGGGAGATGGCAGTTGCCTTGGCTCTAACCTTATGGGTATGATAGTTGGCCGGAAGTGGCTTATGCTGTCCCTTGTAGGCTTCTTTGATGGCTGCGACCATCCAACGGGATATGGAGACCTTGGATGCCTAATACCTGGGTCTTGAACTTCCAAAGATGATAAAAAGCACTTCCGACTTGCAGAAGCCCTTTGTTCTGTCCAAGTAGAATTTCAGTGCACGCCTGACATCAAGGCAGTGCAAGTCTTTGTCTCTCGTCCTTAGGATCTGAGAATAACGTAGGCAGGACAATTTTCTCGTTTAGGTGCAACGCAGACGGCACCTTAGGCAGGAAAGCTGGGTGTGTCCGGAGGACAACCTTGTCCCTGTAAAACGTAGTGTATGGCTCCGAGGCAACCAGTGCCTGGATTTTGCGAGCCGAGGGGAAGCCGACCAACAAGGCTGTCTTAATGGTGACCAGCCTGATGGCCACGGATGCCATTGGTTCAAATGGTTTGTGCGTCAGGGTGCCCAGGACTATGTTGTGGTCCCACACAGGGTACGGCCTCTTCATGGGCGGGTAGTGTCTGGCAAGACCCGTCAAATGTCTGACAATCGGGTTGGAAGAGGAAAAACTCTCCTCCTCAGAGTTTCTGTATGCCCCAATGGCTGCCAGGTAGGTGTGGCAAGTGTCCACCTGCACACCTGAATGGGAGAGTTGCGCCGAAAAAGAGCATGTCGTCCAGGGAACACGTCAGCGGGTCGAATCCCTTCGGGTCTACCCAGTGACAGAACCTGGTCCACTTGCTTTTATACTGGGCCCTGGTAGATTTGCTCCTGGTGCCCTGTATGATCTCTAGATTAGCCTGAGAGAGGCCGAGATGTCCTAGCATGACCTGTTCAGGAACCACGCTGCGAGGGCCAATTTCTCTGGTGCGGGATAGATAACCCTGCCCCCTTGCTGCGCCAGCAAATGTGCTGGGCCTGTCGGCAGGCGAATGGAAGGGCTCTCAGAGAAGCTAAGAAGCTCCGAAAACCATGGCCCGATTGGCCATCATGGAGCTATTAGGATGATGCCGAGGAGGCGAGACTCCTTGCTCTTGCATATCACCCTGTGAATCAGTGGAGTGGGCAGAAAGACGTATGCTGTCATGTCGTCCCACCTGATCTGAAAGGCATCACCCAGGGATCCCGGGCCCTACCCCTGCCAGGAGGCAAACAATTGGCCCTTCCTGTTGCCCTGGGAGACCAAGAGGTCCACCTGAGGGTGACCCCATTTGCAAAAGATCTTCTGGCACGACTAGGTCATTCAACTGCCACTCATAGTTGTCTGCTCCCAGTCTGCTGAGCCCGTCTGCCTCCAATTTGGATTGCCCCGGCAGGTGGACCGCCATGTGAGGTAGATGTTCTCCAAGGCCCATTCCCACATGCTTACTGCGAGCTGGCACAGTAGGGGGTCGGGGTTAATCTGGTACCTCCCTGCTTGTTGACAAAACATGCTGGTCGAGTTGTCCGTCTGAATGAGGGCGACCTTGCCCTCTATCGCCGGAAGGAAGGCCCCGAGCACCAGCCTGTTGGCCTTCGATTCCAGCCAATTGTTTTGGTACTCCTGCTCCCGTTGGGTCCAGGTGCCATGGACACAGTGGTTGTCCAGAGTGGCCCCCCACCCATCGAGAGAGGAGTCTGTGGTGATGGTGACCTGTGGTGTGGGTTGCCAGAAAGGCTTGCCTGTCCGCAGGATGCAGTCCCTGGACCACCATGTAACATTTGGGTGAAGTGACAGTCACGTTGATCATCTGACTGATGGCCCCGTTCCTGATTACAAGATGCTGCAAAGTGCAGCTGTATCCTCCTCATCCAGAGTCTCGTGTGGGGGCACGGCCAAGAGGACTGCTGCCATGAGACCCAGTAGGTGTTGGTACCACCAAGCCAAGTTCACTTCTCTGCTTAGGAAGTGCGCTGGGGCCCTCTGGATGGCTGTGATCTCGTCCTCTAAGGGAAAAACCTTCTCGGAGCATGTGTCCCAAATGAGGGCTGCAGTTGTGACTTGAGGTAGAGAGAAAAAACCAGCTCATGCAGTGTTCATAAGAGCGTGGGGAGTATGGTGCACTTTCTCCAGAGATGTAGCCCTGACGAGCCAGTCGTCGAGGTACGGGTAGATGTGGTGGCCCTGCGCCCTGAGGACGGCAGCCACAGAGTTCATTAGCCTGGTAAAGACCCTGGGGGCCGAAAGGAAGCACCTTGTATTGGAAATGGTAGCCCATGGACCTGAATCGGAGAAAGCAACGATGAGGCTGCCAGATCAGGACGTGTAGGTACGTGTCCTTCAGATCCAGGGAGCAAAGCCAGTCTCCCTTGCACAATGTCTCCGCTATCAAAGCTGGCTCATCCATCTTGAATTTTTGTAGAGGTAGGGAGATGTTGAGGGTGCAAAGGTCCAGCACAACTCTCAGGCCCGCCTGGTTCTTTTTCTGAATGGTGAAAATCCTGGAGTAAAAGCCCAAGCCTCGCTGGGAGGCTGGGACTTCCTCCACTGCCTGGCTCTCGACGAGCGAACAGATCTCCGCCAAAAGATTGCTGTCCCAACCTGTGGGAGTGGAGGGGAGGAGAGGCTGGGATTGGCAGGCGGTACCCCATGGAGACTACGGAGGATCCAGGGGTCAGCGAAATTCTGGTGCCAGAAATGTGCACAAAGAGCAAGCCTGGCCCCCCACTGGAGACATGTGCACTCGAAGGGGTGGGTCATGCCTTCTATCCCTCTGATGCTGCGGAGGGGAACTGGAAAAAGCCCTTGCCCCCCCGCCCTCCCCTTTTGTTGCTTGCACCGATGCTGGGACAGCGAGCAGTTAGGCTGCCTGGACCTCTGCTCTTTGAAGCGGCAGAACCCTCCGTACGTACACCCCTTCTCAGAGTGCTGCTGTGACTGGGTGTACTGTTTGGGCATGGTATTTGTAAGGATGGATAAAGACTTGGCCATTTGAGAGTGCTTTTTCTTTTTGTCCAGCTCCTCGTCTGTTGTGGAGTGGAAGAGGTCACCCCCGTCAAAAGGAAGATCTAAAATGCGCTCCTGGACATCAGGGTTCAACTTCGTAGCATGGGCAGTTCTTCTCATGTCCGTGGCAACACAGAAGCAGATCGCAAAGCATGATCATTCTTTGATCATGAAACACAAAAATAGAGAACTCTAGGAATAGACCTCTTTACTAAATTTTGTGAACAAAACATTAAGTCTATTGCAGAGTAACCTTTGTATGTATTCCTGTTTTTCATCTCCTTTTTTGGAATGTTTATTGGTATTTATTGCTGAATAGGATATCTTCTCTGAATGTTGATATATTTTTTCTTTGATTTTTTTCCCCCATGTCTAGAGAAATGTTTTCAACTCTTTTTTCAATATGTTATTGTCAAGCTTTGTTTAATTTATCTTGACTTTTTAATTTATCATTAATAAATGGTTAATACTTTTCCAGACATACATTTGGTGTTTTCTTACCTGTGACTCTATACATGAGCACAGAACATTTCTGGGTAAAGAAAAGTGACATAAGGACAGTAAGTTTATGACTGTTTAGAGTGTGGATTGCTCCATTTTTGCTTGCTCCTTGGCAATACAGATGGCACTGCCAGAGGTGTGGTGTGAAAGTGGGCCACGGAGGACTCCATGATGTCCTGCACCACAATCTTGGCCTCTGCCAATCCCGCCTTGAATCGTGATTGGCTCTGCGCTGGAAGCTCTGGGAGGAAATCCGCAATTTCTCATCAGAGCCTCTGGTTATCTGCTGCCAGCATGGCATTCGCGTTGGCTTGACGCAGGTGCAAGGGCGGGTTGGAATATAGCTTCTTCCCATATGCCTACAAGATCTTCTCCTTGCCTAGTAGCGCCGCAGAGGAGGAGGCTGATGACGTCTGAGGCTTGGAGTACAGTGATGCCGCAGCGATCACAGGAGTGTGGCTGAGAATGGGCCAATAGCAAGAGTGCATCTTCCCCCCGGCTCCCCCCCATCTGCCTGTACTTGGCGTCCAGGCGTTTATTCACCGGCTGGGCTGAGTGGGGGTTGAGCCAACCCTTCTTGGCCAGGGCAACTACGTCCTTCTGCATCGGGATCCTTGTTCTGGAAACGCAATGTAGCGTGAGGACTTCTGCAAGGACCCCCCCCTCTCTGCCAGCCCTGCCAGACGTTTGTGGAAGGCCTTGGCTGAAGAGGACATGTCTGGGTCGTCGTCCTCATCTGTATCCACATGTGGGTCCGGCGTCAGAGGGGGTTGGGGGTACTTTGGTAGAAGCTACGGGCTGAGATGCAGGGCCTGGAGCTGGAGGCTGGTACGGAACCGCCTGCTAAATCCGTTGGGGTCCGGAGCGGGCTGCTGAGGCTAAACAGGGACCAGAGGGGCCTGTACTGGAGCCTGCGGTGCCGGAGCCATTTGGGGGGGAGAAAGAGCCTGATGGCGTCCGAGGATCACCCCCATCTGTGGAGACTTCATGAGCCAGAGGAACTTATCAAAGAACCTGTCCTCGCAGGCTGGAATGGTGGTAGGGGGTACTGACGGGGTCGCGGGCGGCTGCTGGAGCTGTTCTGTGCCCTGCCCGTATGGAAGCAGCGGAATACTGCCTTGCGCAAAGGAAGGGTAAGCGGTAGGCCACATACCTGGTTGAGACCATCCCACCTCGACACACGGTCCTCCACCTGCCTTCATTGTAGGGGCATCTGCCGGATGTCTGGATTTTCTGGCGCGGTGGCCATTTTGTTGAGCTTCCTTCCACATGCCTGCGTCATGTTGCTCGGCTTGCTGGACCCCGCCCCATCCAGGACTCTGGAGTGTGGATCATGGAGCCTACCCTGTTCCTCAGGCCGGGGCCTGGTAGGCGTTAAGCCCTCGGCGGATCTGCCGGTAGAACTGCATCAAGTCACCCCCTCGGACATGATGGCGGTACTAGGGCGTAGCCCCTCAGGTGAAGACCCGGTAAAAGAATATTCCTGTCCCTTAGCATAGTCACCGGGAGGATCTACTGATCCCTCGGAATGTCGGCTGGTAGCTAAAACAGCCTTAGTATTGTGCTGTTATCAGGACCTGAGCAGTCCCTCCTGCGCGGGCGTGTCCTTGGGAAGGAGTCTCCCTTGCGGGGTGCACTGGAAAAGAGCATCCCTACCTTGGGCTTGGATTAGTGATAGATTAAGTCCTTTAGGTCCTCTGGAGGTGATCTGTGGAAGAGCCCCCTCCACCTGGCCAGTCTGTTCTTCAGAGACCTTGAGGAAAGCGCATTGCACGTGGTACAAGCTTACCTGCCGTGGTCAGGGTCAAGGCACTGTAGGCATAGAGCGTGGGGGTCTTTAGTCGGGAAGAGCCTGTCGCAGGATGGACACCTGCTGAACCCTGTAGAAGTCGACATGCGCTGGGGAGGAGCACGACACCTGAGGACCGTGTACCTGAACGATAAAAAGGCAAAATACAAGTGCATGGAATTACATGACCGAAGCCAAACCCAGGGGTGCTGGTGAATTCGGCCTATTCCCGTCGACGTGGAAAAGGGGACTGAGGTGTGGTGCCAGAGGGCGGAGTCAGGGCAGCGCATGCTCCCAGGGTCGCACCCCCACGTGCCTCTAAATTTAAAGGGGAAGAAGGTTTTTTTCTGGTGAAAAAGGTTTTGGAAGGAACGCGCATGCAGTATGGAGGAAAGGGGACGGGACGTAAGAGTATCATTTGTATTCCACAGCCAGACTCCAGAGTCTGAGAAAGCAGGAAGCAAGGGAGGCGTCCAAACCTCAGCAGCTCTTTGTCTTTCACTTTGTCTGAAAGGAACCAAGTCTCAATGGGGCGGCTGGCTGTCTTGATTGGACAGCCTGAACGCCCCTTTCTGTAAACTGCAGGGAAAAATTGCAGAAGTTATGCTGTAGTTCCTGAAAAAAATACTCCGAACCTGGAAGCTGACAAGTCGACCACTGGGGCTGAATCCGAATTAAAAAAAAGTCTGTAGCAATTTCCAGCAACTGGAGAGCCTGCTGTGTAACCAGAGCCTGATGTAATCTCTCCTTCCAATCCTACCCAAAGGCTGATGAGATCCAATAGTCTCAGGATGACCTGCATTTTGAGCCATCCCACAACTTACTGCGACCTTGTGGGCTGCAAACCTCCAATACCCTGTGAACTCAAGCCTGAGTGCAGTGTATGGTCTGCCAAAGTCTGAATCCGTCCAAAACTTTGGTGGACACCTCCTGGACCTCCAGAGACACAATTTGACTCCCTGAAGTCCCCTTACCAGGGTGCAGCAATGAGAGTGTGAAGGGAATCCGACCAGCGATAATCATTCGTCATCTGGCTACTGTGAAAAAGGGGCCAAATCTACAGAGCCACAAGAATCAGTGAAGAAACCTTTTCTGGAAGCCTCCTCTGACTGATGCAAGTTCCCATCCAGTGTCCAGTTCTTTCATCACCAGACCAAGAATCCAGGGACTGGGTCCTGTACTGCTGCATCCTGAAGGCATCCACTCCGAAGCTCTCTTCTCCTAAGATACTGTGTGGGCTTGGGGAATACTTGTGTCTGGTGTGCATCCTGTGAGACCGACTGGGTGATTGGGAGTTTGCCCATACCACTTGCCCAGGCCTAATGCTGGAACACGTAGGGAGCCTTCTGTGAGGTTCCCTGAACACTTTAACTCTAAATACTTCTTTAAGAAGATCTCCTATGGAACTTTGACTTTCCTGCAACGGAACCCTAGCTCAACCTGCCTTGAGCTGGAACTAGACCACTAGGGTCCCTCTTCTGCCTCTGAGAGAACTCGGACAATAGACTATGGAAGGAGTGGATAAGAAAAAGGATTCTACCTTGAAAGTATAACGAGTGTAAAAGTACTTAATTGCTGTTAAGCAAGATTGTATACATTACCCTGTGGGAGACTGCACCAGCCTTGATCTTTTAGCACACCACAGTAGTTAAAAGTAAACCACTGCCACCAGCCATTCATCGAGGAAAGGGTAACAAAAATGTTACATGAGAAACTAGACAAAGGGGATACTAAGTAACCCCTCCAGTTATCAATTGTAACAGTGTGTTCTGGGTCTAGAAAGTTACAAATGTAAGTAAAGTCAATTTCAATTCACTGCTCTTGGAAACAGTAGTTTAACCAAGAGAAGGTATTTAAACCTTTGGGAAATCTGGAAGACTTCCCCTGTGCCACTGCACTAAATGTGCAGTGTGACAATGTAAAAAGATGATGCCTATGGAGTTTGTCAGACTCCAAGACCAAAAGAGAGACAGTGTTCAAATGAAAAATACATGAGTGGGAGGAGTGTCTTGCTCTCTCCCAGTAAGAAATGAACAGTCCTAAAATCCAGCAAACGTGCTGGGGGGCTCCATTACAGAACAGAATTTGCACATTCCTAAGAATTCTCCATAACACTTGATAAAGAAATTAGTATGGTAACTGTATCTCTGTGAAAGAAGTTACAAAGTGTCATTAAGTTCATACTTACCTCTGTGTTGCATTCTGCCCCTCTAAAAAGTGTATAAGTTGCTTTGAACGGTCTTTCCCCACTTATGAAAAGTAATACGTATTGGTACGGTTTGATTATTCTTAACTGAATGAGTAAGAGCTTACCAATAGGGTGTAACTGCCATGAATAAAGTTGTGTTCTTCTTAAAGTGCAACATTGGGCTTTGCTTTCCGTGTCTGCTATATACAGATCTAAAACGGTCTTTAAGTTAATACTCGTCTTATGAGTTGCTTGAAGCCCCTCTTAAAAGTATATAGGTCTTACGCACCTTGATTAGCGGCTGCTCTTATAAACTTGTAACCCTAGGTTGTGTTTCTCGGAATTGCTTTGGTGCTTTTCTAAAATAGTTTCATAAAGTTATTACTTCCATTAGAAACTGTAGTATGCACTTCTTCAAAGTATACTGGGTATAACTAGCTATTAGATAGTGGAGATGTATGTACTACTAGGTCAATTACTTACGTGGAAATACATAGTGTATCTTTAAGTGCAATAGGGTTTCGTTTCCTCTGATCTGCTTCTTGCATTCCAAAATAGTTGAGTGTTCATACTTCTCATTGAGTAGCTTGAGCCCCCTCCAGAAATTATAGGAGTTGATTTACTAGCTTTGAACTGAGTTCTACAAAAGTAAAGTTGCAAGGAGTATACTTGTAACAGGGTTAGCTTATTATGAGATTTCTATAACTGAGTCTCTGCATGACTGACAGGGTCTACTACCCATGAATTACTGATGGTATTCAAAAAGTATATCCAGCCTGGCCTTATCCCCAAAGAATAGTATATTACTATCCTAAAAGTATAACCTTAGGTTGGACTCACCTCGAGTTGCTTCTTACTCTTCCAAATAAGGTTATACCTTGGTTTGCATACCATAGGTATTGAGTTGGTTTTTATGATTGTGCCTATATGATGTTATAGTACTGTCTTACCCATGAAGTATGTTGGTCTACTTGTATTCTTATAAACCCTTTATTTTTACAATGCATAGTTTTTCTTCAGACCATGTGTATGCTACAATTTCTTTGTACCAAACTACAGCCCTCTTTCCATTCTAAGCTAAACATGGCTGCTCAGTCCACGCTACCACATTCGCAGGTGGTACAGCCTTCTACTAAGAGTGGAGCTTATCTACTGCCTTATATGGTTTATGTGAAGTCTTGGTAGGACTTTAAAAAAACTGTCCTAACAACGGTTTCTTCTCCACTTTATCCAACCTTAATGCAATGGCTCAGCTGATAATCCCCATATAAAAAAGGTATGGGGTTTCTCGGTTTGCAATTTTTCTAGAGGGTAATGCAAAAATGTAAGACACCAGTGGGCTTTCACAGGGTTTGGACAGGGACAAAGTAGACTGGAGAATCAATTATTTAAAAAAAAAAAAATAGAAATTCTTTTTTAAAAAAAAAAGGGGTCCACTATCGCAATCCTTTTTTTTTTTAAGACCATTTTTGAGCAGTACAAAGGGGCACTTTTTTGGGTAACAGTGCATTTTAAAGTACATTGGGTGTGTAACCCTAGCCACAGGTGCCAGTTGCAGAGTGTCTTAACTCAAAGTGGCCCACAATAAAACTGATGGACAAGCTCTTTGAGCACCACACCATAGGGCAGTCAGAGACTGGCTTTCAAGAGAAATGTTCTGCCAACCAGTAAAGGATGACACTGCTGGGTCTCGATACTGCACCAAAACGAAACTCTAGGATTTTATGGCTTTACAGCAAAGAGCAACCAGACCAATTTCCCATGACCATTTGTTCTAGAACACGTTTTCTTTCACTCCATCAACCGCCTTCTCTCCTCCAAACATCACGATAATTAAGGCGGGAATCTCCATTTGCCTCTTAAATGGCAACCTAGCCCTAAAAGGTAGGGTCCTTAAAAAGCTGCAATCATTTGTGAGGACTAAATACGGAAGCAGCTTCTAAACCCAAGCAGTACATTCCAAAAGCGTAGGGTGCTGCAGACCCAAGTGGCAGGTTTTAGGGGCACTTTGAGCGGCATCCAAAACTGTGCCAACTCTCAGGGGAAAGGCTAGCTATACAACGTTCCAAGATTTCAAAACAGTAACTAGATTCATAAGAGGTAGTGGGCCCTTGTGTCCAGTCACACATGCAATCCATTATGTGACTAATATATTGAATCAAGCTATCCTTCCAGTTCTTTTGGGCAACCACGTCTCCATGTAAACCGTCAGTATGACCAGCCTACTTGCATAAAGAAACGGGGAGGAATGAGAGCTTGGAGCTTTGCATGGGAAGCTTAGGGTCAGTAGGACTATGCATAGCCATCCAATAGCACCCTCATGGCCCCATCTGATTAGGGTACAAAAGCACAAATTCTTGGTGATGTTTTTCCAAAGACAGGGACTACAAGGACAAATTTGCACGCCTTCCAATCAATAGCATTACACACAGACCATTCATTCAGTCCAGGAGTCAACTCTGGAGTCAGATCCAAAGTGTCTGTTCATCCGAAGGTCAAAGCCTTTCTACTACGACCCTGTGTTATAGAGAAGTCCAAAAGGAGAGCACCCCCCAATTCAGAGGCTACCACCCTTTGATGAACTTAATGCTATATGCTCAAAGCTTAAGTGACTGCATTTTATACATGTACGAAAATGTGAAGTACAGATCTTGAGTTTGAAAACAATTTAAACTTAGGCAAAACACTCCAGGTGAGGCCAAAGGTATAGTGGAGGTAGGGGAATTAACACACAAAAGAATGAGTGGTTGAAATTTGTGGAGGGACTTACCCCTCAAGCTCAAATCTACAACTTCCAGTTCAGAGCCGCTGTCCTTGCGAGGTTTGGAGACAGGACACGTATGAATAAGGCCTCTACTGGTCCAGGTGATGCTTTCACAGGCTTATTCAATACTCTAAGGGTTAGAGGAGGGAAAAAGTTATTTGAAAGCTGAGCAGTTAGTTCATTTGTACCTTGGCCACCAGGCTGACTGGCAACCCCGACCGGCCTACTGATGTTTTTCTTCTTCTAAGTGAGTTAAAATATCTGTTTAGCTGCCCTTCAGATGACATACATTACTCACCATAAACGTATTTCTGATTATGGTCTCTGCTTTAGTTGACATGCTGTGCATATAGTCCGACATCTAGTGCTAATCGTAGAGTATTGCATCTTTTTTCTAAGATCGAAAAGGGATGTTGACATGGGCGTGATAACACTATCCCTAAAGTGACGTGCAGTGTACCCAAAATCCTTAACACGTCAAGGTCCCAACGGTTGTTTTTCTTATGCCGTGAGGGAGCCTTACAGAACCCGTAAGAGTTCAGAAGAAAGAAGGTGTAAGATGTCTATGTTCCTTCGACTCCAAGAGGGGAGGAAGGGTGGGCGCATGTGAATCCAAGAAGATACAATCAGAAATAGATTACAGTGAGTAATGCAGGTCTTCTGATGCTTGTGAATCTTCTTAAAATCACATGCTGTGCATAGATTAGCAAGCAGTACCAGGAGATGGTGTTGGGGTTTGTGAAGCAACAGCAGCAAAGCGATGTCTTAGCACTGCTTGTCCCACTTAAGAATCAGACATGGAGTGTGTCTAAGCAGTAGTGTTGAGTGAAAGTATGAACAGAACTCCAGGTTGCTGCTTTGCAAATGGAATCTAGAGGAACATTTGCATGAATGCTATGGTAGCCCCAGTGCCCAGAGTAGGGTGAGCTCTAGGCATAAACGGTAGATCTCTCTTGGCAAGAGTAACAGTGTGATGCAATTTATCCACTTGTAAATTGCTAATTTAGAGACCAGGTCCCCTTCTCTACCAACTGCCAGAGACAAAGGATTGGTTTGTCTCTCTCAGTGGCTTTGTTTTTTCAAAATGGATCTAACCATCTAGTGTATGGAGGCTTCTTTCTGCAAAGTTAGTGGGGTTTTGAAAGAAATTGTTAAGTTCCACTGATTGGTTCACATGAAACTTTGAGATGAATGTAGGCGCAAAAAGTGGGTGTGCGCAAAAGCACCTTGTCTTTGTAATAGTTACGAATGGGTCCTGAAATGAAAGGGCCTACAGTTCACCAACTCTCCTGATCGGAGAGATGGCCACTAAAATGGCAGTCATAGGTGAGGGCCTTAAGGCTAGCCTTGTGCATGGGTTCGAAAGGTGGTCCCATTAATCTTGTGAGAACAACATTCAAGTCCCATCCGGGAGTTGGGTTGGAAATAGGGGGGGTGCAGGGGGGTCTCTTTACCCCTTTCAAAGAGGCCTTAATGACAGGAATCTTCCACCATGAAACCTTGCTCTGGGTTGTGGTATACGCAAAGAGCGGCCAAGGTGACCTTCAGGGCATTGAACACAAGTTGTGAATCTAATATTGGTGTTAGATAAAGGTTATCTTTAGGAGAGCAGTCAATGGGGTTGACATGCTTAGCATTGCACCAGATAAAGCGTTTCCACTTATCGGAGTAACAATGTCTAGTGTTGGGTTTCCATGCCAACCCAAATAGGTCCATAAATCTGAGGGCGTTTGAGGTGTCCAAACTCTAGGACTTCAGGAGGCAAGCTGCAAATTGAGTGTTTGGGGGCACGGCTGCAGTGTTTCTCCCTCCCTGGTCTCGCGGCAGCATGTTGTACAGGCATGGCAGTTTCCTGGGAGGGGAGACTGACATCCCATGAGAAGGGAGCACATATCGCTGTCGAACACACATTGGTGCCACCAGGATCATCGTGCCTAGTTCCTGATTCATCTTGTGCCCTATCCTGTTGAGAAGGGGAATCGGGGGCTGGGAGGGGGGGGGCGGGTTGAGGGTAGGCAAATCTCCTGTTATCCAGAGACCGTTCACTTTGGGGCGCTTCTGTGGGTACCTGGAAGCAGAATCTGGGCATTGGGCGTATTCCACAGGAGTGAACATGTCGATGTCTGGAATACCCCACTCTACAAAGACGTTTAGTAGAATTTGCTTTTGCAAGCACCACTCATGCACTATGGGTGGGTAGAAATCTCTGCTGGGCACGTATGCCAGAAGATTGTGTTCCCCTGGAACATGGTGACAGGAGGAACATGTCTTGAGTGCCCATTTCCAGATGTTCTGGGACAGTTTGGATAGCCCTAGAGGGAGTCCCCCCCCCCCCCTGCTTGTTCAGGTAGTACATGGCCATGGTACCGTCTGTAAGGACAAGAATCTTCTTCCCCTGCAGATGTGCTTGGAAGACTTTAGGGCTTGGAACACTGCAAGCAGTTCCAACAGATTGATGCGATTGGACGCTGTTGAAGGAGGTGAGCTCCCCACCCAGAAAGAGATAAGTCTGTGGTTAGAGTGGCATCCACTGCAGGTGTGGTAAAGGTTTTCCCCTGCAGAGGTTTTACTTTGACCATTACTGCAGAGACTGAAAGAAATCTTTCACAACCACTAGATTGTCGCACTGGCGCTGGCCTGGCACCATTGGCTTGAGCGCTACTCCTGCATTGGGCGCAGGTGAGCATGTGGAATTAGGAAGACGCAAGACGCCATCATACCCAACAGACGCATGGCCTTGTGTACGGTTACCCGGTAACTGGCTACCTAAGGATGGATCTGGAACAGCATGTTTTGAACCCTCTTGTTTGAGGGGAAGACGAGGCTGTCTTCTGTCCGAACTAGCGCCCCCAGAAACTGTTTGACTTGACTGGACGACTTCTGATTGATAGTAGATCTCCTATTCAATCTAGGATTTTCTGTCTTCTGCGTATTCTCCAGGCATGTTACGGACACCTCTCCGGTTATGAGCCAGTCAGCGAGTTAAGGATACACAGGGATCGAGTGCCTGCGCAGGGAGCCGCCGCTACTGCTAATAACTTTGTAAAAGAAAAACAAGAAAAAAAAAAACTCTGGGCGGAGGCAATGCCAACGGGCAGAACCTTTGAAATGATGCGCTTGTCCTCCATCTTGAACCTGAGGTACTTTTGGTGTGCTGGCAAAATTGAAGTATGAAAGCAAGCAACTTTCATGTCCAATGTGGCCATGTAATCCCCCTGCCGCAGCAGCGGGATTACTTTCTGAAAAGTGGGCATCCTGAACTGTGGTTTGATAGATTTGTTTGCAGGACACCAATCTAACACAGGGTGCATGGTTAGATCCTTTTTGGGTACAAGAAGTATATTGAATAAATACCCTTGTTTACCTGGAGTTGAGGGACGATTTCAATGGTGCCCTTTTCCAGCAGGACCTGGAATTAGGCCAACAGGATACGCAGATGGTCTCATGAGTCTTCCGTTTCCGGGTTGGTGGTAACGGGGTGGCCAGAGAAACTTGATGCAGTATTCGTGGCGACGGTCTTCAGTACCACTGATCTGATGTGATCCCCTCCCATGCGTAGGTAAAAGATGTTAAACGTCCCCCGACTGGGGCAGTTTGGGAAAGGACCCATACAGTCAAATCATGTGGAGGCTGGGAAGCCTCTGGAAGCAGAGTTTCTACCTCCGCATGTGCCTCGTCAAAACCCTCTTTGTTGTGGAGATTGAAAACCACTGGAGGAGTCCTGTCTGGAAGCCCAGTTGGATCCCCCTCGATCCATACTGTTAATGTGGAGAGCGGGAGAAAGACTGCGCGCGAAAAGGCTGGCGGGTGTTGAAACATCATTGCTGGACAAAGGGCTTGACAGAGATCTGATTGAGCGTTTTTAAGGGCTTGTGCGCCTCCTTGATGGTTTCCAAGGCCTCATAGACCACTTTCCCAAAAAAGATGGCATCCTTCACTGACTTATGAGGGAAGCGTGGGTTTCCGGCTTAAACCCTGAATTCTTCAGCCAGGCGTGGCATTTGAGAAGGGTCCCGTGGGCAAAGAAAAGCACATCTTGCAGTTTTGTCAGAGTTCATGGTATTTTTAAGAATATTCTGGGTGACTTGCCACCTCTGCACCCAGGGCTAAAAAAAAAAAAGCAGGTGTGAGCGGGTTCCGGTACATCTTGGATGAGACCCCACTGAACTTCACTGTAGCACGCTTGGAGTGTAGTGGGGGGGATAGGGGAGAGCAGGCGGAGGTCCTGATGGAATTGCTACAGGGATGAAAATTGAGCACCTGTGGAGAGACAAGACTGGTATCAACACCCTCAGGTCTTTTTAAAATGTCCTCAAACTGGCCTGAGAAATCAATGAACTCAGCCATCTTGTCCATACAAGCTTCAAACCTGTCCCAGGTCCATCCACATGAGCAGGAGGGATCAGGAGGGGGGAAAAGGCTGTGGAGTTGGGTCCTGATGCAGGGCCTCGGAAAGAGGAGTAGAGGCCTTAGAATAGTCTTCGGGTAAATTAGAGACCTCTTGGGGTCCGAAACGTGCAAACTAGCTGTAGAAAGCTTCTCCCAAGGCTTCGGGAGGGTTTGACGAGTGGACCAGTCTTGGCGCGTCTTTCGCACGCTTCCGTGACAGGCCGTAGATTTAGTGGGGGCACACGCTAAAGTGGAAGACTTCACGCCATGCATAGGCTGGTGCGCAGAGGGCACCGAATGGTGAGGTTCGGAAGCCCCCTGCCAGGGATTTTGACAAGCTGCAGGCGTAGAAACTTTCCTTGACAGATCTCCCAGGGGAAGTTTGTGTTGTGTGCTTTAAAGCAGGTAATGCGTATGTGTCTCTGTCGCCGGGGTGTGACTTCCAAATAGCACTGACGGTGGCAGGCTTGTCGAGGCCAGAGATGGACACGCGGGAGCTCGACGGCTCCACGGTTAGGTCAACTGCCTTTAAATAGGAGCCGCGGCTGCCGACAGGCTCCTCTTCTGAGGTGATGGCGGGTGAGTGACTCTCGGCCTGCATTGCGTAGGCAGTCCACTGTCGTACGCCTGTCTTTCAGGGACTTAGGCCAAAAGAGTTTGCAGGCTTTACAGGGACACATGTGATCACGAGGGAGACACCAATAACACCAGCGATGGGTGTCTTTCCAAGGGAATTTGCCACTGCAAGACAGGCAGAATTTAAACTGAGCTGTTCCATAACAGAGGGAAACGGCAAACAGCCCGAAAAAAAGGGGAAAGAAGAAGAGGTAGAGAAAAGGCATTCTCAAGAGAAGTCAGTCCAAACGGGGCTCCACTCTCCCTACTGTAAAGGCAGGGCCAGAGGGACAAAGCCACATGGAGAAAAGATTTCGAGCAGTCAAGGATGGACCGTCAGTGGACAAGTTCAGGCGTGAAACAGCAGTTGTAGGAGGCAAGCAAACCGGCGAAGAACAGGAATTAGTAATATAAAACTCTTATGAGCTCTGCATTATGTGCAACCGATTAGTTAGTTAGTTTTAGAAAAAAAAAAATCTGAGACTTCGATGCACAAAGAATATTGGATACACTGCACGTCACATTAGGGTTTGTGTTACAGTCACGCCCATGTCGACGTCCCTTTTACCACTGGATGTCGGCCTACATGCACAGCATGTGATTCTAAGCAGGTTCACAAGCATCATGATCTACATTGCTAATCCAGACAACTGCAAGAACCAGTAAAAGAAACTAAGAAAAGAAAAAAAAAACATTTCATTCACTATCTGAAAGCCATTGATTTGGGTTCATAGACCCCACCATAGACAAAGATTTTCCAGACAATCCCTGGGACATTTTTGGATGGATGGGGACGGAGTGGCAGAGGAATACTTCCCACCACACACTAATTAACATGTGGATATATAAACAGTTTATGGCAAACAGATACCACTTTCGCAGGGTGTTTTTACACACACGTCTTAAGGGCATTCAAAGGGTTCTGCTGTCCTTAGTCCATCATAAGGCCCCATTGACACAATAGTAACGAGAGCCCACTGTTCCTCATTTGCCACTGTACCCCTCAGATCCTCCTCAGTCCTTTCTTCTTGATAATACCCTTTAATAGGTATTTACAGAGTGATCAGGTATCACTTGTTCCTGCGTCTAATAAGGTTGGTGGGGCAATTAAGAGCTTGATGTAGATTCCAGATTTTTACCATTTCAACATTTTCTGCCTGGGGGCGTTCAACAGAGCATAAATGCATCAAGCTTAAGAGTAAACTAGATACCGATGGGTAGTTTCATTCTAAAAAGGGTGGATTTGGGACCTCCGCTAAAATCTCTAATACCGACATTCATCATGGACGTAGGCTGATTGCAAAACAGTAACAATATCTCAAATGGCCAATGACTAGTCCAATTCCAACTTATAACAAAAATGTTGTATATGTATTCAGTGAAGAATAAAAAAAACACCCAACACGTGTCTCGACCACTGAAGGTACTCTTCATGGCTGTTGAAATCATACATATTTTTTTACTGCATTCATTTTCTAAAGTGCAAGGGTAAGTAACACAAATTCTTCATAAAGACAAACTGAACAGAACCAGAATATGAGCAATGAATAGTGTGCGATTTACCTATCAAAATCAAAATGAATAATGTGAAACCAAATGAAAAACTGAATAAAAAATAAAAAAAGATAGAAACATAAAAAGATAAGACTATTAATTTCTGAATATACAGTTTCCGAGCACTAGACATGGCATACATTTCTTTTTTTTTTTTTTTTAAGTACCTTGTGTATTGGTATGCAATCCATGAAATGAGTGTCCCTAGCACCAAACAGCACATGTACAATGAACTCATCCTTCCAAAAAATTAGTTCACACTGAGGTTTGAGGTAGAGCGGGGAAAATGGGAGCAGTAAAGGACCAAAATATAAATGGACCACGACAAGGCTAGTCTTGCCACTAGGCTGCTGGAGAGAGCTAAAACTAAAGTGCAACCGAAACAGTGAAATTACAATTAAACTAAATGGCAGCATGAATCCAAAAACCTTCCCCCCACAAGCATGAAAAATCAAAGTAGTATAGTACCCAATCCTAAAACAGGCAAGACTCCTTAGATGCTGCTCTTCTAAACTGTACATAAACCTAGTGAGGTTAGTAAATAAATCATTTTGGAACAAAACTTTGATTGATACAACAGAATCAGTTTTTACTACCTCACTTAAAGTTTCGTACAGTGTGTTAGTGGGAGGATCACTTATTTTCCTAAACACTGATAGTTGTTTCCAGAGGTATCTATCTTTAAGAGATAGGAGGCATAGCTCACGAAAGATAACTGCATTAGGGATTGCCATCGATAGACCAAGAGGTTCTTTCCACAGTTTCCACTGGATAATGTTGAGACTCAAACTCCTATCATGGGTACAAATAACTAGGCCATACAAGAGGCCGGGCTCACATTTAGCAAGATAGAATCGCCTTAAGGGTAGCAATGAAAATGTACACACTAACTTTCGGGAATTTCATTTGCAATTTAAGTTTGCCCACCTTCTCATCCAGGCTCTGTTTCCACATTTTCAGGCTGGTCCTATTTGTGAAATTATAACCCAAATATGTAAATGCCTGTACCTGTTGCACCAGATCATCACCCATCCTCCAAATATAGGATTGGATGGTTCTTTTTTTTTTGATAGTACCGGAATCCGGGATTTGGATGCATTAGGCGAAAGGTTGACAACTGCATAATGTTAAAAAAAGGTCCATCGTTCTTCTAAGGCCGCGAGGGGTACGGTCCAATAAAATGAAATCATCTGCAAACGCCATCCACTCAATAGCCAAATTATCCAGCCTAGCTGGTGCAATGGAAGGGCCCTGCCACATCGCACACATAGGTTGAGGAGAGTTGGCGCAAGCACCCCTACTTGACTCCCACAAAAGTAGCAATGGCCTCCGACAGAGCACCTTCCTTCGTCAATCGAACTCTAACAAAGGTATTCGGATGTAGAAGGGCCAAGAGCTGAACAATCTTATGAGGAATCCTCATGGCCAACATTTTTTACCACAATCTAGCTCTCAAGCATTCGAGAGGTCTAAAGATGCCAAAAAGACCTCTCCAATATTAGACTGAGGAACCAAGTCTCTTATGTGGGCCAGATTATTATCATTCAAATTAGTTCCCAGACCTTCTCTGAAGCCGACCTGAAATTTATTATGGCAGGAGTTCACCCTTATCGCTTTGTTGAGGTCTCTTAGAAGCGAAATGCCAAAAACCTTGTTAGCCGCATCTAAGAGCGCTATTGGTTTATAGTTACTCGGGTTATAAACATCACCCTTTTTAAATAAGGGAATCCTGAATAGTATTGGTCTCGAAGATGTAATCAAATATGGGTTTAAGTAAATTTTCCCATAAGTCCGGTGCCGCCTTTATTACAAAAGGTGGTATGCCATCCGGACATGGCGCTCTAGACGGCTTAAGTTTGTTAATAGCCAAAGTAATGTCCCCAAGGTCCAACGAGCACTCTCCCTTAACTGGAGATCCCAGATCCATGTCTAAAGCAGTTACAGATTTTAGAGGGGGGGGCAGTGCGAATGTCTTAGTGTAATTAGTGTGCCAATCCTACGCTTGAATCGGACAGTCCAGCAGTCTATCTATAGCGGGGGTTAGGGTGGTGTTGAGTCGCCCAGAATTTACCCTCCCTACCCTTACATAACCTTTCCATCATCTGCTGATGGACTCTAAGATTGGTCCATTTTCAGTGACTTGACAAAGTTTTTATGTTTCAGAATTATCTTTTTTTTCATCACTTGAGATTCGTTAAACGTAAGGGAAAGTTTCTTAAGAATCATCAAATCCTTACGTTTCAGTTTGGATTTCTGGAGTCCCAGCTTACGTTTTCAGGTCTATGTAAAGCAAGCCCACCCGCCTTGCTAATTTTATAGGCGCAAGACATAATATTATTGTAGTAATTCCCCCCAGACAATAGGACCCCAACCCCTGGGTTTAGATGAGAAACTATTGCCAAATGCTCCAGAATAAGGGAGTTCACTTTCCTAACCGTATTCGTATTCCAAATGACCGTTTTCCCTTGTTTTGCAACTGTAAGGCCCATATACTCTGGTCTTACTTGAAGGTCTGGAAGCGCCAGGGTCAAAGTAAAGAGTAGTGGAATGTGATCACCCAAATCTACATCTAAGTGTGTCAAATTACCACAGGTTTGCTTCCAACCATTAGAGCAGAGGTCGCCAAACAGTCGATCGCGGGCGACTAGTAGCTCGCCTGAGCCTTTTCAGTCGCCCGCGCTGAAGATACCGAAAAATAAACATTTATCCTAAGTTATATTATTTAATGGTGGTTTTTGCAGCCATGTTCCGTGTTCAGGATCAGAACCCTAGTCGGCCCAATTGCAGGCAGAGAGCTTGGCTACTGTGCCACTTGGAACTGCTTGTAAATCCACTGACAAAATGTCAGTGTCATGTTATGCTTCTGCAGGCCGTCTGCAGTACCACAGTTGGCCTTGTGCGCCCCCACGACAGTCTTTCTTAAGCAAGCTGCTCTTGTTTGCCAGAGATGTTGGAGGGGCTGAGGCAGGATCAGGATCATTGTGACCACGCAATGAAAATATCACAGTAGCACTGCTGCTCGCCTGGAAATGTTCAAAATAATATTTTAAAAAATGGTGCAATTTCTTTCCAAATTCCACACCTTACATTTCCACTTTAAATCACTTCCATGACACAAGTACACCCACTTTTAGTACATTAAGCAATCCATAGACACGCTGTACAGTAGAAGCCTACCAGGGTAGTTCAGCAGGTTGACAGACCGATGCTGAGATGTTATATATTCAAAACTACAGGTTGTTAATCGTATGACTTTTTGCAATGCATTATAAAAAAAGGGCTATACAATGTGTTTGGCCAGGGTATGGGTTGGGCTGGTTGCTTGCTTATATTTAGGGCTGAGGTGGGGATATTTCTGCCCCTGTGAAAATCAAAAGTTGGCACCCATGAACCCACAGTTTAATTTCCTAAAAACTGCTGTCAGCATAACAGAAGCATTTGTGATTAACCAGTTTGCCAAGCATATAACATCTTTATAAATATATCTTGTGCTAAAACACAGAGGGGCAAACAAATAGTAATGATGTGTTATTTATATAGCGCCTTAATCCAAAGCGCTTTACAGAGCACATATTTACATGCAATATCACCCAACTGAAATTGGTACGTGTATCGACATCAGAAGGATGAAAGGCTGAGTTGGCCTTGCTGGGATTTTAACCTGCGACCTGCAGATCACGCTCCGATAGCAGCAGCGAGCGCTCAACCCGCTGAACTATCTTACTGGCAAATAACAGAATATGTGTGGTGTCTGACAAAAAAAAACATTTCAAAGAAAACTTTTGAACGCAAGCAACATTTTTCAATTTGGAAATTACTTTTTTTATTTGGAAAATAATAGTGTGCCTAGCATGTAGAAAGCCTGCATAAAACGCAAAGGGGCACAAAAATTACAGGATATTTGTATGGTAGTCCAACAAATATCTGTCTTTTTGAGACAGCTACTAATAAATAATAATGCAACAATGAGGTTTTTGAAGTTCTTAATATATTTGTGAAGGCATAGGTTATTCCATCTGTTTATAGAGGGGAAATAATCGAGCCAAAACAATATTGGTAAAAATTCTGAGGCTCCTAAATATCCCCACCCCGATATCGTCCGCTAGTAGCTCTCCACTGTTGGCATCCACTACAAGTAGCTCTAGCTAACGTAAAGGTTGGAGACCCCTGCATTAGAGACATAAAAGAAATCAATCCTAGAGCCATTAGATCCCCCTCTTCCAGGTATTTTTAGGTAAGTTACAATCAATGGAGTGATCCATCATTCCCAAGTCCCAGGTCTCCAAAAGTTTATCCCATGGTATTTCTCTCCTAAGATTAGAATGAAGCACCCTACGGAAAGCCCCTCTCTCATTCCACATAAATCCTTCTGCACAAAGAGTTAAAATCACCTCCCATCACAATACGATCGCTGAAACCCTTCTCATACCAGTCTCCCAGAATCTCTCCAAGGGTGTCTTCCACTTTTTCGCAAGGTACCCTCAGAGGATTCCAGTACAGGTTCAGCAAAATAATTGGATCTAATCCATTTCCTGAAAATAAAGCAATACCTAGGAGCCATTCACTATTATAAATCATTCTACATTGAAGCCCCAAATTACATTCAATGTGAATAATCAAAACGCCACTCGGCCTCCCTGCTACACCCCTAGAAGCTGGATGAGAAAAAGTATAAAAGCCTTCCATGTGAATTTCATTGAGCATCAGTTTCTTGAAATAAATAGATGCGGGGGAGAGTGTAAATCGCACACTTACTCATGAATTTATTCAAGTTTATACCCCCACATGAATTCCATTAAATGGTGTCAATATTAATATTGTCAGGGACAGCCTAATCCCTGTCTAAGGGTATCCAGGGTTTTAAGGGCAGGCTTTAACCAGGACCAATCCTGACCGTGAAGGAGACTAGAGATCAAAGTCAATACCGAATCAGAATTTATAAGTGTATTAGGTTCCGAGTGTATAGTTTGTTCTGTTTGAATATTGCTGGGTTCCTTGTATTCCAGGAAGCTAATCGCCTCTTTAGAATTGGCTAAGGTTAACAGACCCAAACCCAAGGACTCAAGGTTTTTTTCTTGTGCTTGTACCATATCGGCCATCATCTCCGAATGGAAACTACTTAGCATTCAGTGATTATTACGACCTGGGAGAGCTATAGCGTCTATATCATCGGTTGTTATAGAACGGAGTAGTGGTATTTTTTTTTAAACAGCTTTAGTAAATTCGTTCTATTCAAATTAGCCAATGAGTCAGCCTTGTTGTTATTAATCCAGCCAACGATCTTCCCTGTGTTATTCATCAAGGCTGGCTATTTAAATACTTGCTGCTCCTTAACATTAGATATAGGTGATTTTACTATCGGATATTCCCGTTTCTCCCGAGTATTCATAACCTGGGTATTTATGGGGCTCTTACGTATATTGTTAGGGGTTAATCCACACTGATTATTGGGCATAGGATGTACCCCACTAATCACAGAGATATCCAGGGGTATAACAGGAACCAATCACTGCGAACTCGGCAATATGCTCATTTGTTGAGAGCCTGTGGAAATTCTAGCATGTTTTGTGTTAACTATTTTACCAAAGGCTGTCATCTTAGTTTGCTTGGTTTGGGGGCAATCTTGTCCTGCCCTAAATTGATTTCCCTCTCCGGTATCAGGGATTATATTTTCATCTCCACCTGTCGGTAGGTGTTCCTTGTTACCTCCCCCCCCCCGATCCGGCCCCTCACCAATTCTGGTAATAGTGTCACTACCACTTGGTTGATCCTATTGTGCTGGTATGTTTCTAATAGCTTTAAGGTTTGAATTCCTATCCCTAATTTTTGTGTTGGATTTTTAGTTTTTTTTCAACAACCTAGCCTCCCCACCCCCTTTGTTTCCGCCTCATTAATATCATAATTGGTTGTGTTGGGAGGTAATTCTCCCTGCAATTAGGGTCTTGGCGAAAATGAAGTTTCCTCTTCCGGTTCAGTTGGTATTTTCTTCGTATACTTGGATTTTTGTTTACACTTTACCCCCCTTTTCGGCAGAGTCTGTCTTCACTACTAATATTCAAACACTCCCCCTCATTAGAAGGTTCAGTGATGGGCTCCTGGTCAACCCCCCTCTACTATCGCCATTGCATCTAAGAGTGCCGAGGGACTATCAAGACCCCTCCGTCAATCATGATGCTCGTTATTTTGTTTTAACTTCCCTCCCAAGCATGGGGTTTCTTGGTCTCTTGCCACTCTATCGGAAGTGCCTGGGCGGTCCCCTGTAAGCATACATTCCAGCAATGTGGTAATTTTGACATCCATAGTGGCCAGCCTAATATTTTGTTCCTCCCTAAGTTTATCAAATCAATTATTCTCTTTGATGTTGTGGTCGTTCTTTGTCTTACCTTCCACAAGACCTTCTAAAAGAGCCAATTGTGTTATTAATTCGTTAAAAGCCGATTGTTGTCCTGCCAGGGATCCACCTAGAGTTTCCCCGAATCTCAGCCAAGATGTTAAGAGTCAGGTTCAGACTAATGTGCAGGTTAGATAGAAGAGGAAATAGATATTCTCCTCCACCTCCATTTCTGGGTGAATGATTTTTCTGACTACCCCTACATGCGGGTCAAGTTTCCAATATCTCCTTATCAGGTTCAGTGGATCCATCCCTCGTTCCCGACCGATCATTCAAACCCACTCCTTCCGTTTGGGTATTACAATCTTTTACACCAATAGGAGGATTCACCGTCTCCCGATCTGGTATTATGAGGTTGTCGTCCTTACCACCTGAATGACCCCTAAAGGTATTATTTCCTATGCTTTTAGAAAGTACTCGAGCTGGAGCCTCCTCAGACAGACTCCGCAAACCCTTATGATTAGAAAGTGAGGGCCCCAACGGCATCTCTAAGTCAATGATTTCCTTAAGGATGTCCCCCGTGGCATCCGCCATTTTGTAGGGGAGGAATGGTCCAAAAGACCCCCCCTTGCCTACACCTCCACCCCAGGTGAGGGCCATGGCTCAGCGGGCGTCCCCTCCTTACCACCAGGGCCCAGGTGGTGGATGGCTCACCTGCTGTGGACATTGCCCGCACGTATTGAATTTAGCTAGGCCTCAGAAACCATTTCGTCTACTAAAGATGGTGTGAGCTCAGCGCACTGTAGCGCGGCCTCCACCTTCGGAAAGTTTCAGTTCTCCCTGTCGCCGCAGCACCATGGCAGATCCGCTGCGAGCCCGTTCCCACGAACAAGACGGACATGATCTAGCGTAATACACTAACATTGTAACAGTTCACCTTCCGCAGTGTATCACTGCTCCCAGAATGACCCGGTCAGCAAGGCCTGGGTGATGGGAAGATCTGTAGAATGGTCTTCTGATGAAAGCAGAAAGGTACCCAAAAATATGAATGTCAAAAACCACTTTGTCCTTTCCATACAACCACGTTTACTAAAGAAACCTGCAAAATTGTGTAATTATAGTACATGATACCAGCCGTGAAGGACCCACACCCCTGTAGGGGTGTGCAAGTGATAAAAGCATTCCGGGGGATTATTCTTTATATGTATCATTGAAAGCCGTACACCCCGCGGTCCCGCGCCATAACTGAACTAATGCTGCTAGAGTACACAAGAAAACGAATGTAACCCTACAGAGGGCACATGTGAAGAGTGTGCGAGAATGCACTCGTCACGCGTGTATGTCTAAGCCCCTTATGTACCACCACCGTCACGAACAGTGGCGGGTTACTTTCTATGTACTCCACCAACCCTGCTACTACCTCACTTACTGCAAATATATTTGCATATAACTAAATACTGTAGTTGTTAAAACATAGTGTACGAATAAGGTGCCCAGACTGTATATAATCGAGACACATTCAGCAAAGTTGAAATGCATGTTTTAAAAGTGATTTGAATAAGTATTATAGAGCATTCAAATGTTTGTGATGTTTTTACCTAAAGTCGGCAAAACACGAGGGAGATACCTTTGTGAATATGTGCAAGGCCATTCCCCCTCCCACCCTGCAAAGACTGCCAAGCATGAGAGCAGAGGCCCGCGCTGCTCCACCTCCCCCAACTAGACTGGAGCCTCTTCAAAGATGTGTAGCCCCCTCTGCAGCACCCGAGGCCACGGGCCGCCACCTGCTTATTTGCAGCACAGCAGTAAACCCCTGCCTGAACCCACGCTTCCAAAGGCGCCCCCTCGTAAACCCCACAACCCACCTAATCATCTTAGACTTATGGCCCTGTGCAATCAGGACACCCAACACTGTGGCAACACACAGCGGCACATTTATAACCACATCTAACAAGACAGGGAGGCATGTACCGTCCGTCCCATGCCCTGAAGCTTAGCCCCTCAACCTATGGCCCCGGTCAACAGGACACTGGTAACCTTGCCCTGACGAATGACCATCAGACCCCTCACAAGGTGCATTCCTCCCGTGTTGCATTAACCTGTAGAATAACCTATTGGAAGATTTACCAAAGAAGATAATATTGCAATGACTGAATGACTGCGGTGTGCATGGCCTAGGGCAAATAAGTCAGGAAAAGACATTCATCTCTGACACTGGCCGCGATGGCACAACAACACCGCCCGGATGAACTCTGCCAACCTGCCAGGCCCAGCCCAACCCACGAGGCTGACCAGTGACGTTCTCCAGCCACGGCCAACCACATCGCAGCAGCACCTATAGTTAATCGTCGCCACCCAATCCCATTGAACTTGTGCCCCCTATAGTGTGTAGGTTCTTATGACGTTTTTTGTAAATATATACGCCTGTCTTTGCTATTGTCAGACAGAGCGCTCTCGGAGTTTGCAGAGTTCTTTGCATGCCCTATTCTGATTGATAAACTCCCATTTAAGCTCACCCGCACTCGACCTTGGCCTTATTCCCAACCTGGGAGAGTCTGTCATTGTCTCTCATTGCGGGGAGGATCGTGCTGGCTGGGGGACGCTCGCCTTCAATTTGCATAAAGGAATCGTCCATATCCACCTCCCCGCCTCCTTGATTTAGGTTTTGGCGGCATGGAGTTGGGATCCCTTTAAATCTATCACCCCAACTAGAATATTTAGTCGGATTCAGCAAATTTGAACACAGCGTCATATCTTGTTTGGGGTCCCCAAATATAAATACCGCTGGGGAAATACGAGTAGTAGAATTCTTTTCAGGTAAATACTTCCCCCTTAACATTTTCTGTTGTACAACCACTAAAGGAGTCAAAAAGGAGGACCACGTTTAGCTTTCATTGTTTTCCTCACGTCTGCCTCCTGGAATGGGTAGATGCATGAAAGCGGACCACCCTTTTGGTACCAAGCATACTTTCCTGTAGACATTCATACCTACTGGCAGACATGTCCATATTAACTGAGCATGCCTCTATAGGTGTAGAGCCCAATTTTTCTATATCTTTTAAGTTCTCCAAAAGGACTAGTGTATTACTGACGGGGGCCTCTCATTCCCCTTAATGGGCTCTATGGATGTAGGATTTTCGCCCCTTTCATGGATTGAATCTACCGGTGTACCACCGGCAAGATTCTCTTCCATAGGGGCTTAGATTCCCCCCCCCCCTTCACAATCCAATATAAGTACCTGTTGTGTTTCCATCATCTTATTCTCTTGAATCTCTACCGATCCAAAGCAACTTCTCAGCACCAGCATAATTAAGTGAGGAGGCGCTAGAGAGTACTAGTCAGTAAGAGAAAGAGAAAAGGGACAGAGAGGAGAAATACTCTAAGAAGCTCAACAGGAAATGGAGAGCTAAAGTTAAAATGTCTATATAGAATCCGTAATTAGAGCACATGCACTCTAAATTAATATCTGAACACACTGGTTATAGAATAATACGAGATAAGAGTACAGACTCAAATGACCCACACCTAGAATATTAACCACCAGAGGAGAGCAAACTCGCAGCCCCTAGGGTAGTACCTTCATTCAGTTAGTATAGAATAAAGTACTCTAAGAAACATCACAGGAAATAAAAAACTAAAGTTAAAATATCTTTAAAAATCCTCATTTGGAACACAAGCAAATCTCAAGTAAAATCGAAACGCAGGGTTTATAGAAGGATACCAGATAGAATTTACACAATCAAAAGGCCAGTACATAAATTAGTAACCACCAGGGGAGAGCATTCCTCGCAGCCCAAAGGGTAATAACTTCACTGAAAAAGTTGGGATAAGAATAATTTGCAGGTTAAATCTGTTCTTGCCACATTTAAAAGAGAATACAATGTAAAAATATACAAAAATATATGTATAATTTATTAGCTGTCCTGGGAACGCCCGATAGCTAGAGGAGCTGCCTTAGTCCAGCCACTAAGTTCAAGTTAGTTTCCTCCTATAAGGAGGTTAAAAGGAACCATAAATGTCCCAATAACTCAAAATCAAAAGCAAACAGCAATTCCCTGCTTGCCATCAAAAGTGGAAAGGGTGAGCAGTAGCTTGACTCAAAGAGAACAACTCTGCAATCTCCCAGCAAATAACGTAGCAAATCAAGGTCTAGTAAATTCTGATGTATTTTTTTCCCTTTTATGTGATCTCTCACCGGGAAGGCCTTTTATCTAGCGCACCTTCCTTAAAGCGAGATGGCTGTTGTATAAAACGCCTACCTCTGCGGCGCACCACCTCTGTAGAAGGGACAAAAGGCTGGGAGACTCTGTCGACTCCGTTACAGCAGCGCTGATCACCCGAGCCACCAGAGCCAAACAGGTAAACAGCTCGACACTACAAAATGCACCGCCCTTTCCACCGCAGCCGGTAAAGAACAGTGGCAATTTAACAATGAATATATGAGATGTCAAAGGAGTTAAGAGGTAGGATGTTGCATTACAAAATGTGCTATGAACATTAGGGCAGAGACTGAGGGCAATGTGAGAATCAGGCCGAGGAGAAGATAGGTCGAGATGTAGCAAGTGGGCAAGTAAGAGAAATTGAAAAAGGGTGAAAATGAAAAAAGTTGGCAAGATGGGGAGTGAGAATATGAGCGATAAGAAAGGAAGGGGGAGCGATACAGCACAGCAAGAGGACACTGCACCCCCACTGATGCAGCCCCTCCCGACTTTAGACATTAATGGAGGAGTCTTTTACGGAAGATGAAAATGAAATAAAACCGAGGAGATGAGTAAAGAGAGAGAAATATTCAATCATCTCAGTCATCTCATATGACCAAAATTGAAATAAGCGCAAGTAAAGGACCCTTCAACAGAATCCATCCTCCCATTAAGTACTATGGACGTCCCTGATCCTAACCCCAACACCCAACCCATGGTACTTCAGAAACTCCCATCCCACACAGGCATCAAGCCCTCCCCATTACACTCCAATGGGTTTTATGATCTTCAGACGCTCACAAGCACAGAGCACTACACCAGTATTCCTTGCAAAATGTGCTCCTCAGTCAGAATCCACAGCATTGTGAGAGAAGTGGGAGACATGCAAGTGAAGGCCATGAACGCTGTAAATTCGAGCAAGCGAGTGACCGGGCACTCAAAATGCAGAACAAGCAAACAGAGGGAAAAAAAAGCAAAGCATGAGAAAACAGTGGCAGAACTACCACAAGGTGGAACAAGCAAGCTGCATTAAATGTTAAAATACATCTTGTGGAAAGCCACATCGATGCAGCAGTCACAAAGGAATGCCCGTCGCTGGCAGAAAAGAATGTTGAGTAAACAAATTTCAGCCAAGGCAAGGAAGGAAAGAGGAGTAACCCTATGCAGAGCAAATAGACTAATTGGAGACTAAGTTGCAGGAAAGATAATCAAAAAGACAAACAACGCAGGGCCTGAATATGTGTAGGAGCACAGTATTACCCCAGTTCTCAATCACTCAATCTGAATCCCGATAATTTCCGATTTTAGAATTCGACTTTATCAGGGAAATCACAAGATCTCTCAGATGATGTTGGAAGTCAGTTTTCTGACCTCAAACAATGGTATATGGGACCAAGGCAGTACTGTTCTTTTCGAAGAAAGCAGGGTTACTTGAGCGCACATCCAGTTCAGAGGTCCCAAGGGGGTGAAATCGGGTGTGTGATGGTGTTGAACAAAATGAACAAGGATATCTTTGGGCTGCAGAGGAACGATAGCAAGGACTGCGCACTGATTACTAGTCCACCAGTCATCAATTCAGTGGTGCACATTTGGAACAGCTTACCACTGATCAAGGAACCATTTCTTGACAACTCTTTGTCAAAAAGTATTCCTGTATTCAAGTCTCCATTATCTGAGAAACATAGCATCAAAGAGTATGTAGACCTCTATTAAGTAAGCGTGAAAGGACAAACACTGCAAGCCTCGCATTTAGGAACAGGGCTTTCCTAGAATCCGAATACTTTACGTTCGAGCAAGAGTCTTCCAGTGCATGAACACACAAACATAAGCAGGAGAAAAAAAAATACAGGTGACAAAACTCCAAACAGTGACCGGGATAAGGAACAAGTTACTTACCTGTAACTATTGTTCTCCAGCATGGGTCTGGCATGGATACACCTCGGTTGGGAATCCTCACTAAAAGAAAAACCAGTTTCACTTACAAACTGTCTATCTCTTTTAAACCAATCACTGTCCTCTGGGTCATACTGCCCCCATCCAATGACAGTCCTCTCCCGGGCCGCAGAAGGGATGGCGGGAGGGTTCGCATATGAATCCATGCCAGACCCATGCTGGAGAACAATAGTTACAGGTAAGTAACGTGCTCCTTCTCCAGAAGGATATCTGGCATGGATTCACATGCTCATGAATAACGAATACATAGCAGTATCACATTACACATCCATGGGAGGTAGCAATTACACTTACATCTGGAACAGACGCACCTCAAGTGAACAGGATGCGTAACACTTACTTGACCGACCCTGGATCCCCCCCCCCACCGCCCTCCCTGCAATCCCAGTCGACTCAGAACTTTGTGAAGGTGTGCGTGGCCCTCCATGTAGCAGCCCTACAGATGTCCAGCAGTGGCACACCAGCCGGGAACCAACCGATGACAATGCATGATGCAGCCGGAGAGCCACCTTGAGATGGAAGCCTTGGACAAGGCCTTCCCATGGTTCACAGGGCCAAAGTTCAAACAGTTGTGAAGTCTTCCAAAAACTCTTTGTGCGTGTCAAGTAGTTATTTGCATTTTTAAAGCGCTCACACAGCCCGGGGGCATCGAGGCGCTGTTACAGGAATATGTCTCTTGAGTATTTATAACGCTCTTAATACTCGCAGGTTTCAAAGCGCAGACCCGGGGATTGAACCTGTGTTGCTTCCTGTAGTCTTGTTTCCAAGGCGAGCACGTTGCCGCCGAGCTATCCTCCCGGGTAGAACATCAAGGAACGACCAACGTCCAGCGAGTGCAAGGCCCTTACAGCCGATGAAGGTTTCAAGAAAAAAAACAGGTAACACCAAAGGCTCTCGGTGGAATTCTGACAGAACCTTCGGCATGAAAGAGGGGTGCATCCACAGCACCACCCTAGAGTTGTGGAAAGTCAGGTATGGTTGCTTTCAGGATAGGGCTTGGATCTCACCCACTTTCGTGGCAGAGGTGATGGCCACAAGGAAAGCCATCTTACACGAGAGGGGCCTTATGCAAAGGCTAGAAAGGGGTGCCCATGAGCCTCGTCAGCACCACATTGAGTTACCA
Source organism: Ambystoma mexicanum (assembly GCF_040938575.1). Taxonomy (NCBI): domain Eukaryota; kingdom Metazoa; phylum Chordata; class Amphibia; order Caudata; family Ambystomatidae; genus Ambystoma; species Ambystoma mexicanum. The sequence goes on from NC_090921.1 coordinate 180,050,817, forward strand.
CACCGGGGCAGGAGCCTTCACCGGGGGAAAACCTTAACAGTCCTTTGAGGAACTCCCCCGACGAGTTGGTGTTACCGAAGTGAAGATCTTCCCGAAGACCTGGTGTAGCGGGAGATAGCTGCCAGATGCACCTTGATAGGACCATCAGCGGGGTAATCTTCTGCGACTGGCACCATGTAGCGAAACGCTTCCACTTGCGACCGTATCACTTTGAAGTCGACGACGTCCTGGCCTTGGTGAGGACCTCTCTGCAGTCTGCAGGAAGCTCATACCACCAAACACTAGGGCTGCAGGAGCCAAGCCCTCAGGTTCAGCGATCCTGGGTCTTGATGCAGGATTGCGCCCCCTTCTCTGGTGAGAAGATCCGGATCTACCAGCAGCTTGACTAGGGGCGATGCCAACAGACTGAGAAGGTCCGGATACCAAATCTGCAGCGGCCATGCTGGGATCTTGCACAGACACCATCCGAGTGGGTTGATGACTCTTAGCAGGAGAGGGAACGGACAGAAGGCGCGCAGCAACAGTCCTGCCCACGGAAAGGGGAATGTGTCCCTCGGGCTCCACGTCCAGTGGAACCTGCTGGCAAGGTTCTTGAATTTGGAGTTATGTTGCTGTCGCAAACAGATCTTTCTCGGGCCTGCCCCACTCGGCGAACAGGCGGTCCACCTCATCATGACGAAGCTCCCACTGCTGGCAGGAGCACAGTTCCCTGCTGAGGGAGTCTGCAATGGTGTTCTTGACCCCCCACCAGGTTAAGAGGGACGAGGAACATACCCTGTCCGACGGCCCATCGCCACAAGCCCTGCCCCTCCTTGGAGAGCACCGGGGATAGTGTCTCCCCATGATGTAAAACATGGTGGTTGTGTTGTCCGTGAAGATCCTTAACGCCTTGCCTTTCAGGGACGGGAGGAACAACTGGAGGGCACAGAACACTGCCCGTAGCTCCAGGATGTTCATATGAAGATACTTCTCTGGCAACCACAGGCCTCTGGCGTGCAGATGTCAAGTGGGCCCTCACCATCCCTGTAGGGAGGCGTCCGTGGTGACTCTCCCGGTATGGCGGGTTCTGAAATCTCTTGCCTTGGGCGATGTTGGAGTGAACTCCCCACCTTACTATCGCCCGCCGGAACTAGTCGTTGAGCGAAAGCTTGTCTGTGAAGCTTCCGGACACCTGTATCCAGCGGGCGTCCATGAATTCCTGCAGGGGTCGCATCTGCAACCTGCACAGTCAGATGAGATGGATGCAGGACGACGAGCCAAGCGACGACTTGATGTCTCGCACCGTGGCTGTCCTCGGTCGACAACAATCGCTGCACCTTCCCCAGAATGGCTGCTATCCTCCCCTCCGACGGAGTTGCCAGACAAGACACCGTATTGAGCCTGGTGCCCAAGAACAGCAAGTTCTGCGATGGTGTCAAGTAGGGCTTTGGATAGTTCATAGAGAATCCCAGTTTCGTTAGTAGCCGGACGGTCCTCTGTGTCCTTGGGTCCGCTCCTGCAAGCGGGCACGAATCAGCCAGTCGTCCATGTTTGGGTATACATGTATGCCCTGTAGGCGTGGACGGGCCGCCACTGGTGCCAGGCACTTAGTGAACACATTGGAGGCTGACTACAAGCCAGTATGTAGGGCCTTGAACTGGTACTGCTGTCCCTGCACTACGAAGCCTAGAAACTTCGGTATTTCCTGTGGATGGGGATGTGGAAGTAGGCGATCTCCAGGTCCAGCAACGTCAGGAAGTCGCCTTTCCAGTTGGACTAGCACTTCTGACAATCCTGAATTATTTGGACTTGAGGTATTTGTTCAGACGTCGTTGGTCCAGAATGGGCCTCCATCCCCCTGTCTTCTTTCTGACCAGAAAGTATCTAAAATAGACTATGGACCCTCCCCCCACCCTGAGTCATTGGGGAACTAGCTCTATCGCCCCTTTTCCCAGCATGGCGGGTTCCTCCTCCAGGAACTGAGGGATGTGCTGCACCCAACGCGTCACCGGAGGGATTTGAAGACACCTGCACTGAAACTCCAGGGTATGTCCTTGGGCAAGAGCATCCAGCACCATCTGATCTTTTTCCACTCGCTGACGTACTGAGTCAGCCGGCATCCCACCGGAGTGCGCGGGTGGGGGGGGGGGGGGCTCAACGTCCTGGTTGGTTCAGGCTTCATTCAGTGCTGGCGTCCTGCCATGCAGGTGACAGCAACTCTGTCCTCTGCTACTATAGGCCTGGGATTGACCTCTGTACGCTTTGAGTCGTGGATGTGGAAGGCTGACGGTACCACGAGGAGAACCCTTTGGAAACCTGCTCCACTTTCCTCTGGAGGAGCCAAAAGAAGGGTGGTGCTGCTGGAGGGTGCCCTGGGAACGGACCGTCTCCACCTTGAAGGCATGTAGGGACTCGTCAAGGACTTTCCCAAAAAGGTGATCTCCAACAAAAAGCATGTCCAGTACCTTCGCTTGCACATCCTGGTGGAAATTAGTGGCCTTCATCCTTGGTGACGAAGGCAGCACAGTTCCTCATCTGCCTGAACCACGTGTTGGCAACGTTCAACGCGACTGTGATGGCGTGATCCGACGCTACCTCCCCTTCCTGGAAGGGAGCGATTGCGATCTTCTCATTAGGGAGGAACCCAAAATCTGATCCAGCTTGTACCACAGCTCGCCGTCAAACATGGCTAGGATCGCTAGTTAGTTAACACCTTGATGGTGGACGCTGCGGTGTAAATCCCTTTCCTTTCGATGGCGTCCATCTTCTTCCCCTCGCTGTCCGGACGGACTGAAGGGGTCTCTTCCATAGCTTGGGCCACGGCCTGATGCGGGAACTCCTTGCCCGCCCCCCCCCCCATCCCCCTTTTCCATCTTAAGGAGCTGGAACCGGGTTCTGAGACTGTGTACCCTTTTCTGGCGTGCCAGCAGACTTTGCCAAAGTCACTGCAGTTGTTTCGCGCCTCTGGGCAAGGATACCTTATGTGCTGTGGGGGATACCATCACAGGGTGTGCCCCCCCCCCCAGCCTTCGTGAGAGCAGCTGCCACCAACTCTATTGTCAAAGTCTTATCCTGTGCCGATTGGGACTTCTTGGGCAGTTCAACCTTCTCCATTTGCGCCTTCTCCTGCGATGGCCGGCTGGAGATGGAGGTGGAGGGTGACTTTGATCACGCCGCAGCAAATCCAGTGGACTTGAACTTGCAGTTGTTTGCTTTGTCTTGGGCCCCCCACAGCTGAGGCACCCTGAAAGGACTTAGAAGACGGCGCCTCGGACCGGCCGGTCTTGGGCGACGCATGACCTTGCTCGGAGCACGGGTAGAGGCCATGGCGTTCAACCACACCAGCAGTCTACTGTGCCTATCTTTCACAGTCTTCTTGGAGAAATCAAGGCATATCTCGGAGTCCCCTTCTTTGTGGTCTGGTTGCAGTCAGAGGCATTGCATGTGCCGGTCTTCAATAAACACATTCCACAGCCTGAACTTGGTGCAGGACTTGAAGATGGATCTTCCCTCCTCCTCCGTCATAGTCGGAGGGCACGAAGTAGGCGCAATGGCCTTCTGGAATTTTTGACGATCTTCGCCCTTGAAGGGTGCTGAAATTCAGTGACAATGGATTCCTGCTGCCAGCAGATGGAGAGGAGGGCACACAGGCTCTTTCGTAACAAAAATAGAACCTTTTTCCATCGAAAAACATGAAAACACAGAAGTAGCTCGCAGAGCAAACTCGAAGACTCCCAACACTGAAGCGTGTGATATAACTCTGAAGATGGCTGCCAGAGGAGGGGCTTAGGGAGCGGACCGTCATTGGATGGGGGCAGTATGACACAGAGGACAGCGATTGGTTTAAAGGAGAAAAGACTAAGTGAAAGTGGGGATTCCCAACCCGACAGGGACTATTCATGAGCATGTGAATCCATGTCAGACACCATGCTGGAGAACCAGATTTGGATCCTTAAACAAGACGGCCTTCCAATGATGCAAGGGGGTGAACAACCTAGCGGGTGCAAGAGCTTTCAATGTTTGAGACAACACAATCGACCTCGGATGGCAGAAGCTGGCACCAAAATGTAGGTGGATAGGAGAAACCCGAGGAGGGGGAGCCGTTTCCAGCGGCAAGAGGTTGCTACAAAACCACAGCCAAGTGAAGCTGGTTTTAGTGGGGTTAGAATTAGGGTTGGCTTCTTTCTGATTCCACTCGCAATGGTATGAGACAAGCTCAAGCAACTGAACACAAACCGGAATGGATGGAGGTAACCGGTCTAATAGATACGATCACTGCTAAGAAGCCACCACGCCCTTCCAGCGCCACACACACACACACACACAACACGCCCTTTTCAATGCCTAGTACTACATGCACATGTTCCATTCTCCATTTAAAAATATCTGAAAGTTACCAAAGGCAGAATTAAAAAGAAATAAGCGGCAGCCGTAGACCTACCGGTAAATCGTGTCCAAGTATCGCAGCAGTCACAATTCACAGCGCTGGGACCAAGTGACAGCCATTGCTCCAGTTACTGTTTTCTAAGCAGCCTGCAAGAGAAGAGGCTGATCAATACAGTCGCCTTTAATACTCCTGTGAGTGGGACTGTATAAAAGAAATAAGTTGCTTACTTGTAACTCTTGTTCTCCAGCATTGGTATATTTTGTTGAGTCACATGCTGTGAATATTCACCATCGTCAGGCTGGGAATCCTCAAGTAACAGAGCAGATTAAAGTGACTGCAGTTTTCAGTTTAAATTTAGTGTTCTAGAATAGTCATTTTGGGCCAAGCTGCATAAAGTCAATAGCAAGGGCTCGCTCAGCTCCACCCCGAGAGGCCATCTTCAGATTTTGGCAAAGCACACGTAAAGTGGCAGTATAAGCCACGAAGACCCAGAGGGGTAGCCGGGAGGGTCACATGGGAATCTACGCAAGATACCAATGCTGGAGAACAGGAATAATAAGGAATTAAGAGTAACTTATTCCTTATCCAGCATTGGATCTTTAGTAATCTATTCACAGCATGTGAATCAACGAATCAGTACCACATAACCAAAATAAAAATGGCAGAGGCAAGCTAGTAGAAAACGTACCCCAGGAGGCACGGACCTTCCGCAAACAGGTTGCATAGAACCACCTGACCAAGACTGTCGCAGAATCCTGGTCGGCGCAGAAATAAAGCGAATAAATGTGTTCACAGACCTCCAGGTTGCCGCCCTGCAGAGGTCTAGCAGGGGAAATCCAGAGAAAACTGCCGTAGTGGCAGCCATTGCTCTGGTCGAATGAGCTCTAGGTCTGCCTACTGATAACGGAAAGAAATGCAGTAGACATCCACCTTGCAGTTAGACTCGGCGAGCGCCTTGACAGGACCAGAGGGACAAACTTCAAAGAGTTGAGGGGTCTTTCGTACTGTCTGTGCAAGCGATCTGTTACTTTAAAGCATGCACGACATCCCAGGAATGTAAAGATAGTTTCGCCTTAGAAACTGGTGCTCCTAAGAAACCAGATAACCATCGGTTCATTGGGGTGGAATTTTGAAGGCACCTTGGGCACACATTTTAGACCAAAGAGAGGTCACAGACGTAGAGTGGTTGTAACTGGATATCGCTGCCAGGTGCGCGATGGAGGAATGCACCACGGCCAATAGGTAAGATAGATGGCAAAAGGTCAAGGATCTGCACAGCATCCCAAGTTGTAAAACGCTTCAATTTGCTCTTGTAGCAAGCAAGCATAGATTTGGTGTGGGCCCACACCAGTATGCCCCTGCAGTCCCGATACAGTGCGATGGAGCCGAAGTCTAAAGGAGCACAGGTGCCAGGAAGTCAGGTTGAGAGGGGCTGGGTCGTGATGGATATCTGAACCCCTGCTCCTGGAAAGCAGATCGTGCCGAGGGGGGAAGTCTCAGCGGGACAGAGGAGGAGAGGGCAAGTATGCCGGAGTTCAAAAACTGCCTCAGCCAGGCAGGCCATAACAAAAAGGAGGAGATGGCTGGAAGGTTTAGAACGAACAAGTTACTTACCTGTAACTGCTGTTCTACAGCATGGGTCTGGTATGGATTCACATGCTCATGAATATTCCCTGTCGTCAGGCTGAGAATCCTCAGTAAAGAAAAAAAATCAGTTTCAGTTTTGTTTCTGAACTGTCTTTCTCCTAATAACCAATCTCTGGTCTCTGGGTCATACTGCCCCCCGAGCTAATGACTGCCCTCTACCTAAGCCCCTCCTCAGGCAGCCATCTTGGGATTTGGTAGCACGTAAATTGGCAGTAGGACCAAGTGAAGAGCCGCAGAGGGGTAGGAGGGAGGGTTCGCATGTGAATCCATGCCAGACCAATGCTGGAGAACAACGGTTACAGGTAAGTAACTTGTTCCTTCTCCAGCATGGGGTCTGGCATGGATTCACATGCTGACGGATATAAGAATACATAGCAGTACACACATGCACAGCCACAGGAGGGGGCAAGGTTCAACATTAAGCATCTCTTACCTCCTCACCAGGCCCACCTTCAGGCGAACAGGTTGCGCAGCACTGCCTGGCCGACTCTGGACTCCTCCCTGGTATCCGGGTCGACGCAGTAGAATCTCGTGAAGGTGTGCGTCGACCTCCACGTAGCAGCCCTGCAGATGTCCAGCAGGGGCACACCAGATAGGAACACCGTGGTAACAGCGATCGCTCTGGTCGAATGGGCTCTCAGAAGCGGTTTGCCAACCGGTGACGGGGCATGATGCAGCCAGAGAGGCATCTGGAAATGGAAGCCTTCGAGAGGGCCTTCCCTTTGTTCACAGGTCTAAAGTTCACAAACAGCTGTGAGGTCTTCCGAAAACTCTTTGTGCGGTCCACGTACAACTTCAGCGCTCTAGCTACATCCAGCGAGTTTAAAGTCCTCTCGGCCGGCGACGGGAAGAAAACAGATAACACCAAGGGCTCGTTGAGATGGAAGTCCGACGGCACCTTGGCCATGAAGGAGGGCTGCGTCCACCCTCATCTCATGGAAAGTCAGGTGTGGGGGCTTGCAGGAGAGGGCCTGGATCTCTCCCACTCACCGTGTGGAGGTGATGGCCACAAGAAACCATTTTCCACGACAGGAACTTCAACGGTGCCGAATGCAGAGGAACGAATGGTGGCCCCATGAGCCTGGTCAGCACCACGTTGAGCTCCCACGCCGGGGCCGGAGCCTTCACCGGCAGGAACGATAGTCCCTTCATGAACTCCTTCACCAGGCGATGGGACCACAGGGATGAGCACCCCGGAGTTCTGGTGTAGCGGGATATAGCCGCCAGATGGATCTTGGAGGCATGGGCCAGCCCCGCCTTGGCCAGCAATAGCAAGTACGGCAGCACTTGAGGGGCCGTAATCCGCAGAGGGTTAATCTTCTGTGCCCGGCACCAGACAGAAAACCTCTTCCATTTGTGTCCATAGCACTTGAGAGTTGAGGACACCCTGGCCTTTGCAAGCACCTCCTTGCAGTCCGCCGGGATATCGTACCCTCCAAACTCTAGGGCTGCAGGAGCCAGGCCTGCAAGTTCAGCGACCCCGGGTCGTGGTGGAGGATAGCGCCTCCTTCTCTGGACAGGAGACCTGCGTCGGTCTGCAATTTGATTGGGGGGTGTGGGGGGCGGAATGAGGGAGGACGCTGACATGTCCAGAAGGTCCGGGAACCAGATCCATCTCGGCCATGCCGGTGCAACGAGAATCATCCTACACCGGGACCATCTGAGTTGGTTGATGAGTCGCAGCAGCAACGGCTGGAGTGCATAGAGGAACAGGCCATCCCAGGGGAATGAGAAGGCATCACCCATGCTCCCCGGCTGGGGAAACCTGCTGGCGAACCTCCGGCACTTGGTGTTCATCGCCGTCGTGAATAAGTCGCTAGGGATTGCCCCATCGTTGGAATAGCAGATCCACTTGATCCTGTCGCAGTTCCCAATCGTGGCATGAGCATAGCTCCCTGCTGAGTGAGTTGGCGATGGTGCTCTTTATTCCTGCCAGGTGGAAGGGTACCAGAAACATCCCTTGGGTGACGGCCCAGTGCCACAGATCCTGGGCCTCCTTGGATAGGGCTGGGGATCTGGTGCCTCCCTGCTTCCGGATGTAGAACATCATGGTGGTGTGGTCGGTGAAGATCCTCACCACCTTGCCCTTGAGGGACGGAAGGAACGACTTGAGGGCCCAGAACACGGCTCGGAGCTCTAGGACGTTGATGTGTAGTGACCTTCCCTGGAAGCCAAAGGCCTCTTGCGTGGAGATCTCTGGTGTGCGCTCCACATCCCTCCAGGGAAGCATCCGTCGTCACCGCCTCCCGATGTGCCGGGGTCTGGAAGCCCATACCCGCCGTGAGAGGCGCGCGGGTGCCCCACCACTGGATCGCTTGATAGAAGGTCTCGTTGAGCGAGATCCTGTCTTCGAAGCTGCCCGCCGCTTGCATCCAACGGGCGTCGAGGAACTCTTGCAGTGGACGCATCCGCAGCCTGCACAGGTGCACGAGGTAGATGCACGAGGACATCATGCCGAGAAGGGACTTGGACCTCACCCTGGCCACGTCCATGGTCGACAGCCGTTGCACCTTGCCCAGGATGGTCTTCGTCCTTTCCTCGGAGGGAGAGGCCAATCGTGCCACTGTGTCGAGCCTGGCTCCCAGGAACAGTGCGACGGAACCAAGTGGGATTTTGCGAAGTTGATGGAAAATCCCAGATCTGTGAGCAGCTCGACGGTCTTCAATGTGTGCTTGACAGAGTTCTCTTGTATTTGCTCGGATGAGCCAATCATCCAGGTAGCAGACTTCAATCTGAAGGGGAGGGCCTTGAATTGGTAGTGTCTTCCTTTGACTACGACGATAGGAAGTCGCCCTCCTCCAGCTGTCCCAGCACTTGCTGGAGAGTGACCATCCAAAACTTCTGGGTCTTGATGTACTTGTTTAAACGACTAAGGTCCAGGATGGGTCACCAGCCGCCGGTCTTCTTTCTTGCGAGGAAGTATCGCGAGTACACTCACGAACCCTGGAGCCTGCTTGGGACTAGCTCGATGGCTCCTTCAGAATCGCCCTTACTTCCAGCAGCAGTTGAGTGACGTGGTTTTCCTTCCTGGCCACGGGTGGAATGCAGGGGCACTTCTTTAGAAACTTTAGAGTGTGCCCGCGGGCCAGGGCATCCAGCACCCATCGGTCGGTGGAGATGGACTCCCACACGCTGATGAACTTTGCCAGCCGGCCTCCCACCGGGGTGGCTCAGGTGGGGGCCCGATGCTACGGCCGGTTCAGTCTTGCTTGGTAGCGGCCTTGCCGCCTTGGCCTCCTTGATGACGAGATCCTCCTGACTTGCCACGTCCTCTGTAGGCCTCCTGCGACGAGGAGCGGGCTGCCTGATGGTACGTCGAGGAGTCGGCGCCGAATCCTTTGGAGGCACCTTGCTTGTCTCCGGAGTTCCGAAAGGGTGGCTGTCGTTGCTGCAAAACTCCCAAGGCCCGCGCTGTCTGTGTCGGCCTTGATGGCCTGCAGTGACTCGTCCACCGTCTTGCCAAATAGGTTGTTCCTGTCGAAAGGCATGTCCAAAACTCTGGTTTGCACGTCCTGGTGGAAATCGGTTGCCTTGAGCCAACCACGCCGGCGAAAGCAAACACTGTTGCCCATCTGGCGGAAGCCGGTGTCAACAATGTTCATGGCCACCATTATGGCGTGGTCCGACACCACCTCGCCTTCCGGCAGGATCTCCAGCTCTCTTGTCGTCCGGGAGGAAGTCCAGCAGAGGAGCGATCTTAAACCACAGCTCTCCGTCGTAGCGGGCCACAATCACAAGGGTGTTGGCCGCTTTAATCGTCGTCGGCGAGATGAACTGTCGTTCCATGGCGTCCAATTTCTTCTCTTCGCCGTCCGGCAGGGAAGTGTAAGTTGAAGCAGTCGCCCCCGCCGCTTTCTTCTTGGCCGCCGTTGAGACGACCGAATCCGGGGTCGGCTGGGCCCTAAGGCACATGGGGGCGGAATCCGGGACCCGGTACTACTTCTCGTACCAGTCTCTTGGCAGGGGTCGTGGACTGGTTCTTCAGGAACACCAGCCCCTCGTCCCAGATGTCAAGTAACGGGACCGAGAGGACCATCTTCCTCTTGGCCTCACGCCGTAGAGGAAACCTTCCTTCTGTTCTTCGGGGCAGAGCTGGAAGAGCTCGGATGCCCTGGCGATCATGGCGTGGAAGGAGCCAATTTCGTCAGGCAGGCAGGCCTGAGGAGGTGGTGATGGAAGGCCCATCCAGTCGTCGCCACCATCGTCATCCGTCCCCGTCGTGGCCGTCTCTGTTCCTGCGTCATCCCTCGGATCCAGGGAAGGAGATGAAGGCTGTGAGGGCCGCACAGGCTGAAGGGCGGTGGGGGATGAATTCTTTCTGCTTGCTTGGAGGGCTTCCTGACAGTCCAGGCTCTGCTGGGTCGTCCGCTGGGGGTAAGGGTAACCTTGTCCTTATCCCTGTACACAAGGCCTGGATCGCCATAAAGATTGCTCCCGAGTTGTCCTGTGGCCCAGGTACCGGCTGCGACGGGCACGACGGTGGGGGAGTGGAATCCTCTGCCTCCATAGGAACCTCGTCGGCACCACCGTCGCTTTCTTCGTCCGCCTTGTCGGGATCCCTCCCGTGGGACCGGACCTCCTCAAAGCTCTTGTCCAGGATTTTCACGACTCCAGCCAGCTCCTCTTCAGAGGCTGTATCTGTGATGGCCACCGCCCCCCTCTTCTTTTCCCACCGGGGTTCTCACGGCGGTGTTATCGATGGGTTGAAAAGAGGATTCCCTCCGCGGTGGCAGGGAAACTCTGGGCCCCTGAGGTCGCCTCCACAGGCTTCGCAAGGGCCTTAGCCGGGTTAATCAAGGCCTTCACGACTTTGGACGGGCTTGAGGCCTTCACTTTGGGGGGAGGGTCGCTGCCTCGCTCTCCCTCGGCTGTCTCTGTCGGGATCAACCAGGACTTCTCCCGAAGCTTACCCGGGTTCTCCGACTTCCTCTTCCGCGAGCTAGAGCGTTGGCTCGTGGTTCATGGTGTTGGTGAAAGTGCGCCCTGCCTGGCAGGCGAGGAGCCTGACCATTCGGCGCTCCCGGTCCCCGCGGACTTGCAGTGCTTTGCCTTTTGTTGGGCCACCATCGCCAGAGCGCCCTCAAAGGTCTTAGAAGGCATCTAGAATGCTCGTCCTCGAAGACATTGTGCAATCCGCATCCACGGCAGCTCCTGAACAGCTTGGAACCGGGCGTCGTGGTCCCTTTGTCCTGGGCCATGTTCATGCGGGGTAGGCCTCAAAGATCTTCTGGAATCCTCCAAGAAGCAGAGCTCAATGAAAACTTTGCCCTTGAGGGGCGTAGAAAATTCTGAAACGGGTCCCAGTTGATAGGAAGTAGAAACGGTGGAGCTGGAGGCTCGATTGACCGAAAAAATTAAACTCTGAAAAATCGCAAAACGCAGTAAAAGCTCGAGAGCTATAGCACGAGGACTCCCAACACTTGAAACGTGCGGTAAAAATATGAAGATGGCTGCCAGAGGATGGGCTTTGGTAGAGGGCAGTCATTGGCTGGGGGCAGTATGACCCAGAGACCAGTGATTGGTTATTAGGAGAAAGACAGTTCAGAAACGAAACTGATTTTTTCTTTACCAAGGATTCCCAGCCTGACAACGGGGAATATTCATGAGCGTGTGAATCCATGCCAGACCCCATGCTGGTGAAATAAGCTTAACCTCTGGCATTGCTCTGGGAAACCCACCAGACTATCGTTCTTCGCCTGCCAAGACATTAGAAAAGGGGAAGACCACATTCAAATCAGGCCAGGTCCCACCGCAAAAGGGGTGGTCCAGGAAGAACTGCTTGTACACATCCCTTAGGCCACGAAAATCAGTGTGCACCGTTATGGTCTGAAGGAATTTAGGACTCACATCGGGCACGATGTTCCGAACACATGGAAGGTGAAAATGAATGAGGAACATGGTGTCTCAGCCCCCAGTGTCAATTTCCATCGACAGCTAGAGTGACCTGGGGCCTCCCTGCTAGTGCACATAGAACATTGTGGTGGTATTGTCTGTAAAGATTCACACCACTCATCCGCGGGACGAACGACCAGAGTGCCCAAAACACAGTGCGTAGTTCCAGCAGATCGATATGTAGAGCTTCCTATTCAACAGTCCAAAGACCCCTGGTGTATATGTCGCCAGAGTGAGCACTCCATCCATCCAGGGAAGCATCCATCATGAGTGTCTTGGTGAAGGGCAGCCACCAACCACAGTATAGTGCTTTTCTGAATTGTTGCATCAATGTGATCTAAGACATGCTTTTTACGTGCATCTAGGAAATATTGCAGGGGTTGCATGTGAAGCTTGCAGTGTTGTAGCAGTGGGGTGTAAGAGGACATCATGCCAAGCAAGGACTTGTATTTGCGGACAGACGGTCGGCAGTGGGGAGAACCGCTACACCTTGGTGGGGAGGGCTTTAACACTAGTCCGAAGGGGTCGCTTTGTAAAAGCGTGCATTGAGGCGGGCTCCCAAGTAAAGTGCTCACTGAGATGGGATTAGGCAGGATTTTGGATAGTTTATTGAAAACCCTAGCGATTGCAAACACTGAATGGTCTGTGCGGTGTGTTGCGATGCCCTGGTGTACTATGTTGCCCGCACCAGCCAGTCATCTAGGTATGGGCAGACATGCCCGGCACAGATGTGCAACCACTGGGGCTAGGCACTTGGTAAAAACTTTAGGAGCTGACCGCAGCCAGAAAGGTAAAGCTTTGAACTGGTAGTGGCAGCCTGCCTCGACAAAGCGAAGCTAACGGCAGTGCTTCCGGTGAATGGGGATGTGAAACTAGGCGTCCTCTAAATCTAGGAGATTTCCTAGCGTCCCTGGTTGTAGTTGGGATAGGACCTGCTAAAGCGTCACCATCCTGAAGGCCTGGGCATTCAAAAACGTTTTAGTACTCTGAGGTCCAGTATGGACCTCCAACTCAGATTTGTTTCTTACCAGGAATTGCCAGGATTAGAGGCAGTCTCCTCACTGTACTTCTGTTACTTTCAGTGGGTCCTTTTGACATGAGAGGCAGAACCTCCTGTCGACACAGACGGTAGTTTATCTCTCCCTTCTGCGCCAGAGGATTGGTTGGGGGTTGCTTGGTGAACTCCAGTGTATGGCCATGCTGGATGAGGGATAGCACCCATTTGTCAGTGGTGAACTCCAACTCCTGGATGACATGAAACTCTTCCTCCCACCAGGGTGCGGAAGTGGGAGGGTCAGGGTTTGTTTAGCCAGTTTGTCCCTGGCTTGCGAGGAGCTGCGTTGGCGCTGGCTGCCCCTGTACGATGGGGCCTTACTCCTGTAGCGTCTGATGTCAAGTTAGATGGGACCTTGTACGAAGGAGACTGATAGGAGGGCCAGCAGTCTTGTGTAGTTCTGAAAAGCAGACTTTCCTCAGCGGAAGGACTGGTGCCTCTGCTGTAATGTGGGTATCGGATGTGATGGTCTGTACGGTTTGGTCAACCTTCTTACTGAACATGTCAACCATATTTGCCTGTACCTCTGAGCAGAAATTGGTAGCCTTGTCTGCAAAGCACAGTGCCATTTCCCACCTGCCAACACGGTGCTATGTCCACAGAGATTGATAGTGCGCAGTCTGAATGTGCTTCTACTTCAAGTAAGGAGGGCGAAAGCCTCCCATTTCTTATTGTCCGAGAGGAATTCTAGGATGGGAGTCATCTTGAACCACAGCACCCAGTCATATCTGGAGAGGATCGCCATGGCATTTGCTTCCTTAATGGTAGTGCCAGCTGTCGTGATGATCCTTTTCCCAAAGGCATCAAGGCGCTTACCATTGTCTGGGGAGGGGATTGGGGGGGGGGGGGACTGATCAGGAAGCTGAAGGGTTGGCAGAGCGCATCCAGTCCGCTGCCGACACAGTCTGAAGAAGCATGTGGGTGCTGTGTCTGGGGCTCTACTTCCCGTCAAACCTCTCCTTCCTGGGAGGCACAGAGGAAGGGTTGGGCATTGTTAACAAACCCTCTTCCTAGACATGGGGTATGGCCAGGACAGATTTCCTATGTGGTTCATGCCATTGATAGACCAAACTATCCTTCTGTTCCTCAGGGGTCAACCCGAACATTGGTTGCCCTAGACATCAAGGCGTAGAAAGAGCCCATTTCGCCTGGTGGAGAATTCCTTTTAGGGATTGCGTCTGGTTCTCCGTCTGCCGGGATGATGTCAACAAATTCATCTGTTTATGTGTCAGGTGTAGATGGAGGCCTGGTCGTCGAATGCATCCTCCGACTATCACTCAGCTGAACTGGCATCCAATGATGATGTTCCCTCGTAGGGCGAGCAACTGTCCCACTTATTCTGGGTGTGGAGACTGCGGCATTGCAGTCCCACTTCTGCTTGGATGAAGTGTCTGTAGCACTCTAGGGTTTGGCAACATGTGGTGAAGCTATGTTACTAGAGCTTTCAGGGTGGCTAGGATGTCCAATGGGACTTCGCTAGGTGCTGATGAAGGCAGTAACCCCGTTGAAGGAATTGCCTTATGAGGAGGCACGTGACCAGGGGTTGCTGAGGAGGAGGCATGTCCAGCTTGGGGCTAGGTGATCTGCTCCACAACCACCTCTTTGTCATAAAAGACAGGTAAAGTGTTGGTTAGCTCGGTATCCGAATGATGACCGCCCTCATGGGTGTTCGTAGATGAACAAGCTCCCTCTGGGTTGATCCCAAGAGATAGTGGAAGAGGACGGACAGGCCTGGTTAGTGCCACCAATGCAGATGGTTGTGCCGCTAACTGTGTTGACGGTGGTGGAACCAACAGTGTTGTCAGAGTATTCTTGGTTGCGGCTGGCGGGGACTTGGTAGCGATAGTCTGTGCAGTCGACTGAGTCATGACTGACCATTTAGTAGTGCTAGTCGACGAGTCATTGTGGTAGAGGTTCTTGGTGTCTGCGCCAATGGGGACGTCACATGGGCCTTACTCTTAGAAGACGGTGGCCTGACCTGGGACAGAGTTTCCGATCTGTCACTTTTGATGGCGTGGTAGTCATCTGTGAAGCAAACCCTGGGGAAGGTGTCATAGCACGAGCCTGCTTCCTACTTTGTGACACCTCATGCTACCTGGACCTCTTGCTAGAGATGGTTCGTCAAGCTGTTCTGCGGGCAGAGGGCGCTCCACTCCCTGGTGTCGTTTAGCCACACCACCATCTGGCGGTCTTGCACGTTTTGTTGGAAAACATCTGGCAGATATCACAGTCCTGGATGGCGGCAGTTGTCATGGAGATCCACCATGAATACGTTCTTCAGGCCACACCGGGCGCAGGCCTTGAACAGACTTTATCCTGGCTTCAGTCATAGCTGTTAACCCCAACGTCAGAGGATGAGAACCAGTTCGTGCGGAAGCCACTGACAAAACCGGAACGACCAGGGTCGAGGATCTTCGAACCGTCACCAAAATATGAAATAAGTGTAGTAAATAGAAAAATCTTTCTACAAACGTTTGTTTTCTGGGGATGACGCCCACACGGATCGTGCTGTAAAAAGTCTGAAGATGGCCTCCAGGGGTGGAACCAAGGACCCAAAATGACTATACTAAAGCAATATATTGAAGTTTTTAGTTTAAATATAAAACTGCTCTATATTAGAGGATTCCGAGCCTGACAGGGAACATTCGCAGCATGTGAATCTATAAAAGATCCAATGCTGGAAAAGTAGTGATCATTATTCACCATTAAAACATGCCCCGAAACTCATGCTCAGGCATTTTTCAATACGAGGTCTTATTAACCAGATCAGATTTCATCTTGCACGCAAATCTGTGCAATAGACTTAACACGAAAATTACAAAGGTCGGACATGGGTGAAAGGGAAGACTTCAGAAAAGGAAACGCAGATAAATAAAATGGAAAGGGTGAAAAAAGGGAAAACGGGAAAGCGAAATCTGAACAACCAAGAGTCAGTTAAGAGCATTTAACCTTATGATCCGTGTAATCTCAAGTAATACATGATAACTATGCCCATTCCTACTCAAATAAAATGTAGGCATGCTGAAAACGTGCCCTCGTCTGCACTGCCTCATCTCATGTCAAGCTCCCCATACCCATCTTGAAGTAGCTTGTTCGGCATCAATTGCTTTTGTGTCAACAGAAAGTGGTTACAAGAAAGTTAGCTGGAAACAAGAACACCGGCTCAGGTCTAAAGTATAATTGCGAGGAAATAGCAATACTCGAAAGAACCGCCGTGTGTCACCGTAGATCACACATATTGCATTCGATATGACTGAGAATCGGTACACCCCGTTTCGGCGCCGCCGGTTCGTTTGCGGGCCGGTTTGGCGCGACTGCTTCGGCGCGGCACCCATTTTGGCGCGGAAGCCTTTCTACCGTCGTAGATTTGGCGCGAGGGACGTTTGTACGTGGCTGACATTGCAGCCACGTCTAAACACCCTCTTGCCAAACAAAATGGTGGGGGGGGGGGGGTTACGCCCAAACCGGGGCGCAGTGAAACGGTATAATGTAGTCACCATCCTACTCCGCCCTCTGGGCACAACATGAGTTGCAGTGGGTGCATTTTGTGATCAGTCGTTTCACAAAGTACTTTTTTAGAAACAGACTGTTAGATATGTTGCCTGTGTGGCATTTACACAAAATAACACTCTGACCGTTGTGAACAATGTACTGCCCCACTTTTTTTTCCACTAAGCAAAACATTACTTTTCAGCTCAGGACACAGTCCATCCCGAAGTTAAAGAAATATGTTATACATTGCCTACTTGTGCATATAATAGATCTGCTTCAAGGGTTTTAATTGTGCTCCGTGGACTCGGCTAGGAGTTTGTTAAGAAAGATTGAAAACCAGTTAAATTGTATTTTACCTCTTTGCGTTGAAAGGTCACCCACGCAAATACCATGGGCGAGAAAGCCCCAGTGGGTGGCAGGTTTGAGCTGTAAGCAGCCGTTGCCCAGATTGCCACAGCGAACTCTGCTGGATGAGATGCGTGTTGTCAAAAAAATTAAGATTGGATCGTACTTGGGTCATAACCGGTAACGCTGTAGCTGCTCTCAATTCTGTGTAAGAGGCGCCTTTACAAGCGCTAGACCCTAGCCTATACCCCTGAACCACAGGTGCGCGCTGTGCTTGGAAGTCCGCAGCTATCTGCGGATGGTTTGAGCTACAGCAAGTGTTGTTTAGGTCAGACGCCACAGCTTAGTAGATATTTCTGTGTATGAGTCACTTTCTGATCGCCAGCCAACAAGTAACTCATAGTAATGTCAGATTACACATTGTATTGATATTGTGCAAAGCACTCAGGGCTTGAGTCTAAACTCCATGTGTACAATATGAAAAGTGCTGTTCCATGATGCAAACACGCTTTTCTTTTTTGCTCCATGTTATGTGGCTGTATTTACATACATACAGAATATAGAGCACACGAGAAAGGTCCTCTCATCAGTAATCACACTTTTCTTATTTTACGTGTTGCTCAGAATCACGCCCTCGGCGCCAGTTGTGGCGCGAAATCACGTGCTTTAACTTGCCAAACTTTGCAGTTGATTTAGTGGGAACAGCAGGCTAATGTCATTTACCAAAATCAAACGGGCAAGGAAGGAATTGCACCATTGTCTCGTTCTGCGGTCTCCAGGGTGTGCGAGTCCCCATGCAGCACATCCTGCTTCCCTCAGTAACCACCAAGGTGTTGGGTGCGGACACATTGCATGCTGCACATTAGCACAGGTGCAATTCAATTTGACAAAGGGTGAGCGCCCCCGACCACCGCCATCAGCTTGTTAGTCATTTGAAAGGCCCGCGATGTTTTTCACGAGTGTCACAATGGGGCCCGAGGTAACTGACAGGTTAAAAAACAAGGCCTCTTCCCAGTTGCTGGGGACCATTCCCGCCACAGCCCACTCTGGCCGAAGTCTTCACTGTCAAGGCTACTCGGCCATTTTGTTTGGTAAGATTTCAGGAGATAAACTATTTATGAACCTGCACCTGTAACTCAAACATGCTACAGGTCCAGGCTAATGTTTATAGTGCACTTCCTGGTCTTCCCGCGCCGAACTATACTGCGCCAAAACGATCGCTGGAAAACGTCCTGCTCCGCTGAGAAGGATAGACCAGCAGCACCAAGGGTTTACAATGACCTGATCTGAATTTACTATGATGTAGTGGTCTCTTCATCGATGTCTGTAGCACTGCCCGAGATCCACACCCAGCCCCTAACAATGACACTCCACCTTGACTTACAACAGCGCCTGCTAATCTAATACAGGGATCCAGACAGCCCTAAGAATTCCAATCTGGCGTGACCTGCAACGTCGCCCGTTCACTGGCCTTGGATCCCAGTGGCCAGTGCCAGACGAGTTCAGGTATGCTGCAGCAGAGGAGGCCATCCTCATTTTTTAACACTGGGGTTCACGCAGCTTTGACGATGAACCAAAATGCCACAGTCCGCTCCAAAAAACCCAACAAGCTACTGGGTGGCGTCCGACGTCTTCTCGAAAGCAGGGCCCGGTTCCCCCTGGATGTTCGAGTTAAAAAAATAACATGCTTCTTACAATGGGTACGGTACAGTGTGGTGTGTGCAATGGATTCCAGTGGTCAGGATTAATGGCCAGGCGCTTAACAGGACGGCATGACGCGGTGCTCAGCCGAGATCGTGAAAAATCTCATCAGGATGTTTCTATGCAGGCAATATTTATATATAGTGCTCATTAGGCCTAAAAGGTGCGCACGTTTTATACTTTGTCAGCAACATTATAGAACATCCAAAAGGAGTTATTTTGTGTATGTTCGTGATTCATCTTAATTTGGCTTGTGCTCTTAGATTGAGACAGACCAATTAAATGAAATATACTTATTTCTCTAAAACATCACGGTCCATTACATGTTTTAATGAACCCCTTATCCCATACTTTTACTTTTTTCTGCACTACGAAGGTTTTCAGCTTTACGGATCAGCTCAGTCCATCCACATTGTACATCATTTTGGTCTATGCATGGAATTTAACAGCTTCATGCAAAAATCTCCACATAGGGCTATTGTACAAATGCCCCCCCCCTTCCCGCCCCCCTCGGAAACCCCACCTCCTAGCCTATACAAGCCCCTCGTTCTAGCGAGCCTGGGAACTAATCGAAACAACCCGTCCAAGTCACAATGCGCATCGCTGAAAGTAACCAGCAAAGGCTAAAAATAACCAGGCCCAAAATATCTCGACGGGATTCTTGGTGCTTCCAGGGAGGGAATATAAACACAGGAGGTTGTGTGTAGAGGAGCAAGAGCAAATAAGCATACATTCTCGTTGCTGTGTGGCCAGCTGAACGAGCAACTGCGCATACAGACTACAAGGAAACGAAGGGACGTAGAAATGCGGAAATTAGAACTAGCAGGAAAAGAAAATAACGCGCAAGTTAGTATTCCGATGGAACTGGGACCAAAATAAAGTGGTTGCCAGTTTCTTGGGAAACTAGCAAGAGGTGGCAAAAATAAGAAGCTAACCCTACGACATTGGGGACATCTTGGCCAAGTGTATCTCGAGGGAAACTAGAATATATATATATATATATATATATATATATATATATATATATATATGGACGTTGGTTCCTTGTTAGCCACTCAATAAGGTGATCACATGTTTTACACAGCAATTAATATGCTGGTTCTGCCCACTTCCAAACACTAATATAAGTGATGAAACCCAAAGCAATGGCTCTCTAATTAGTGACCTCAGAAACATAGCCAGCCTTAGGGCGGTGGGGATGGGGGAGGCGAGCCGGGCGATGCCCCCTCCCACCCACTGGGCGCCATTAGACCCTGCCACGCATGCTCTCCCGAGCTGGCGTAGTGGGAGAAGGCGCAGCAGGCAGGCTTTTTCTATTAAATGTGCCCGCATTTAATGACAATAGAGAGCTGTTGTCAGCACTATTGTCATTCAATGCGCCCTTCCGCCACAGCGCTTTTAATAAGGTGCCATCAGACCCCCCCCCCCCACGACAGCTCAGGGGAGTCTTTCAAGGGCTCCCCCAAGCTGGCATAGTAAATGTGCCCCCAGCTGCAGAGCGCATCTAACAATAGGGTGCTGATGTGCCCTATTCATGTCATTAGGAAGTTAAAAAAAAAAAAAAAGAAGTGGCACATCCCCCGTTGACCAGGGGTGCGCCAGGTGTGACGCCAATTCACCCAGGGCGCTGCTGCCCCTAAGGCCGGCCCTGCTCAGAAAAATGCAGGGATGAGCCAGCAGGGAAAAGATTGTAGGGAGTTTCACTCGCAGAACTACCATGTCAGCTTCTTGGGAGATGACTAGCAGAAACATGATCTTATTGGTCACCATCAACCACTAAAATACCAAACAGAAGACGACGTGGTTGGCTTGATTATCACCTCTTTACGTTTGTTAGCCACATCCATTGTGCTCCCCAGGGACAACCATCCATACCCAGAAATGTCTAATGCCCATATCCTGCAATTATGTCAAGTCAATTTACGTATGCCCATCTGAAGCTAGCATATGGCCAGACCAGGTAAAGAAAAACATCCTTCTGCAACTTGGTGCCACATGCAGAGAAGCTAAATGATCTTTCACATGACCAAGAACACAGGTTACACCAAAGTCCATTTGAGCCCAGTCACATGCCAAAATGCACCACCTAGTAGCCGTCGCTGGAAGTTCACCTCCAGTTCAGAGCCACAACCGCAAGGAATTGTGGGGGTATGTAAATTAGCTCAAATGCAAACCTTTTTCTCCAGGAAATTGTATTCGGCTAAGAGGAGAGTATATATATATATATATATATATATATATATATATATATATATATATATATATATATATATATATATATCTCACCGTAATCGTATTTCTGATGCTTGTATCTGCTTAGATTCACATGCTGTGCATAGGCCGACATGTAGTGGAAGCTGCAGAGTATTAGTTTGTTTTTCGAAACTCTAAAAGGGGCATCAAACTAGGGCATGCCAGTAATACTATCCCTAGTGTGACGTCCACTGTATCCATGATCCCTCACGCGTGTAGGACCCTCAGATTGTATTTTTTCTGACATGAGGTAGCATGAGGAGTAGCGGGAGTAGAGTATCCAAGCAGATAAGATAGACAAGACTACAAGCATCCATGCGCCTTCTCTCAGAGGGGAGGAAGGGCGGGCGCATGTGAATCTAAGCAGATACAAGCATCAGAAATACGATTACGGTGAGTAATGTATCCCTTCTGAGGCTTGTGGAATTCTGAGGCTTGTGGAATCTGCTTAGATTCACATGTGCCCGCCCTGCTGTGCATAGATTAGCGAGCAGTGTTAGAAGAAGGTGGGATGTGAGAAGGGTCATGAGCGAACAAATGTCTTCGAACCGCTTGTCCCACTTGAGTATCTGTCTTGGAAGGAGTGTCAATGCACCTTTTTAGTGCTAGGTAAATGTGTGAATAGAGCTCCATGTAGCTGGTTTGCAAATGGTGTGAAGGGGTACATTTGCAATGAAAGCCAGAGTGGCTCCAGTACCACTTGTAGAGTGGGCCCTCGGCGCGAAAGGCAGTGTTTTATTTGAAAGGGAATAGCACAGTTGGATAAATCCGACTATCCACCTAGAGATGGCATTCTTACAGACGCAATCTCTCTCTGCCTGGAGCTATGGCAACGAACAGTTGATCTGTCTTTCTTAGCGGTCTGGTCTTGTCTACATAGTAGAGGACCACCCTCCTCACATCTAGTGTGTGGTGTTTCACCTCAGCAGAGCTTTTGGGTTCCTGGAAGAAGGCCGGTAGCTCAATAGACTGGTTAACATGGAATTTTGAAATTAACTTGGGTGAGAACCTAGGGCAAGTGCGTAAAACCAGTTTATCCTTATGAACAGCAAAGAAAGGATCCTGCACTGAGAGAGCTTGAATTTCACTGACCCTTCTCATGGATGTGATGGCTACTAAGAAGGCAGTTTTATAAGTCAAGTGTTTGAGACTAGATTTGTGCATGGGCTCAAAGGGGCTTCCCAGGAGCTTAGCAAGTACCACATTAAGGTCCCTACCTGGTGGTGGGTTAGATATTGGAGGGTGGAGTCTCTTTTCCCCTTCCATAAATGCTTTGACAACTGGCATTTTCCACCACAACACCTTGTTATAGGAAGTTGTGTAGGCTGATAAAGCCTTCAGGTGCACTCTAAGTGAGCTCAACACTAACCCTGCATCCAATAGGTGGAGCATATAGGTAACATTAGAAGGAGTACAATCAACTGGGTTGATTTGCTTATTCTGGCATCAAATAACGAATAGTTTCCATTTGTCATAGTAACAGTGCCGTGTGTTAGGTTTTCTTGACTCTCTCAAGATATCCATACATCTCTGGGGTAAATTGAGATGTCCGAACTCTGACTTCAGGAGCCATGCTGCCAAGTTCATTGAGTTGGGTTAGGCCCTCATGCTGAGAGTGTAGGTTGTACCGGCACATGAGTTTGATGGGGTCGCACACCGCCAATTTGCGTAGGTGTGGGTACCACTGTTGTCTCTCCCACATAAAAGCAACTAGGATGAGCGTCATCAGTTCCCTGTGGATCTTGTTGACCACCTTCTTCATCAGAGGGGTTGGTAGAAAAGCGTAGGCAAACATCCCTGACCAATACATCCATAGGGCGTTCCCCTTGGAGCCTGGCTGGGGGAACCTGGATGCGAAGTTTGAGCATTTATTTGGGCTGTTTTCGCTTGTGGCGAATTGGTCTATAGTGGGGAAACCCCACTGAGAGAAGAGGTCTCCTACTACTACTTCGTGTAGTGTCCACTCAAGTTCTTCTGGAAGGGGATCCCTGCTCAGCACATCTGCTAGCGAGTTGAGATCCCCTGGAACATGTTGGGATGACAAGTAAATCTTACGTTTGAGTGCCCATCTCCAATTTTCTGGGCAAGCTTGGACAGATTTGGCGGTAAAACATCACCGTTGTGCTGTCTGTTAGGATCTGCACTGACAGGTTGGATAGGGGTTTGAATGCCAGAAGCGCTCTGAAGACTGCCAGAATTTCTATCAGATTGATGTGGTTCTGAGCCACTGTGTGAGACCAGAGACCCTGAGCTGTGTGGTGAAGGTAGTGAGCTCCCCACCCTGCCAGGGAGGCGTCTGTTGTGACGACAGCCTGTATCTCTGGATCATAGAAGGGTTTTCCCTTCGTAAGATTTTCTCTTGTCCAGCAGCAAAGACTCTGTACTAGTGTTGGCGAAACGACCACTAGATCATCCCAGTGACCACCTGCGTGAGACCACTGTTTCGCCAACCATTCCTGCATGGGTAGCAGGTGCGCGTGGGGAACCAGGTAAATTCAAGATGCCAGCATGCCTAGCAAACGCATCGCATACCCTTATTTGGCGACCGGCCTGATAGTGCGGTATTTGCAGCAACATATTCCGAATTCTTTCTTCTGATGGAAAGGCTAACCCCGCCTGGGTGTCTAGGACAGCTCCTAGGAACTGTTTTGAGGTGCATGGCATTAGGCTTGATTTTCTCTCGTTGATTGAGAAGCCCAATTGGAAGAGGAAGTCGATAGTTCTTTGGATGTTTAGTCTGCAAATTAAGGGGGTTTCCCGTGTGATGAGCCAGTCATCCAGGTAAGGGTACACTGGGATTGCCGCCCTGCGTAGGTGCGCCGTCACCAACGCCAGTACCTTGGTGAATACCCTTGGAGCCGAGGCTATTCCGAAGGGCAGCACCTTGAAAGGCAGTTGTCCATTTTGAAACGCAAGAAACGTCTGTGCGCTGGGAACATTGAAATATGAAAATAGGCATCTTTCATATCCAATGTTGCCATGTAATCCCCCTATTTTAGTATGGGGATTACCTCTTGGAGTATAGTCATGCAGAACTTTTGTGGCTGGACATACTTGTTTGCAGGGCGCAAATCTAATACTGGGCGCATTGTTAGATCTTTCTTTGGCACAAGGAAGTAGGTGGAATAACCTTGTTTACCTGGCTGCCCGGGACGAGTTCTATGGTTTCCTTTGCAAGTAGAATGGCAATCTCCTCAAGAAGGATTTTCTGGTGCTCCAACGAGTGTACCTTTTGTCTTGGAGACTGGTCATGGGGGCGCTCTAGTAGTTCTATACAGTATCCTGCGGACACTGGACAGCACCTATCTGTCCAAAGTGATCCCTTCCCATGCGTGGGTGAAGGTGGAAATGCACCCCCCTAATGGGGATGCTTGGGAGGGGACCCGAAGCGGAATGTCACGGTTTACTGGGTGGCGTACCACCTCTAGCGGGGCTGCCACTAACCCTGGTGCGGCCTCTGCGCTGCCCTCTGGGGAAGGCTTGTGATGCTTGGAACGGATTGTTGCCCCATGAGATTCCTTGATTTTGATAGTAATTCAAACCCCTCTGGGAGCTTTGGCCCCGAAAGCGACGAAAATTAGTGTTTCCCCTCTGTCCTGAGGGTTTATTAGTAAGTTGTCCGAGAGATTTTAGTGTCTCGTACTCGTCCTTAGCGGTCTTTAAGGCTTCCTCCATTCCTGAATAGTACGTCTGGTTCCACCGGCATGTCTAGAAGCGTGGCTTGAGTCTCGGGTCTGAACCCGATTGTCTTAACCAGGCATGACGTTTTATCACAGTGCCTTCGGCAGTTAGTCTTCCAGCATTATCTGCTGCATCAAAGTTTGTTTTCAGACTGCATCCTGAAACCGACATTCCATCTGCTGCCAGCTGAGCCAACTGGCTCTTAAGTGGTTCAGGAGCAGAAGCTACCAAAGCGGCTACTTGTTCCCACTGGTGGCAATTGTAGCTTGCCAAGAGGGTAGTGGTGTTTGCAATTCGTGCCTGATAGGCGGAAGTGGTGGCAACCTTCCTGCCGATAGTATATAGTCTCTTGCTCTCCTTTTCGGGAGGTGCTTCTGAAGAAGCGAGTGGTGTACCTGCCCTCTTTCTGGTGGTTGTTACTACCAGGGAGTCTGGTTTTAATTGGCCCCCCAATATATAGGGGGATCAGAAGATGCAGCACAGGTGAATTTTTCAACTCGTGGATTCACCGCACAAGTAAGATTTGGAGTTACCAGCGAGGAGTCAATTCTACGCTGGACAGACTTTAGTATAGGGATAGCCTGAGCAATGGCTCTTTTGTCACCCAGGATCTCTTCCACAAAATCCCTGTCCTCTTGGACATCTTGAGCGTCAATCTGAAAATGGGCTGCTGCTTTAGCCAGAATCTCATTGAGGAATGGTTGATTATCAACCAGCGAGTTATGCACCGGGGTTTTTTTAGGAATAGGGGAGTCAAGATTGTAGGCTTCAGCCTCATCCACCTCCTCCTGGTCTTCATCATCCCCATAAGAGACCCCGGTTTGGTCTTCCATCATTTGTGGGTCTGTTTCATCACAATATGACTCGGGATGGTAAGATTCAATGACCAAAGGGTCTGTGCACAAATCCTGCACTAGGGCATCCGAGCGGGGTCTTTTATTAGGGGGTTGAGAATCCTTGGACCCCAAAGGAGCCGAGGTACCTGGAGTCTTAGCATAACTAAGAAAATTAGGTTTTTTTTTCATAGCCATAAATGGCATTCTTCTCATATCCCTGTCGATATCAGCAGAGCTCCAATCCTTGGAGCTAGGGATAACCACAACCTGTTCTGTTTCTTCTTCCATACACATGTCTTGAGCAGTGGGAAGGATAACCTTCCCCTTAGTGGGAGGGACAGGGACTTTGGACCCTTCTACTGATTTAGGGGCTTTGTTTTTCTGAAGGCTTTTTTGTTGTTTCTCCCCCTTCCCATGACTAGAAGAATGTTTCCCAGTGCTTTTAGGGGCCTCCAAGGAACCAGACGCCTTACGTCGAGATTTGGAGGTGGTATCTGACACCTTGCTTCAAGAATTGGAGGCGATACGAAATTCGGATGTGGTCTTGGAGGAAGGGTGTCGAATCTCGAGAGTAGACGCTACGTGTCTTGACTGGGATAGAGGTCGGAATCGTCTGACGATTGGGACTCTGGGAGTATTGGAGTGTGACAACTTTTTTGAATCGTGGACGGTTGGTTTTTGTCATGAGGCGCTCTTTAACGAGAACGCCCAGGGGACACAATCATTGGACCACTCTCTCAGTGTCTTTGGTTGCCGATCGCCCGACACACGTGTCGAGTTGCGGCTGGGGCTGATGTGCTTAGTGGAAGTGGTGTGTGTCACGCTTCTGCCGTTGGGTGTTGTCCCCATAACTGAGCCGCCAGCCAGTCCTCCGGGGTCGGGGGCTTGAGCGTGGGTGTCGGAAGTCACCCCTCTGCCCTCACCGTCCGATACGGCGGCTTTGCTGCCATCACTAAAAGACCCTTTGGCGTCCGTGGCCTCTCGTAGCCTGCCGTAGTGGGCCCAGCGTTAGTGGAGCGGTCCTTAAGTGTTTTCGGCTTGAAGAGCTTGCAAACTCAACAGGCAGCCTCCGGATGGTCTAGTGAGAGACACAAGTTGCACGTATTGCGCTCATCTACCATGGGGAACTTCCGGTTACACTTGGGGGAGAATTTGAAAGGAGTACTCACCATATGTATCAATTTGGCAGCGGGCAGGAATATGTAGGAAATAAATGTGGGAGCCTGTATGACCACCCCGACTCTCCCTATTTGTACAGGTCTGAGGCCAAAGGCCTTCCGAGGCCCATGGTCCGTCGTGGAGTTTCGACGGCTGATTTCCTCGATCCACACCGGCGTCGATCTTCAGCGTAGGGTGGAAAGAACGGGGAAGTTTGAACAATCATTTTAGTATAATTGACTAATGCCAAGGGAACTACGCAACATGCGTCGGACTAGTATGGCGGAAAAAAAAAACAATCGGAGGGTCCTACACGCGTGAGGGATCATGGGTACAGTGGACGTCACACTAGGGATAGTATTACTGGCATGCCCTAGTTCGAAGCCCCTTTTCGAGTTTCAAAAAACAAACTAATACTCCGCAGCTTCCACTAGATGTCGGCCTATGCACAGCATGTGATCTAAGCAGATTCCACAAGCCCCAGATAGAAAAATATATATCTGACGAAGCCTTGACAGCGAAACGCGTTGGTTGACTCTATAGACTCCTCTTTTCATCTGCCTCGGATACTGGATGTTAATGTAAATGAAAAACATTGTTTTGATGCACATAGCTGGATATTAATTAAACTGTTCAATAAAGCTTAGGGGCAACATGCTCGCCTTGGAAGCAAGACAACACGGAGCAACACAGGTTCGATCCTCGGGTCACGCTTAGAAACCTCTGGGTATTAAGCACATTATAAATAACCTATCAAATCAAAATAATGTTATCTCCATCTGGATTGGGGTTGTGGTCGCAATCTTTATGGAATGGACTGCCATGCATCCCTGCATAGGTGGACACTAAGGGACACTGCCGCGAAAGCGAGCATTGAAATACCAGAAAAACACTGCTTTGCTAGATACCTCTTGTGTATTATTTTCTTTATAGATATGTGCAAAAAACCTATGCACTGGGCTGAAAGGACTTAAGAACTGAAGTAGCTCCCCCTTCTCAGACAATGCAGACCAATGGCATGCATCGTTAAAACCGTATAGATGGAGGGAGGGGTTATCACAGAATAATGACCCCCCTCCTGCGGTCTATAAGGCCATAGCAATACATGTTCTGGAGTAAATAGACAAACTGAGTTAGTAAATTAAACGTGTTCATTTTCTAGTATTTGGAAAAGGTTGTCTTCATAAATTAAGCATTGAAATTGCAAACTTAGTTATAATGGAGCAGGTTTAACATGAGCATACATTAGGAGTTATGTAAAAGTAAACAATTGCCTACTACTTCAGGGGACTCAATTTGCAGTGTTGAAGTTCATTTTTGAGGTGTTAGTACTTTGCCACACAGAGGAGTCCATTTACACTGCTCCAAACAAAGAACATGTTAGCAAGTATCTCATTCTCTGCTTCACCAGCAGGCCTTCTTGCTGGGCTTGGATTTTTACCAGTTTCTCACCTACCAGAGCAGCAGCACAGCCAATAGGCGGTCAGCTTTTTAAATTTTCGTAACGTGTTGGAACCGTAATTACAATGCATGTTTTTGAAACATAAAAACGACCCCAGAAGTGTCCAATGGAGCAGGGCAATTACTGTTTTGTTTCTCCTGCTAAACAGGAAATGGGTTGAAGATTCCACAAACTTGCTGGTTTCCCAGAAAGAAAATAGGAATTGTTGGGTGTATCAGTGTGAGTAATGGGGGGCCGAATGCCGGAACAAGACATGTTGAAACGTTCTAAAGACCGGCAAACACAGCTTCAAAACGCACTTTCCTTGCATTTAGGTAAATTTGACTTCTGGTGCATTACCATTTTGTACTGTGTTTCCGGGCGTTTGTTCATTAGAATCCTGATGCTTTTAACAACTCTTCTCCCACACAAGGCAGGATCTAAATGTACTGTTCACAGGCTGAATTTATACTGGGGAATTTATAGGCATTTTGAGATTTTCCGAGTGTTTTATAACGTGTATTTGTCATTAGTTGATCCATTCAACATGTGTACATCCCCTTTTCTAATTTTCAGGCTGGTTTTTGAGTGACAACATTTTCGGTGCATTTGGAAGGTTTGTGTGTGTTTCGGATTTAGTATGTCCGTCCCTCTCTCCTCCCATGCGTTTATAGGCTACCTTTTTGTTTTTAATGATTCTTTGATTGCATTTTGATCATTACGTCGTGTTTTGGACCTGGTCGTTTTCTTTTGCCGAAAGGCAGGATCAAAATATATTCGATTTCAATACGCTTGGAGTGTTTGTGTGGTCTGCAGAGAGGGGCATGCAGCGGTATGTCGCGCAAGTTGTGGGTTGCTAAAATATATCCCGGTTTCCGCAACTGTCGTATGAGGTTTGGGTCCATGGCATCTGTCCCCTTGTGCATGCTCTGCACATCTGCTCCCATCTCCTGGCCTGGGCGTACCCAGATTCACGGCCCTAAGTTCTCCCATGCTCAACATCATTCCCAGTTTAGTACATAGAAGAGTAAACTCAACTGTACTCAAAATCTGTTATCAACAGTGCACCTCTAAAGTCAATATGGTTTCATCTTAAGTGACATTGAATATGCACACAGATTACTTTGTGATGTGCAGTCTGAAAAAGAAACCTTGATGGTGGAGAAGTGATGTCCCTACACTAGTTGCATAAGAACTGAATGGGAATGAGCCTTTTTCTATCCCTATCAGGCACTGGGGTGATATTTCTCTGGTTATATTGACTGTCTTTGCCATTATGTGATTTGAAGCCGAGTAAGCCCACTCGTTAAGGCGAAGCTGTAATTCGCTCTCAAGGTGTTCTGGACAGCTACCGTGGTTGAAGAGCAGTATTTGCAGGTTGGAATGGCTTGTATTGACACAAAGACATTCATGCTTTTTGGGTAATTATCAGCCAAGTGCCCTGGTGCAATGGAGGTTTTCTTTTAGTGGCCTCATTTTCTTTCTATGTCCCTTACATCCTGACATGCAACATTATTGTGGTTTCCATTTTAGAGCCTCCGGGGGCGTCAGCCATGATGGCTTGGCTGGACAGCAGTAGATATATGGAATCACCTGTATATATGTCTTGCAAGATGCCCGATTTATGATCATATATAGACATGTGTCATTGCACCTGTCTACTTGTAATGCAGCACTTAGGGTGTGTCCTGTGCTGTCATCAGATGACGTATCTAACTTGAGGACCCATAATAGTAATGAAATGGGTGATTTTTTTTAATTCCATCACAATGCAAGCCTCTATTGTGAACTGTGCAAAATATATAGGCCATAGTACGGTGGGCGAGTGTTGTGGTGTGCACTAATACGGCTTTTACTTTGACACACGGTTTCTTCAGCATGTTATTATTGCTTTTAAGACTACAATTACCAATATACTTGGTACGGATGAGTAGGATGTAATGAGACCGTTGGCTATGGGGTATGGCCATGGTCTTTTTCATTCAGGGTATAGGGGGTACATTTATAATGGTAGGGAAGGGGGGCAGAGATGAATGTATTGCAGTACGGATTGGGAGCCATATTTAGACTTAAAGGCTTCATATATATTTACACGTTCTGTTACAACTGGTCACTTTTGGTTAATTGGAGCAGATACTTAAGTGTATTCTGGGGAGTTTGTGGATTATATTAGGCAGTAGATTTTCCTTTGTTGAAAGGGATATAGATTGGGGTGTGGTGCAATAGGGAAATTATTGAGTTGTTGGTCAAGGGCACCAGAAATTGAAGAGGAGATTCATTTATTGAATTCAGATGGATATATATAACGCATTTATGGGGGGGGGGGGGGTGAGCTTGGTCTGGTGTAGGTTTTCTTTTTCCTTCTTTCTGCCTCTCAGTGCAGCTCCAAGGTGTGTTATGGTTTCTTTTGGGGTTTGGTTTTTTTTAACAATTTGTTTCATTTAGAAGTTCCTAGATTTCTTGTCCTTTTTGTTATTTTTTGGGGGATTTTCTTTTTGAGAAAGGTAGATGTGGGTGTAAATATGACCAAGGATTGTGTAATGGATGGTATGAATTTGAGCGATCTTGGAGATTGTATGCGAGTGGTCTCGTGGAATGTAAATAGGTTGAAGGACAATATTAAGAGAAAACAGTTAAGGCACATATAAAACATTATAGGGCTGATGTTCTTTTCCTACAAGAGATTGAGGCAGTTGCATTTGGGAGAAGTTGGCCAGGTTTGGTTTTCCACTCCACCTACAGTTCAAGTTCTAGAGAGGTCTCTATTCTGTTTAAGAAAAATGTTCAAGGCAATGTATTGAATTATAAGGCTGACAAGATGGGATGGTGGTTATTGGTTAAGATCCAGATCAGGACATGGAGATGACTTTGTGTAATATCTACGCACCAAACGTTAAAGGGGATATATTTTTTAACGATTTAGGGCGACAACTTTTGGATTTAGGAAGTGGCAACATGTTGGGTGGCGATTTTAACCTGACGGTGGGCCCCTATTTGGATAGAAATAATAAGAATGTCAGAGATGGAAGGAAAAAGGATAGAGAAGCTTTGAGATTGTTGGATGATTTTGCCCTGTCTGATGTATGGAGGTTGGAGAATCCCACTGGGAGGGAGTACACACTTTATTCAAATACACATCATATATACTCTCGAATTGACAATGTTTTAACATCTGGGTTTCTCACGAGGAGGGTGGAGAAATGTGAAATAGGGAGTATAATAATATCTGACCATGCTCCTGTGAATATGGAAGTTTCATTGGAGTATTCATCAGATAAGACCAAAGTGTGGAGGTTTAATACAGGAATTTTGAATGAGGATGAGTTAAGAAAGGAGTTAGTTGATGCAGCATCAGAGTATTTGAACAACAACTTGAATGGGGAAGTTGGGGTGGAAACCAGTTGGAAGCGTTCAAGTGTGTGATGCGTGGGGAGGCTATGAGTGTGTCAGGGATCTAGAAAAAGAAAAGGGATGCAGAGCTGAAAGAATTGAACTCCACAGTGGACGGTTTGGAGAAAGAGCTCATGAGACATTTTTTGATAGTGCGGAACAATTTTAAATTAATGAACATGAAGTATAAACTGAATAAGATCCTTAGTGAGAAAGCAGAATTTGCATTATTCAGATTGAAATGCAAGTATTATGAGGGTGGGGGGGAAATGTGGTAGGCTATTGGCCCGTAGATTAAGAAAGAGGGATTCTGAGACGGCAATAGGAGCGATAAGGAAAACCGGTGGGGTGACCAGAAATACAGATGAAATAAACGAAATATTTAAAAACGTTTACAAGGAGCTATATAGTGAAAAGCGCTCATTGGAAATGTAAAGGACTTCAGATTTCTTTGAGAGAATTACATTGAAAAAGGTGAATGAAGAAAAATCATTTCTGGATGCAGAGATCTCCATTGAGGAAGTTAAGAAAGCTGTATGGTCGCTAAATATTGGGAAATGTTCTGGACCAGACGGGTTCCCGTCTGAATTTTATCGTGTGATGCCTGATGGGGTTCTGGAGTTAATGAGGGATATGTTTTTGGAAAGCAAGGCTCATGGTATTCTGCCTGCCACTTTACACCAGGCATCTATTTCTTTATTACTCAAACCAGATCGCCCCGAATTAGACCCTGGGAGTTACAGACTCATTAGCCTGATGAATACAGATGATAAAGTCCTGTCTAAAATTCTGGCAGCCAGACTCGAGAAAATCCTCCCTAGGTTGATCCATACTGACCAAGCTGGTTTTGTGGAAGGTAGAATATCGGCTACGAACATGAGGTTGTTCCTGACGATGGCGGAATGTCAAAGGTCGCAAATTGAGTCAGTTGCCATTTCCCTGGATGCCGAAAAGGCTTGACAGGGTGTGCTGGAAGTTTCTGCAATTTACGATGGAGAAAATTCATTTTGGAGTGGAGTTTTTGAGCTGGGTGCAAGTCTTACATAATAAACCATTGCCAATGGTTAACACCAACGGCAGATTGTCTGGAGAATTTGAATTACAGCGGGGGACACAAGGATGCCTGCTGTCCCCATTGTTGTTTGTGATCTCGATTGAACCCTTGGCAGAAGCAATCAGATCCACGCCAAGAATCAAAAGGGGTTTGCTAAGGAACAACTTTCCAAAAGCTCAGGTTGTATGCGGATAATTTATTGGTGGTGGTGGTGCAAGATCCATCGAACTCAATAGCGGAATTGATGAAGGTCCTGGATGATTTTGGCGCAATCTCAAACTACAGAATTAATTGGCAGTAATCAGAGACCTTACCATGCTCAAACACCACAATATATGAAGTGGTGAGAACTTTTAGGTTCAGATGGTGTGCTAGTAAAATGAAATATCTAGGTATCTGGATAACTAAGAATTTGAAGGATCTTATGAAAACTAACATGGAGCTTTTTATGCAGAAGATAAAACAGGAGATTGATCGCTGGTCTGCACTTCAGCTGTCCTTAGGGGGCAGGGTAAATGCAATAAAAATGACTTTAACAGAAAAAAACATTTTAGGAATGATTCTGATGCCAGTGCGAAAAATGGAATGAAAGAAATTGGATTGTATGCTTCAGTCATTTGTTTGGAATGGGAAAATTCCAAGGTTGAAACTTTGGAAACTACAGCTCAAAAAAGAGAAAAGGGGGCTTGAACATTCCGCATTTTGAGCGATACCACCAGGCGTTCACCTTGAGGCACATCCTTCCGTTCCCGACGTCAGAGAATGACTAGGCTCGTGCTGAGGTGGAGAGGGCAGGGCCGTTGGATATCTGGGCCATTCCATCAAACATTACTTGCAAGAGGGCCCACGGCTCAGCTCTGACAGATTTCTTGAGGACAACTCGGAGAGCCTATGAACAAGTAGCTGGAATAGATTCTGGTACAAATGCAGAATCATCGATCTGGCTGAATCCCCGAATTAGAATTGGGCAGTAGGAACAAGTTACTTACCTGTAACTGTTGTTCTCCAGCATGGGTCTGGCATGGATTCACATGCTCATGAATATTACCCGTCAACAGGCTGGGAATCCTCGGTAAAGAAAAAAAATCAGTTTAATTTCTGAACTGTCTTTCTCCTAGTAACCAATCACTGGTCTCTGGGTCATACTGCCCCCAGCCAATGAGTTCCGAAAGGCCGGCCGTCGTTGCTGCAAAACTCCCAAGGCCCATACCGTATCCGCGTCGGCCTTGATGGCCTGCAGTGACTCGACCACTGTCTTGCCAAAAAGGGTGTTTCCATCGAAAAGCATGTCCAAAACTCTGGTTTGCACATCCTGGCAGAAATCGGTTGCCTTGAGCCAACCATGCCGGCGAAGGCAAACACCGTTGCCCATCTGGCGGAAGCCGGTTTCAGCCATGTCCGTGGCCACCGTTATGGCGTGGTCCAACGCCACCTTGTCTTCCTGCAGGATCGCCAGGGCCTCAGCCCTCTTGTCGCCCGGGAGGAAGTCCAGCAGAGGAGCGATCTTAAACCACAGCTCCCGGTCGTAGCAGGCCACAATCGCGAGGGCGTTGGCCGCTTTAATAGTCGTTGCTGCCGACGAGATGACCCGTCGTCCCATGGCGTCCAATTTCTTCCCTTCGACGTCCGGCGGGGAGTTCGAAGCTGTCGCCCCCGCCGCTTTCTTCTTGGCCACTGCTGAGACGACCGAATCTGGGGTCGGCTGCGCCCTAAAGGCACATGGGGGCGGAATCCGGGACCCGGTACTTCTTCGCGGACCTGTCTCTCTTGGCGGGTTCTTCAGGAGCTCCAGCCCTGGCCCCAGAGGTCAAGTAATGGGACCGTCTTCCTCTTGGCCTCACGCCGTTGATAGAGGAAGCCTTCCTTCTTCTGTTCTACGGGGCAGATCTGGAAGCACTCGGATGCCCTGGCGATCATGGCATGAAAGGAGCCTATTTCGTCGGGCAGAGAGGCCCAAGAAGGTGGTGATGGAAGGCCCATCCCGTCACCACCATAGTCATCCGTCCCCGTCGTGGCCGTCTCTGTTCCTGTGTCATCCCTTGGAATGGAAGGGCGGTGGGGGAGGAGTTCTCCACCGCTTGCTTGGGGGGCTTCCCGACAGTCCAGGCTCCGCTGGGTCGTCCGTTGGAGGTAAGGGCAACCTTGTTTTTATCTCTGTACACAAGGCCTGGATCGCCATCATGATTACTCCCGAGTTGTCCTGTGGCCCAGGTACCGGCTGCGACTGGCATGACAGTTGGGGAGTGGAATCCTCCGCCTCCAGGGGATCCTCGTCAGCGCCACCATCGCTTTCTTCGTCCGCCTCATCGGGATCCCTCCCGTGGGACCGGACTTACTTGAACCTCTTGTCCAGGAGCTTCACGACTTCAGCCAGCTCCTCTTCAGAAGCTAAATTGATAAGAGATGGGATGGTAATGCGCTTTACACCATTATAGTAATGCAAGAACAGTAGTGTATCGATGTTTAATTGAATCATGAACAGCCGACATGTTTCGACACACCGGTCGTCTTCAAGACACGCACAAATATGATCAAACAAATATTGAAACTCCAAATGGAGGGCCGTGAAACTGCACAGCTCAGAGTACCAAGAGTACGGGTTAATCCCAGCAGTTTTGCTGGGATTAACCAGTTTCTCTGCAGCGCTACTCAATTTAACAAGTGATTTATTGGATTCTTCCATTACAGCTCTACTTTCACTGTCATTTGTATGACCATCTTGGTACTCTGAGATGTGCAGTTTCACGGCCCTCCATTTGGAGTTTCAGGATTTGTTTGATCATATTTGTGCGTGCCTTGAAAACTACCTGTGTGTCGAAACATGTCGGCTGTTCATGATTCAATTAAACATTGATACACTGCTGTTCTTGCATTACTGTAATGGTGTAAAGCGCATTACCATCCCATCTCTTATCAATTTATTCCATTAGTACCAACCAGGGTGGATTGGTTGGCGGGATTAGAGTGATTGCTGCCTGCACCCTTTTTTATAAATACATTTGACTTTAAGATGATCAGTGATCACTAGCGCACGGATGCCCAGCTTCGAATCCACATTGTTATTCTCACCTCTTCAGAGGCTGTATCCATGTTCGTGATGGCCACTGCGCCCCCCCCTCTTTTTTCACCAGGGTTTTCACGGGGGTCTTATCGATGGGTTGAAAAGAGGATTCCCCTCCGCGGTGGCAGGGAAACTCTGGGCCCCGAGGTTGCCTCCACTGGGGTAGCCTCCATCGGCTTCGCCAGGGCCGCCACGGCTCCCTCGATAGAGGCCTTAGCCAGGTGGTTGATGGCATCGGTGTAAGTGCGCCCTGCCTGGCAGCCGAGGAGCCCGATCGTATGCGCTCCCGGTACCCGCAGTGCTTTGCCTTTGTTGGGCTCCCATTGCCGGAGCACCCTCAAAGGTCTTAGAAGACTGCTCGGACCTCTTCTCAC
This sequence comes from Ambystoma mexicanum, assembly GCF_040938575.1. Lineage (NCBI taxonomy): Eukaryota > Metazoa > Chordata > Amphibia > Caudata > Ambystomatidae > Ambystoma > Ambystoma mexicanum. Next base: position 180,086,562 of record NC_090921.1, read on the forward strand.
CTGCTGCTGGGATCTTCCCCTCCAGCCAGTTGGTGAGGCGGATACGCCGATCCTTTATGGTCCACTCCGACATGTTCTTGCAAAACGCAGTGTCCTTCTCCACGTGCGTTTGGTCTTCGTGAAGGCAATAGAGGCATCTAGAATGCTCCTCCTCAAAGACATTCTGCAATTCGCATCCAGGGCAGCTCCTGAACAGCTTGGATCCGGGTGTCGTGCACCCTTTGTCCTGGGCCATGTCCATGCGGGGTAGGCCTCAAAGATCATTTGGAATCCTCCAAGAAGCAGAACTCTATGAAAACTTCGCCCTTGAGGGGCGTAGAAAATTCCAAAACGGGTCCCCATTGATCGGAAGAAGAAACGGTGGAGCTTGAGGCTCGATTGACCGAAAAATGAGATTAAACTCCTTGAAAAAAATAATTGCACAACGAAGTAAAAGCTTGAGAGCTATAGCACGATGACTCCCAACACTTGAACGTGCAGTAAAAATCTGAAGATGGCTGTCAGAGGAAGGGCTTAGGTAGAGGGCAGTCATTGGCTGGGGGGCAGTATGACCCAGAGACCAGTGATTGGTTATTAGGAGAAAGACAGTTCAGAAACAAAACTGAAACTGATTTTTTCTTTACCGAGGATTCCCAGCCTGACGACGGGGAATATTCATGAGCATGTGATTCATGAGAATCCATGCCAGACCCCATGCTGGAGAAAGTGATTTTTTGGAGAAGTTGGTTCACAGCAGGCATCAAGACAAATTGGGGATTTGTTCAAGGATCTGAAATGGAAGACATTCAGGGAGCCGAGGGTGGAAAACAACCTGGCCCAAAATATATATGGTGACTACAGGAAATTGAGGAAAGTGGTGAGCCAGCCATCTGCAAATGCTTTCCAATTGGTTTCCAGTATCAAGAGTTTTTCCGGAAAGTGACATTTAGCCTCTAAAATGTACACTCAGTTAATCAGAACCAGATCAAGGGATCCCGATGACATGATCAGGGGTTTTGGAAACAGAAATGACTTCTCAAAGATGGACAAGTATATGTGCAAATATCAAAAGAGTCTCCCTGAATGTTGGGGATCAAGATCGTCATATTAAGATACTCCACAGAATATTTTGGAATCCTGTTGGTCTTTCCAAACATGGTTTATTGAACTCTGACATTTGCTGGTGTTGTGCACTGGGGCGAGGCCCTTTGGAGCATATGCTGTGGGATTGTGTTAATTTGAAGGATTTCTGGAATGGGATCGTAAAGGTAATGAATTCTGTTGTGGGGGAAGAGATGGAATACAACTTTGAAACATTGATCCTAGGTGAAACTGCACTGCTGGAAGACTTGAATGAGCCAAATCACATGGATTATGAGAGGAGCAGCAGTGGTAAAGAGATTGATACTGAGTGCATGGAAGTCAGCTGACTTTATGAACTGGCGCAAATGGAAGGAATGTACAAAATTTGCAACATTCAACGAGTAAATTACATGCTGCAGAAGGTGGTTTCAAAATTCCAGAAGATCTTGGGCCTTTTTTGAATATGTCATAAGAAGGGGTTTGATTTGAGGTCTGCAAGAGATATAAGTATTTTTTGGAATTATTATATTATCGTACGGTATTGATTTGAGGATTACAAAAAGGCTTTGTATTTTTGGGAATTATAGGGTATTGAAATGAGTTAAAGGCTGTTAAAAGAACCACCCCCCCTTTTTTTCTTCTCTCTTTATATTTTAGAATGTTTTCAATTGTTATGTAGTATTTTTTTGATATGTGGAGGGTGGGCGTGGGTTGGGTTTGGAGAAATTGGGTTTTTTTATGTGTTGTGAAATGATTCATTGATGTGAACATTGCTTTGGTTGTATTGTAATATGGTTTTGAGAAAATAAATTTGTTCCAAAAAAAAAATAAAAATAAAAATAGGAATCGCTGGCCGTAGGAGTGATTTTCAGGCTAGTTATCAGAAAATAACGTGTTTTGAAAACACTTTCTTTAAAGAATGAATTGATGTGAAGAAAAAAAAAACAAAAAAAAAAAAATCACCTTGTAAGAAGTGTATGCATTTTTTGTTTGGCAAATATTTTGGGCAAAAGGGGGCAATGCACAATTGACAACAAAGAAAGTTTTCGGCCTCTGCTCACCCCAACATGTAAAACACAAATAAGCAGCTCCTTGAACTTTAGGAGACTTTCCGCTATACAAAATGCCTGCAGGTATGATTTCACGATAGGTTACCATCTCCATAAATCTATGTTCCCCTCTGACTGAGCCCTTCACATCAGAGAAACTTAAGTAATACTTGTGTGGTATGTAAGGCAAGCTTACACTACTACTGTCAATTCCATGGCTCCACTGCGCCAGGTAAGTGTTGTGACGTCAGCACGAGCACTTAGCGCTAGTTGCTGCGATGACCAATGAAGTCACCTGCCTTGGGAGGGCAGGGGGGGGGGGGGGGGGGGGGGAGTGTGTGCGCCGCCCTAAAGAATTTAATAAGCAAGCTACCGCCTGGGAGAAGTCAAAGACCACGCTAGGGAGATAGACGCCTGCAACTAAGCTCCTGCTTAGAGAAGACAAGCTGTTCATACAGGGCGAGAGGCAGACGAAAAGCCTGCCCCCTACATACAGCCGTGGTACTCCTGCCTGGGGGAGATTAGTGGCCCATGCCATCACATCAGTTGCAGCTTCTGCCTGGGGGACAGTAGGTGGTCCATGCAGCTACACGTGACAAACTCCAGCCTGGGGGAGAACAGCTCTGCAAGAACCGATGCTGCAGCGGCTCAAACAGGAAGCCGTACCGTGACTGTCGATCCTTGCGGCCAATGGGCCAGGAGCAGGTCATGCAGCGGGGTGCGTCCCTGACACCATCAGTGCGTGAAGAACGGTGCGGCAAGATCTGCTGCCGTCGCAGAGGCTGTACACCAAAGACCACCAAAGCATCCCCCGCCTGGAGGAGTGCTGTATCAACAGAAGTTCGATCTTCCAAGAAGAGGGAAGACCTGAGCACTACTCTGCCATGATTGCTGCATGTGCCAACTCCTGCTGCAGAAAGCTTCAACATGGTCAGACTGGCGCCACGGCGGTAGCATGGAGAACTCGCGCCTGAAGGGGGAACCTGGGCGCAGCCCTGCCCCATGCCGTTGGCTGCTCCTCACCTGAGGGACACAAGGAGAGTGGTACGCCACTTTCCCCTATCCTGATGCAGGAGAGGGGGCCCGAAAGACTCCAGACTATGGTCTGTTGCAAGGAAGGACCATCCAGGATCCACTGGAATGACCATCCTACAGCAGAACAGGGCAGAGACTTGTTGGCAGGACGACAACAGATGAGAGGGACTGCCCCAGCATCCTCAGTGCAGCTTTTCTGGCCAGTGGAGCGATCCCCACTCTCTTATTGGACTAATAAAGGTTGTAGTAACAAAACTTCAAAGGTGTGGGACACACCAATGTATATATGTGCGTAAGTGTATGCCAAGACAAAGATGCATGGTTATAATAGAATGACACCGCAAGCACAATAGGTTTAAAGTAGGCCCAGCATAGTAGCCAAAACTACGGGTAGTTTACCAAACTGAAAAGCCCAAACTCTAGTAGAATGCCTGTGTAGACACAGTATCGTGCCCATATAATAATAATTTGGCATTTATATAACCGTCAGGTATAACGAGCAGATGCTCATTACCCACGGTGTGTCGTGCTCGTTTATCGACCTCGGAAGGATGAAAGGCTGAGTTTGGCCCCACCGGGATTCGAACCTGCGTTAGCAGGCTCTGCACAGATGTCAAAAGCGCTCTACTCGCTGTGCCACTTGACCAGCCAAGAATGTCTATAGAAATGTGTATAATAAATGTTTCCAAATGACACGTCAGTCAAGTGGTTATTGCAACACATGCATAGTGTGTGCTAAGAAGGATATTTTTGCTAAGTTTGCGCCGCTGTTGATCGCGCTGTAGCTACAGCGCGTGGGAAGCCGGCCGTCTACAGCACTTACAATAACGCTGCCATCATCGGTGCCCTGGTGCCCGGGCTTCTGAAACGAGTCCTTTCCAGACCATCTCTCGCGCATGACTCACAATCTGTGTCGCCTGGAAGGAGCGAAACAGCGCAAGGTGTCGGGGGAAACAGAAAACACCAGATGTAGTCTCTCGTAAAACCCGGAGACCCGCCTGCCTGTCCGCCCGCCGAGCCGTCATGGGGTAGTTGGGGAATTTCTGGGGGCGGTCCCCTGTGACACAGCCGCTAAACGCTTAAAAATACACTCTGGCACACGCGAGCATCCCGGAAGTCAGCGTCTGAAACAAACAGGAAACGAAAAGGAAAGTTTTCAAGGTGGGTGGTTCTTGGCGACGTTGCGTATGACATCATACTGTGGCAGACACCCAACTCCCACGCCATGCACCCACGCGCGTAATGAAAACGTGCCCATCGGTTGCATCTGCACAGCGCAGACGTCCCCGCCTTTGTCGCATCTCACGACCTGCCGGCTGGGTAGTGAAAACAGGACCACAGCTTTTCAAATTGAATGAAACTTACCAGCCTTGCATGAAGCGCATGTAGCCCGCTGTCCCAAACATGAGAGGCAAGGAAACGGAGACCAACGAAGACACAAACAAATCTCTACATCTTCATATAATGTGCTCGCGTGGACTACAGACATTGCAGATTACAAGCTTCAGTCCGGCATTACAAAACGTTATTGTAGGGGACTTGTCTCCACAACGTGCAACGGTTCAAGCAAGTGTCCACGATCACAAGCATAGGAAATGGGCTCCGTCAACCGACTTCACTTGTTATTTGGGCGAATATTGTAATGCCCTGGCTGGTTGGTCCATGGTGAGGCATAGTCTAAACTACATTAGAATACCATTTCTAGTGTGTTTTAAGAGTCACAACTCCCAGGGTGTTACATTCCTACGTAGTCTCACAGCCGTGCGATGTTGAGACAGCCAGACACCCCCTCAGTACCAAGCTTGGTCAAGCACATGTGAACCCCACATGTTGATCGATGACAAAAGACTACTGCATAAATAAACAAGGCATGAGCGAGCCAAGATTCTGCTCGAGACCCTGTGTCTAACCAAGTATTCATTGGGCTCAAGACCACCATTCCTCAACAGAAGGTGCCAGCCTCGGTTCATAGCACAACATGAGACGGCAACTGAACGTACGGCAGACAGCAGCACTGAGCTAGCAAGCACCGCAGGAAACTGATGCACCTAACCAGGAAGGCAACTTCAGCCCGAGGCTACAAGTCTTTTCCATATTCCCCACCAGGAAGTGAACTACAGCTCGTGGCTATATGCCCTTTCCATATTCTCTACTCATAAGACTCCCAAACCCTAGCCTTGATAAAGACCCGCTAATGGTGGAAACATGTGTCGGCACTTTTGGTGAAAAACACATTTTCAATAAATCACTAATGATATACAAAACATGTGGACTATACCTACTACGCTCGACAGTGAATTAAGCAAAAGCATATAACTCAAATGCACCAGCACCTTAGGAGTAGAAACACCAACCAAACTGCATAGACCTACTCTTTGGCACCAAGAGCATGGACCCTATGGTTTCTACCAACCGGCTGCAAGCTTGTTTGGAACGTGGACTTCATCACAGGTTATAGTCCATGTTCCGAGCAACTAGAGTAGCTGCTCAGATGATCCGGTTGCTGATTTAAGCCATGAGCGGGCATTAGGCAGACAATACCAGACATAAAGTACTTTCCACTTCTTGAGTTATTTAATGAGGTTGGCAGACTGTTCCCACTTAATGTTTGCCAAACACGTGTCAAAGACACATTAGCCAACCCTCCTTTTGGGCATGGAGATGCTCTGGGGCTGAGGGATGCCAACCCGCGTGCAATCAGATCAAAGCTAATTTTGTTGTGCTTTAAGTTACAAATGGGAGCAAACATCTCCACCCAAATCCTAGGCATTTATCCTGTGTGCAAGAATCCAGTTGTCCCCATTTACTAAGCAGATTGGTTCCTCCGATACATCTGTTCTCAGATGCATAGCTCTGCAACTGCAGACTTCAGCATCCCCACTCGCAAGTGTAGCATTTCTTTTCAGACTGACTTGCAGTGGGTGAATAAAAGCACTTTGCTTCGCCTCCTTCCAGTTAGGAGTTGGGGTTTATTAACCAATAAAGAAGGCATTTCCAACAGTAATGACGTCCAAGGGATATGTTGTAGATGAGAGGTATTTCCTGGGTAGGGTGCCTTTAGTATCTTGGGTGATAGTATATGTGATGGAGCAGTATTATAGTGAAATTATAGGTGAGCAACAGTGATGAAGGAACATAATTGAAGAAATACATTAAGGGCCTAGTGCCAGAGTCTACATAGTAAAACAATACTTAATATTTAAATGTGCGCGACACTGGGTGGGGGAGTTGAGAGGTGGCAATTGAAGAAGCACTGACATTTGTGGGATGGAAAGGTTGTGGACAGAGCAGAGTTGCAGAGTTCAAGTGGCAGATTAAGGCGAGATGCACTCACATGTAGTGGGGACAAGACCACGGATAGATTTGGCGAGCCATCCAGGGTGTTGCCGGTACATAATAGGGGTTGGGGAGCTGGGTAGGTTGTAGATGTGTGCTGTGATGCTGAGAATTTTGTTAAAGGTAAAGAAGGCAGCGGGTAAGACCACGAAGTCACAGCATGAGGGTAGAAATCAGAGCTTTAACAGAGTGGTGGTTTATGAGGGGAATGGGGAGATCGTCCTATCAAGATGGTTAGTACTGGCAGCAGTGGCCGTAATTAACTGCTGGAGTCCTAGGTCGCTGTGAAAGAACCCAAGGCTGCAAGCATTGGGTCATGATGTGAGGAGGTCAGTAGGAAGGGGATGGGAGCATGGAGTTAGCGTTGGAAGCAACTAGAAAGAAGCCATTCGTCTTGGAGGAGTTTAACATAAGATCTCATACAGCCAGTACGTGAAAGATGTAAGAGAGGCAGCCGGTGAGGAGTTCAAAGATGGTATGGTTGAAGGAGGGAAAATTATCAGGGCAACATTGAAAGAGGGGGGGGGGGAGAAGCCCAAGGATTAAATTAGTTTGCCCAGGGTGGAGGTGTAGAGGTTAGAAAGGAGTGTGCAGAGGACTTATCCTTGAGGTATGCCCATTGAAAGGGGTCCGATAATTGGGTACTTTAGTTGGTTTCCTAACTCCTCCATCTTGTCTAGTATTATGGCCATAAACAGCCATGGGAGAGGTGATTTTCCTAGGAGGGAGGGATAGTCCAGTGTTGTGGAATAAGGATGGAGGATTGGTCAGCCCTCAGAAAGGTGGGGGATGTGGGTGAAAACACTCAGTGACATGTTTTTTCAAAAACAGGACTGGAGGAGATCTCAAGAGTGTGTGAACCTTAAGACAGTTGAGAATTTTGAATGGTTACAGACAACACAATGATTATAGAATATTGAGTCACGAATAGGAGGGTAGAATGGGGAGAGGGGGGGAAATATGCATCTTAATAAAGAAGGGGTTGTTGGGTTCAGATATGGGCTCCTTCACTGTCTGAATTACTATGGCTATTTTGTAGGTGACAGATAAAAGCTCTTTAATTATATGTGCTGCTAAACGGTCAATGGGAGCATAGATCGGACAGGTTGGCTAAACAGAGGATGGCTATCAGTCCAGTGAGAGAGCTGGGTGATCAGTGCCATAGCGAGGAAATTGTTGGGGTTATGATAGGGGGGCAGAGAGAAGGAGGGTGGGAGAGAACCGCATGGATGAAGTCTCATATATTCTAGTTATTTATGAGGGGAAGTAAGGGGCAGTCATCAGCGGAGAGAGAGAATTCAGGGAACTGTTTTACAAAGGAGGTAGCCACTATATCGTTAACACACTGAAATTCCAGAGTAGCAAGTGGAGGAGAAAGGTCTTGAAGGGGAGTCAAGTGAATTTCATTTTGGTAATTGAAGGGGGAGAAATTGTGATGTAGAAAAGTGGTTATAGGAAGGTGTAGATAAACAAAAAAGGAGTCAAGAGTGGGGTGCTGGAACATGAGATCAAGGGAGTTTCCCTGGGTGTTGGTAAGATAACTGACAGCTAACTCGACGTGGTTAGTGAGAGTGGAGTCTATTTGCAAAACTAAAGATCCACCACAGAAACAGAGTGTGGGTACTCGGATGGCAGGCAGTCAGGCGGGCCAAGGTAGTCAGTTCGAATGGCAGGTCGGTGCAAGGGAGTTACTAAATAAACACAATTTTAAAAAGGAGGTGTGGCAGACGGAGGTGTAAGGAGACCTGACCAATGGGGCGTTATTGGGAGATAAATGGGAAGCAGCCAATCAAGCCACTCTGAACGTTGGAATGTATGAAGTAAAGCCCACAATCCAGCATCTGGTTAGTATGATCAAACCCAGAAAGATAGCTCAGAAGTTTCGATCAAGCAGCTATTTTCAGTGGTGTACGAGTGTGTGGTGCCGAAACAAACATCTTTTTCCAACACCAAATTACTGCCACCACCTTGTGTGGTCTCTCACCAAACTGTGCCAGAAGACGCCATGACTCGAGAACACACCCAGTGTGGTTAATTGGAAGTTTACACATTTTATTCACACAAAAAGTAATAACCTCGTCAAGACTGATCAAGTAAACCGAGACAAGTAGATCAAAAACAGTCTTTACGTGTGAAGCAGGCAAAATTATGCTGGTCTCATATTATAGCTGTGTTTTCAGCCCCTCTGGACAGAGCACAAGAAATTAAAACGGTACAGCCAACATCCACTTGGCTAGTTTTAATATTTATATACCTTTCATCAGACTTACTCGTCAAAGTCCTTATACAAATGAAAAGGACTGTGACGTGGAATATCCTGACTCAGTAACGAAGATTGTCAATAAGTAATCCGGCCATTAACCGAAATCTGGAAGCCCTACCCTGCCTTATCCCAATGCCACACGTCAGGACAGTCTGGCCGTACAATGGAATATTCTGCCCCTAGATTTTACATAGGAATATACTTCCCAGACTGCTTCACAAGCAGAGGGGGATGCTGCCTGCAGACACAGCTGTGCAAACAGGCATGCTGGAAAGTCAATGAAGGCATAGCAAGGCCCATAAACAGAGGCACTTCCTGAGCACCAATAAAGAAGCTCAGAACAGGAAGCAATGCAACATAAGCAGCAGAGGAACACAGGCAGTTGTGAAGGCAGGCAGAAACGGCTGTGGAAACTGGGCCAAAAGAATGGACCAGCATACGACGAATTAAAAAAAAAAAATAAAAAAATAAATAAAACCAAAAAAAAGGGCCTGGCATGAAGACCAAATAGTTGCCAAATGGCCTCAAAGGTCTTTCGAACCGTACTGACAGTCATTTGCATGTTGGCCCTTGTAGTTTTGCTTCTCTCCATTAAAAGTCTGAGCATACAACTACCAAGATGTGGGCTAATCATCTAGGAAGGAACATATGTAACAATTAAGACATAAGACTGCTGTCAACTATGCATACATTTAAATAGGTGGGTGGGTGGAGAAAAGCACATGCTTGCCAGACTAATTATGTTGATTTATACCATGCACCATTACGACCCAGGGGCAGTCTCTAGGTGTTTGCATGGCTCTGCAAGGGGTGAGGGAAGGTGGTTAGTGAGGATGGGTTCAGAACCAGGAGGAGTGTTCCAGAGTCACGTGTGGCCATAGCTGTAAGATTATCTCGTGTCTTGGTGTGTAATTTCGTAGTTGATGGGTTTTATGGACTATGTGGGTGGGTCAGTCTAGGTGCGCTTCAGCATCTAGAGATGCTGGGTGTGAACATAGAATTGATTCTTAGTTTGTTTTTGTGTAGTGTGGCTAGCCAAAGTCTGGTATGGTGTCAGTTACATTAGAGGAGCAGGAAGAGGAGAAAGAGTTAGTAAGTCAGTGCTGCTTGACGCTATCTTGCCCGGTTCTTGGTTCTTTGGCCCATCTTGCCTCCACTCTAGTTGTTTGTGGTGTTATTGTTGCCACTGTCCTTAGAGGTTGTAATTGAATAAATAGCCAGGTTTTGAGCCGTTTCCTGAAGGTGATGTGGTCTTCTGTGGTTCTAATTTCTTTGGGAATGGTATTCCAGATGTTAGCAATTAGACGCAAGAAAGTTGGTCCACCGAATTTTCTTTTTTAGCAGTGTTTTGCCTCTATTTACACTAGTGACAGGCATTAAAAAACAGAGGCTAAGCCCTCTAAAACTGCGTTAAGGCGGCTGCCTGCTTCCACAGTAAAGCCGGTCTCCAATACATGCATCCATGAGGAGAGCCCCTATTGTTGAGACTTCTGAGAAAACTGACAAACACGTATATGCACTCCAATTTCTTTTGAAAAAGAAATTAGAATATGGTAAATTAGCCACGCAAAGTCTGGTACCTGCTTCACAGGGGCGCTGCGAGCCGTTAATAGCCCCAGTGCACGTTGGGGCAGCCCCTCCTTAGACCACCCTACTAAAAAAGGTACTTATTTTGTCTGGCCCTTTGGACCGATCGAAGCAGATGTATTATAAATACTATTTATTAAACAGGTATGACAACAACGAACTACTCCTAGTGAGGCAAGTCCTACCACAATATACAGTGAAAAGAAGCCAACAAGTGAGGACGACTGCACAGAGGGTCCTGCCTAACATATGAATAGGGAGGTTTTAAGTTTATTAACACCAGTAAGTTATGTTCCTGGCAGAGTTTAACAGGAGAGCATTCTAATTGACATCCTATAGTTTGGTTAATTCTGGAGCGAATACCATTTAGAAGTGGCATAGATTTAAGGATTTAAATATAAATCTTAAGGATTTAAGATGTAATTGTTTTCTATAAATGTTTGCAACCAAAAATCTTTTATTAAAAAGTTACTGCTCATAGTGACTAATGTACTCCGAGTCCATACCCCTTCACTTTAAGAAAAACATTTCCACATTGAATTTAAAGGCACGTGGAGCCATGGCCAGGGGTGTGTGCGCACTTCATGCACTGCACTCCGGCACCTCTCCTCAGTCCCCTTTTACACATCGGCCAGATTTATCCGGACTATATTTTTTTTTAGGGACAACAACGGAGGCTCGTATGGAGGAAAGGAGACTATGGACTGTGTATTAGCCACTACAGTGAGTAACTTATTTACTCCTACGTCTGGTTTCCTTTCCTTCATACCACATGGGCGATTACAACTGATAAACCCTTAAGGGGAAGAGAGGAAATCAAATATTATGCAAATCGGTTCCTCAGCATTGCTTGGCTGAAGGCCGCATTCGACCTGGAGCTGCTGTAGTGCTTGCAGAAGGCGGACAGAAATGCCCATGTAGCCACCCCGCAAATGACCTGCCATGGCACCCGTCTCTGAAAAGCCACAGCGGTAGCTTTTGCCCTGACCGCATGACCATGCAAATTTGTCAGACAGCCCTTGTTTTGCCCCTTATACGCTTCAGTGATGGCTGCTACCACCCATCTTGCTATGGAGGGAGGAGCATTACAATGTAGAACCCCTTTCTGCCTCTGGATTGGGAAAGAAAGTTGGAAGCACCATCTCCTAGTTTACATTTTATGCTGATGCAACCTTTGGTAGAACCCCTGGATCAGTGAGCAGCACAACCATGTCCCTGTGGAACATAGTGTATGGTTCTGACGTTGCAAGCGCCTGGATCTCACCGACTCTGCGTGCCGACGTGAGAACAACCAGCAACACAGTTTTAATAGTAAAAGTCTGATATCGGTAGTGGTGATAGGCTCGAATGACTTCTGAGCAAGTGCAGTGAGCCCCACATTGAGATCCCAAACTGGGTGTGGACGCTTCACTGGGGGATTAAACAACCTCTTTAGACCTGTAGGATGCCTCTTCACCCCTGGATTTGATGTGGAATCAGTTTTTGTACACCCCTGTGGCAGCCAGATAGGAGCACCACTTGTATACCTGTACTCGCAACTTAAGTCAGATGACCAGAGAACAACAACACATGGTCCAAGGAGCAAGAAATCAGGTCTTGACTACTTATTTTTATACTGAATCCTTCCTCTCCTTCTGGATAATTTGCAGATTTTCCTCAGCGTTTCAAGGTCACATGCTCAGGTACCAAGCTGCCAGGGCTAGCTTCTCTGGTGCTTGATGGACCAATGCACCCTCTTGAGTTAGCAGGGTCACTCCTGTGAGGGGTATTGGGATTGGGCCCTGCGCTGCTAACCAAACTAAGTCTGAATACCATATCCTAGGTGCAGTCCCTGCAACTCTGACCTTCCGCATCACCCTCTGAATCAGGGGAGTTGGTGGGTACGCATAGGCCCAAAGGTTCTCCTAGGACAAGGGCAGAGATTCCCCCAGAGAGCACCTGCCCTTCCAAGACAAGCAATGCTTGCACGTCTTGTGGCAAAGAGGTCCACTGTCTGTTGGCCCCAAGCTTGGAATAGGTCGCTCAGGACTTGGGGCATAGCTCCTATTTGTAGTTGTCCTCTCCCAGCCTGCTGAGCCTGTCCGCTTACACCTTGCTGTCTCCTGGGGGGGGGGTGGACGGCTGACATGGGAATGTTGCGAGAGATGGCCCAGTCCCAGATTTCATTTGTTAGTCTGTATGGGGCGTCTATATGATACATGCACGTAGAGCTGTCTGTTTAAATAGGGACTGCCCTGCTCAATCAAAAATGGTAGAAGTGCTCCTAGCTCGAACTGTATGGGCCGGAGCTCCAGCATATTTATGTGATCCTCCTCGTCTGTGGGTGGCCACAGCCCATGGACTGAGTGGCTGTTGGGGGTGGACCTCCACCCCCCCCCCCCCCCAGCCCTCCAAAGACGAGTGTCTTTATTACAGAAACAGTTGGCAGTATAAAGGGCAGACCCACAGTAAGGTTGCCAGAGTCTCTCCACCACAAAAGGTCCAGATGCAGAGCCCCGGGAGGGTTATCCTGCTGGACTGTGAGTCAGGTTTGTGGTTCCAACAGCTTGCTGGATGCAGATGTATCCTGATCTTGAGCCTGGTGAAGGGCACAGAACAGGCAGGCCACCAGGATTCCCAACAAGTGTCTGAACCACCAGGAGGTTATCAATGTCCTACTGAGAAAATGGCCCACCGCAGCTTTCATGGCCCTGATCCTCTCCTGCGTAAGGAAGATCATTCTCCTCCACATTAGGCCCAGGAAGGCCAGTGACTGTAGGGGCCAGGTGGCTTTTGTGCTGGTTGATAGAAAACCCTAGCTCGTACAGAAAGTGAATGAGACAGTGTGGTGTATGCTGCACCGCACCTGAAGACGTAGCTCAGACCAACCAGTCGTACGGGTCGACATGGTGTCCTTCAGCCCAGAGAATCAAGTTCACTGAGTTCATCAGCCTGGTAAAGACCCCGGGGGGCGAGTTCAACCCGGACAGAAACACTTTGTACTGTGTGCCTTGCCATAACGGTGATTCTGAGGAAACTCCTGCAAGGCTGATGTTTTGGAATGCGTAGGTAAGCATCCCTGATGTCCAGGAACCACATCCAGTCTCCCGCACACAGGGACTCAACTATCAGCGCCGGCATCACCATCTTGAATTTGTGAAGGGGTAGGTAGAGGCATGACAGATTGAGCATCACACTCAGTCCGACCTGGTTCTTCTGAATGGAGAATATTCTCAAGTAGAAGCTGGAACCCCTCTGAGAAGGGAGCACCTCCTCCACTGCTCTGTTGGTGACCAGAGCTGAGATCTCTGCCAGAAGTGATGATGAGCCAATCTGCAGAAGGGGAAGGAAGGTCAGAGGGGCAGAAGCCTGTCAAGACCACTGAGATGATCCACGGGTCTGAAACAATGGTGACGCCAGAATTGCGTGCAAGAAGCAACACTGCCACCCAACAGAGATATGGAGCCAGATGCCGCCCTAACTTTTTTCCCGCTCCGAGGCTGGGATTGAAGAAGGGGGACTGAAAAAAATCACATGGTAGCTGACCGCTGTTGCTTGAGTCTATGCAGGATGGGTGACCTGTCGAGTTGCTGTGCACCTGAAACTCACCAAATGTTCTCGTCCTGTGCTCCAACCTGCCCTGGGTTTGACTAAAGGTTTTACAAGCAGGCTGGGCCAATATCACGAAGAACTTGACCGTCTGTGAGCTTGCCTTCTTTTTGTTGAGCTCCTCATCTGTCGTGAGTGGAATATATCCACCCCTTTGAACGAGAGGTCAAGCATCCACGCTTGGAGATCTGAATTAAACTTTGTGGCCCTCATCCAGGTTGACATGTCAGTGGCTATGCAAATGCTGCGACCCGCTGTGTCGATGTGGGCTACCGTCGACTCCATAATGTCTTGTGTCACAATCTTGGCTTCAGCCAGACCTGCTTTAAAGGAGGCCTGACTGTGTATAGGCAAATATGGGAGAAAGTTTGATATTTCTCTCCATAACTATTGGTTTGCGGGAGCGGCATGGCATCCGCGTTGGCTTGCCTTAGACGTAAGCCCACATGAAGATAGACCGTCTTAACGAAGGCCTCAAGCGCCCCGTCCTCTTTTTTGCCAAGAGGGACGTCGGGGTAGTCGAGGCAGCCTAAGATTGAAGCTTGAAATATATCAAAGCCGCCACTATGACTACAAAATTAGGCTGGGGATGCGTGGACAGCAGAATGGCCTCACCCTCCACCTGCAAACATTTTGCATCCAACCTTTTATTAGTTGACTGGGAGGAGCAAGGCTTGGTCTAGCTATGTTTAACCAGCGCCTCTACGTCCTTTTGTAAGGTGCATGATCCTCGCACGCTGGCGAATCCCGGTCTGCGGCAGTGGACTTGTTTACAGCAGGAGGAGGCCTGCTGAGTCCCTGCCTGGCAGTAGTATTGTTAGCCTCTGTATATCGTACTGATACACCATGGTATTTGCGGCGTATTCATCAGCGACCACTACCTGTGGTGCAAAATCATGCCTTAGCATAGAGGACACGCAGCCCAGTGGTCCTTCAGGCTGGGAGGGGCACGCCTCCTTCATGCGGCAGCATCTTGTCTCCCGAAGCCGCCATTTTATTTGCCCCCAACAGGAATGCATGGGAAACTGGAGTTCAACGACTATCCCGCATGGGTAGGCCTCAGATTGCCCTAGAGCTACTGCTCTGTAGTAGTCTTCAACTCAGGTAGTGACCAGGGAGGCTTAGTGCCCTCAGGCTTGCGCCCACTAGTGCCCGTTTGTGAAGGCACCCCGCCCCCTCAGGCTTTAACCCGGTGGCAGAGCGATGCCCCTTAGGAATACCCAGTGATGGAACCTTGCGGTCCCTTAGTCAGGGACCCAGTAGGACTCCACATCCCCCCGCGGCCTGTGGACCAGTAGCTACGGGAGCCTTGGGTCCCCGACTGTTACTAGGAGCTACACAATCCCTCCCAATAAGGGGACTCCCCGGAAAGGAATAATCCCTGCAGGGTGCCTTGTTCAACATGGTACTTACCATAGGCTTGGTCTTCCAACGAACAAATTCCTTTAGCTGCTCATGCAGTGACCTGGAAAAATGCTCCCTCCACCTGGCCAGACGATTTTTAAGAGATCACGAGATAAGTGTGTCACACGCGGACCAGCCTTCCCAACGATATTCCTCAGGCACTAAAGACAGCGTATGGGGATCTGATGCTGGGAACGACCAGTCGCACAATGGGCACAGACTAAAACCCATCTGGACTGACATGGAGGCAAGGCGAGACACCAGAGGCTGGTGAAATTAAGAGTTAAGAATTGCTGTTACAAAGGAGAAGGCCTTATCCACTAGCACAGTGAAGTAAGTGCGCTCCCGTCAACACGTAAAAGAGGTTTGAGGAGAGGCTCTAATGGAGTGGCCACGCCTATGCCCCTTTACATTTTAAGGGGAAATGCCTTTTTTTTGTAAAGTGAAAAATTGTTCTGTTCCCCTTCGTTAGATCCAAGTTCTCTGCCTGGTTGACGGCAACATTACATTTTAAGAAAGAGGTTAGTCTGGCATCCATGAGTGGCCTAGTGTGTCAAAACGGTCTATCGATTTTTAACTAAAAACAAATATTTTGTAAAGGGAGTTAAGGTAAACTGCCTGTAAATAAAAAAGGTAAAAGGTTACTACAAACACTCCGGCTTTATTTAGGTGTAGGAAATATTTCACGCAGACTCGGTAAACGTAGGCCAGCTTAACTCCGGAATTCTCTATGGCTGTAGGCTTCACGTTCTAAAAAAGGTAGCAACCTTAATTTCCTTTAGGAAATGTTCTTTTTTTGTCAGTATATCCCCCTTTTTTTAAATGAGTTGTACACAATCAATTTTAATTTCTCCATTTCATGAATGAGAAAGCCCAATTTTCCTTGGAATTCTGGAACTTGTCCAACAAACAAATGTTTATTCATATGTAAAACTAGGAAATTTGAGAGTGCCGACAAAAGACAAGCGCCATATGGAAGGGTTGGGAGGGAAGAGCAGCGCGTGTTGGGGAGGGCAGCTTGGGGGTGCAAACCATCCTTACTATGTGTCCACGTGTGCCTTTGAGCAACACGTGGCACTTCACGTTGTCTGCTCTGCTAATAGTGGGCTGAAAAGGTTGACGCGTGCCAACAGATTAAATTCACTGTTTTTTTTTAGCAATCTTTCTTGGCTAATCCGATTTTTTATATTTGTGCAGCATGCAAGTCCTATGCACGAAATAACGAAAAACCTAACAGACAATTCCGAGTTCCGTATCTTGCAGAGTTTGTGTATGGACAACCATTATTATTATTATTATTTTTATTATTTTTAAAAACACGAATGTCCATGAACGTTCTCCCAATTTCTTAACTGGTTTAGAATGGCAATGAGGGAGGGCAATTCACCATTGCTTTGGGGGGGAGGGGGGTTCACAGGAGGCACACACTGCAGCAGGCCCGTTTTGGAGTGTCTGTAGGATACTTCTGCGGCCAACTTTTACTCAGACACCTTACAAACTTGTGTAAAAGTTGTACATTTAAGAGCACAAGTCAGTGAAACCCCACACGTACTTCAGACAGCTCAAAAGCAGCTCTCCCGATTCCCCTCTTCTGTAGTGTAAATAAGAATTCTATGTGCAAGGTGGTACCTTTTGTGGTTCTAGGAGACCGTCTGTGGGGAACAGCTAACACCTTGTGCATATGCTAATCCTGGACAACCCATCCTTCACCTTGGAAGGGCAGCCCTTAAAATGTGGATTAATTAAAGAAAGACTGTTTTTGCCCAGAACCCATAATTTAAGTAAGAACCTGCCCGACCCTTAGCTAGAAAGGTGCCAGAAATGCTGCAAACTCGAGATTGAAGTCTTATTGTAAAGTTAATCATATCCACCACCCCAAAAGACCAGTGTCACTGCGAACACAGTGCTCTTCACCATCCTGCAGCTGTCACACATCCCCCACCCCCCTTTTTAGGCTAAGATTCTGCACGTTTTGGAGGAATCTACTTTCTACCTTTCTTCTCCTCGTAACATTGCAAAGAATCCACCGCTGGGACAGGTTGAAGCATCACTGATACCGAAGAACTGGTGCAACATCAGAATCTGGCGAGTTGTGTCTGTCGGTGGTGGGTAGGGGGGAGACTTAATTGTGAACTATATAAGAGCTTGGGGCTTGTTGAAGGTAGCTGTGTAGACCTCAGAGAAATGAACAGGGATTCTGGCCCCTGTCGAGACCAATGCCTGAACACCACCAGACTAATACTTTGCCCTGACTCAACGGCCCTTGCCATGTCCCAGCGGGTCGCTGACCAGGTTTGAGTGAGGTCTGAAGCATTTCTTAGCCTGCTTACCAACATATTAAGGAAGGCTAAATGGAGGACTGCTGCCCTCAAATGTCAAGCTGCCATTCCACTGACTTCTTCGCTCTCAAGCCTTAGCCTGTTATGTAATGTCAGTTTCTGCGCCACCACTTTCCCTCATCTGCCAACCTGCAGATGTTTTTTTCATCATGGGTTACAACTTCATCTATTTGAGAGAGCTAGCATTGGGAGGGTAGCCGAGCTAGAGAATTTGGACCTGCCAGTGTGAAATGACATTGGGTAGGAGTGCAGCTTTGCAGGTTTCCCAGATTTCTCAGCCAAACACACAGAAAGCAGATTGTCCCCCAGGAACCAGCCCCTGCACCCAACACCGCCACAGGTTTTGCATCAGTCTTCTCACTGTCCAACTAATGAACCACACCTTTTTTCCTTACAGAGCCAAGCACAGCGAGGCTACCAATAGCAGAAGACAGGTGTTATACAAGACCACTTACATTAGATGTGTGTTTGGATACAGCCAGATACGGTTTTTTGGCAGAAATTTGTTTTAAAAATGTATATGGGTGAGGCCTAAGATTACAGAGCAAAAGGATTTCGCATACGCCTTAGTGTCATGTAACCTTAACTAGAATGTGACTAAGTTAGAGTCAGGAAAAGCACACCTGTAGTTATGGTCAAGTTGGACTACAAATGGGAAGAGAACTTTGAGATACTTGCAATGTTGCCATCGTTTGACAAATCTGTTTCTTGGTGAAGTTTTGTAAAGATCGTATTTCAAATTCTTTTGAAAAAGTTCTGTAATGGGGTGGAGAGGACCCAAAACTAAAATTCCCATAAGACAAACTTTGCTCTCACCATCTACCTGCACTGGTGTATATTAATGGACAAACAATTCCTGAGGAGCTGGAGTCTAGTCTTAAAAACGTTTGCTCACTTGCTGGGCACAAATCAGTCCAGTAGTTGGTTTTAAATCTGGTCAAAACCCTGTTGGGGATACTCAGTCAGCTGACCCTAAGAGCCCTTTTCAGACACCAATTTGGGCATTTTTTGGATTACAGACCCACTGTGGGTCTGCAACGCCTAGTAAGAAAGCAACCGATTTTCAACTTGCCAACAGCCAACCTGCTTGGAATTGGTTTCCAGACCCCAAACCAAACTGCTTCAATTGGCAGATTTAGTGCTACTAAACCTTTTTTAAAGTGACATATTGCAACCATACCCACCCCTCACCAGACTCCAGAAGGGAGGTAGGGCACATAGGGAGGTGCACAATGCTCCCAAAACTGCTAAATTACGTATTTTCCTGGGATTCACATGTCAATCCGTGCTATTGTAGGCACTGCTTGGCCTCAAACCCAAGTCCAGCTCATACACTGCATTGTGGGGTGCATTTACAGGCCCTAAATCGAAATCCCCGTCACCTGGAAAGCTGTATTAAACATTGCCACCAAAAACGGCTGTGCTTTGCTTCCCTGGCACATGTGTGGCAAGCATTTGAACATTTCACCAAGAAAGCTCTGCGTTTGCTTTTCTTTCATCTGAATAACGAGAAGTTATGCACTGCGTTCATAAATGGCCCTGCGTTGTTGGTGTGTCCTCTGAATGACCAAAAAGTGCTGCACTACATCCAAAAACGGCCTGGTCATACTGTTAATTCACGTGATGGGCAAGGATTTCAACATTGCAACCCGACACAGCTTTTGGTTTCCCTTTCATGCGAACAGCAGCGCTCTAAAACACTGCAAATGAAGAAAAAAAAACGCTTGGCTTTTATTCAGAATCAAATCAAGGAACCTTGTGAAGAGGGCCTACCCCTCCGTGTTAATGGAGCAACAGCATATGCAAACTCACTCAAAAAGGACGAATTAAAGAATCTCATGAACATCAATTTAAACGTTAGATGAAAAACGGTTGCACATGTGTGAAATAAAGAAAAATGACTTAAAAGCCACCGTGAAAGGATAGCTTTGCTTGCACAAAAAAGGCTGTGGGTGGGGTGTTGACTAAAGCCATGTACATAATGTTTTCCCCACAAGACTTCAATCACCTTGGAAGAGGCTCATACCAGAAAAATCTGTTTAGCTCAGGCACAAAACTCAATTGCACCTATAAGTGAACTATTCTGCAATGACACGTGATGTGAGGGCGTTATAATTCCCTGCTCTAGGCAGGGGGCTCAGGGAGGACAAAGAAAGTAAGTGTGGCTAGAGCTTGACCAGGAAGTGCGAGTTCCTCCTCCACCCACTACCAAGGACACACTTCAAAGTGTGCAATAAAAATCTTTGGCCACCGGCTGAGCCAGGAAGGACAGTTGGCTGTGGGGGATGAAGCACCAACCTCCCATATGTGACAGATCCTCCAAATTGACATTAAAGGATGGATTCATTTTATACATTTTTCGCAGCACTCCGAATAAGTAATTTTGTTTTCTGCTATTTTTCCATGTGACTTCCAGGCGTTGTTTAGAGACTAAGTGCATGTTCCTAGGACTTTGTGGACTGAAATGGTCAGTAAAGACTAGTTAGTTTCTGGCTGATTTAAAATTTGACAAGCATGTGATTTGATGAAGACGGAAAATGAGATTATGAGCATGCTTAATCATTTGCAGAGTTATAACTGTTATACATTTTATGAAAAGGATGAAAATGCGCCAAAGAGCCATGCTCCGTCGCACGGAGTTGGCGATCGGCTTACCCAATTCCCTATGACTAAATGAAACCGCATATCTATTTCTTGTGGCGGTGGTTAGTATAAATATGAAGTTGGGAAACCTAACTCAGTTTTGCTAAAAATGTGACCGGAGAACAAAGAACCGTAATAAATGCCAAACAGACAGATGGTGCTCCCTGCCCTTGAACCAATAATGCCAGGGGGCAGGGAGAGGAATGGTAAATGGTCTTATCAGAGGATAGGGGTAATGATAGAATACTCCCACTAGATTGTAAAGTGAGTAATGTCATTTGGGCTCTGTAAAGGGGGACTGTACTAGGTTGAGGACACAAAAACTCAGGGAGATCGGAGAAGGATGACGAGAGTCAGCTGAACCATCCCAAGTAGAGTGCAGAGACCAGACCGCTTGCCTAGCAGTTCAGAGTGTCCTGGGATCCAGCTCGCTTTTCAGAATCCTAAACCAAGGCTTACTTTGTAAGTAGCAAATAACATCAACCCTAATTTGCATAATCTTTTCCTTTTTGCAACTTAACCCCATTGAAAGACCCAAACTGCAAGTATAAATGATTCACCTTTCCATAGAAGAACAAGTTACTTCTTACCTTGTAACGTTCTTTCGATGGGATGTCCTCCGACGTATTCCTTATCTATGATATTTGTATCTCCAGCTTGCTGGCCTCGGAAACATTTTTTCCCAGTAGAGGGCGCTGTGCGTCGACGAGTAGGTGCTCCTCGACGGCCACCGTATCGACGCCGACGTCATCATGCCTATAAAAGGCCACGCGCAGCGTCCGTTGCTCAGTTCCGTTTTGTAGAGTAAAGTGGTTATTGTATGAATGGTTACTACCCTTGAAGGAGCGTAAGCTGCAACCACAAGGGAAATGTTACTGCGGGGATGGATGGGAGGGGCGATAAGGAATACGTCTGAGGAACATCCCATCGAAGGAACGTTACAAGGTAAGAAGTAACTTGTTCTTCGAAGGGATTGTGTCCTCCGACGTATTCCTTATCTATGATAGACTCCCATAGCAGTGGTATGTGATTGGAGGCGGGAGTAAGAGATGCCATATTACCCTTTAAGAATGAACAGAGTGTAACACAGCTTTGCCAAATCTAGTCTCTTGACTAGAGGAGGAATCCAGGCTATAAAATTTGGTAAAGGTATGTGCGGACGACCATGTGGCAGCCGCACATATGTCTCTAATTGGTACCCCTCTTTGAAGAGCTGAGGATGCTGCAATACCCCTGGTCGAATGAGCCCTTAGATTTTGAGGGGGCTGTTTCCCTGCCAGTTTGTAGCATTCCAGAATGGCTAAAATAATCCATCTGGAGATGGTTTGTTTGGTTATTGGTAATCCTAACTTATGTCCTGCGTAACCTACAAAGAGTTGGTCTGCTTGTCTAATTTTAGCAAGTCTACTGATATAAAAACTCAAGGCTCGCTTAGGGTCCAGCCTGTGTAGTTTCTCTCTTCCTCTTTCCCCGGATGGGGAGGAGGATAGAATGAAGGTAGAGTAATCTTCTGAGTAATGTGAAATTCCGAAACTACCTTTGGGAGGAAGTTAGGCTTCACCTGTAGCACTACTTTGTCCTTGTGAAAAGTTGTATGAGGAGGTTTACAAGACAGGGCTTGTATCCCGCTAACCCTGTGTGGAGTGGTTTAAAAGGAGCACCCTTTAGGAAGTTTAAAACTAGATTTAAGTCCCATAAGGGAACTTGGAATGGTCTTGGAGGGTAAACATTAGTTAGACCTTTCAGGTATTGTATTACCAATGGAATTTTGAAATACGATGGCTCCTCTGCAGTGCGCTTAAAGATCGATAGCGCTGCGAGATAGCCCTTAATAGTGCCAATTTAAAGGCCCGAATTTGCCAAATAAAGTAAGAAGGATAACACCGCAGGTGTACCACATGAAAAGGGTTCGATATTCTTTCCTCTGCACCAGCTGCAAAATTTATTCCAACGGCAGCGGTATAGAGTCTTAGTTGGTGGTCTTCTGGCCGAAAGCAACACCTCCATGACGTCATCTGGAAGGTCCCAATCCTTGTACCTCAACCTTTCAGATACCAAGCGTGAAGGTTGTGGGTCTTGATGGCTGGATGGAGAACCTGACCTCCCTTCTGCGAGAGAAGATACTCTCTGTACGGTAGACGAATTGGAGGACAGATGGACATGTCCAGAAGGTCCGGGTACCACGTTCTCCTGGCCCAATCCGGGGCAATTAGGATCATGGTCTTCCGAAACCTTCTCAACCTCCTGATCATTTGAGGAATGACAGGGACCGGAGGAAACGCGTACAGAAGTGGGAACTCCCAGTCCACTACCAACGCGTCTCCTAGAGCTCCTCTCGGGGGAAATTCCCTTGAGAAAAATCTGTCGCACTTCCTGTTGATACTGGTGGCGAACAGATCCACTTGAGGGGTTCCCCAAAGGGCGAAGATCTCTTGAAGGACTTCCTGAGCTATCTCCCATTCGTGGGAGACTGTGTTCTGCCTGCTCAGAGCGTCCGCTGTCAAGTTCTTCTCTCCGGCTAGGTGAATTGCCGAAAGAGATTCCTTCCGGAATTGCCCAAAACCAGAGCTGCATCGCCTCTCTGCACAGTAGCAGTGACCCTTCCCTAGTGCATGGTAGTGCATGGCCACTGTATTGTCCGTCATTATCAGGACGTTTCTCCCCCCGTACAGACGGCAGAAAAGCCTTCAGTGCCAGTCTGATGGCTCTCAGCTCCAACAGGTTGATGTGTAGTCTGGACTCCGATGGAGACCAACGACCGCTGATGGTCAAGTCGTTGGCATGGGCTCCCCACCCCGTGAGTGAGGCGTCTGCGACTACTGTTATCTCCGGCCATGGTTGCCAAAACAGTTCTCCTTTCAAGATGTTCTCTGGAGAGGCCCGCCATTGAAGGTCGTGGGCTACCTTGTCCGGAATCCGGAGGAGATCTGTCATCCTCCCTGAGAATTGTGACCACCGAGTCCTCAGTGCCCACTGAAGGGATCTCATTCTCAGGGGAGCCTCTGGCACAAGGAATATGCAGGATGCCATGAGGCCTAGCAACCTCAAAAAGGCGTAGGCTGGGAGACGTTGGGCATTTTGAAACCTGATGACCATCTGCAGAATATCTTGAGCCCTCACCTCTGGTGGCGAGGCTTTTTCCAGGGACGTGTCCAGGACTGCTCCAATGAACTGGAGTCTCTGTGATGGTATCTGTGAAGCCCAGCCTGTGAAGGGAGTGGCAGACAATCTAGTTGGATCCGAGCTTGTTCCGAAGAAACTGCTCTGATCAACCAATCGTCCAGGTAGGGGTAGACGTGAATCCCTTCCCTCCTTAGACTTGCAGCCACAACCGACATTAGCTTGGTGAAGACCCTCTGGGCGGAGGTCAGCCCAAATGGCAGAACTCGAAATTGATAGAGAGTTGCCAATTGCGAACCTCAGGTACTTCCTGTGCTTGGGATGGATAGGCACATGGAAATAAGCATCCTGAAGGTCCAGAGATACCAACCAGTCCTGAAGCTGGAGGGCCTAAAGGATCTGAGAGTACCAGCCCTTGTTCCTGTCCGCTACAGGTACCGGTTCTATGGCACCTTTCTCTAGCAGGTCTACAACTTCCTGCAAGAGGAGCGGATCCGGCACTTTCAGAGAGCTGTTCCCCGGTGGATGTCTCTTAGGGATGCGTAGAAAAGGCAGGCAGTAACCTTGGGCAACTGTCTCCAATGCCCAAGCATCTGACGTAATAGCCTGCCATTCCGTCAGATGGTGAGTTAACCTGCCCCCTACAGGTGTCTTGTGATGGGAGACCTCAGAGTGGTTTGGGAGCAGCTGATGCAGTTGCCGAAGGTAAAGCGGCTCCTGCTGATGCGGCTTTCTTTCCTTTACCCCGTCCACCACGGGTACATTTTCCTTGGCCTCTTTGAGTCGGCCGTCCTCTGCCTCTTCCATATGAGGAATAATAGTGAAAGGACCTTCCTCTCCAAGAGGATCCTGAGGGACGAAAATTAGTTTGTCGGATTGCAGCTCCTAGTGACTTAGCTGCTGCTTTAGATGTTTGTAGTTTTTCCAAACTGTCATCCGCCTTTTTACCAAATAGGGAAGAACCGTCAAAGGGCATATTTAAAAGTCTGGCCTGTACGTCAGAAGCAAAGCCGGACTTTCTCAACCACGCATGCCTGCGGATTGTGGTACTTGCCGCCATGGCCCTGCTGATACTGTCAGCAGAATCAATGCCAGTTTGAAGGGACTCACAAATTGCATCTTTACCATCTCTGATGATATTTAAAAATGCGTCCCTTTCTTCTCCTTCCGGTATGCAGTCAGCCGCCGATTAAGCACACTCCCAAAGAGTGTGGCTGAACCTAGCGAGCGTACAAGTTGCATTAATATATTTTAAAGCCATGCTACAGGCTGAGAAGACTTTCTTAGCCATGGCATCATATTTTTTATCATCCCTATCCTGAGGAGCAGTGGGATAAGCAGAAGTATTGCCTGCTGAAGTTGCAGCCTGGACCACAAGACTCTAGAGTAGGGTGCTTAGATAGGTATTCAGGGTCAGCAGCAGATACCCTATATTTCGCTGACAACTTCTTGTTAACCGCAGGGACAACTTCAGGAGTTTCCCAGTTAGTTAAAATCTTTCTTTGTAAAGCAGAATGAAAGGGAACCACAGGATCCTCCTGTGGACCTTTATCCAGAATATCTGTGAGGTCATCCTGTTGAAAAACAGGTGAAGGCGCAGACCAACCCATGAACTC
The DNA here is from genome assembly GCF_040938575.1 of Ambystoma mexicanum. Classification (NCBI taxonomy): domain Eukaryota; kingdom Metazoa; phylum Chordata; class Amphibia; order Caudata; family Ambystomatidae; genus Ambystoma; species Ambystoma mexicanum. The sequence continues at coordinate 180,111,604 of NC_090921.1, forward strand.
CATAATTCTTGACATTAGGGTTCTATAAGGGGTATCATCATGTTCCCCTGGGTCTGGTTTGACAAATTCCACTTCTGGGGAAGTGTCTAGGCCACTTGCTTCCTATAATGTATCCTGAAGGTCTTTCAACCTTCTTTCCTCAGAGGCAAAAGTCTCTGGTTCAGGTAATGTGGTCCTCTGCAGCCCAAAAGACCTTAATCTTCCCGTTCTTCAATAATTGAAGTTAGGGGGGGGATGCTCTGGTCTGTGAAATGGTATAAAACCCATCTCTAAAGGCAGAGGGAGCCATCATCAGTGGCCTTGAAAAGGTCGATGTCGTCGACGCCGATGTGAAAATCCTCGAAGGCGCCGACAAAGGCGTCGAGAAAACATGAAGAGGCCTCGAAAAACGAGAGGATTGGAATCCTGCTCGAGGATGTTGACTACGTTCTCGACGTCGTGTCGGAGTCTCTCGGTGTAACCGTTGGCTGTGGAGTAGCCGTGGGTCTTTTATCGGCGTCGATGTCGGCGTCGACTCGATCGACGGATGCGTTGAAGAACCCTTCGATAACGGCGTCAATCTATGCTTCGAGGGGGCTTTCGACGATGGCGTCGAAGATGCTTTACTTCCCGATGGCTCATGGCGCTTTCGGGTCGACTCTTCGCCGGGTGCTTCGACTCGCGGCGTTTAGATTTTTTGGGCTTTTCACCCGGGGTATCACCCTCAGCTGACTTCGAGGCTGCTTTCTCGAAGACGCTTAGCATCTTTTTTCTGAATTCCTCCCACTCAGCTTGAGAGCTGTGTTTAGTGGGGCAATTTACTCTTTCAGGGGAAATAGAAGACGATAAAGGGGATCTTCTTTGTCTTTTTTTCGAGTGTCTAGACCTCGACAAGTGGTGGGAGCCACTTCGAGACCTAGACCGAGAATGCTTTCGACGGTGAGGAGACGAATGTCTCGACTCTACCGCGGAAACTTTCGAGGAAGTTAAAATTGACTTACCTCTCTCGAGCTTCCCCTTACGCTCCTTCAAGGCTTTCACCGTCATGGATAGGCATTCCTCACACTCCGAACACTGGTGTTCGATTCCCAGACATCACAAACGGATCCTGTGAGGATCCGTCAACGACATTTTCTTCCCACAGTCTCTGCATTTTTTGAAACCGGACCGAGGAGTCGTCGGGTCGGAGGAGGAAGCCATCGAGTACGAGTCGGTTTTCTCGAGGAAATATGAATATATTTCGACTGATGAACTGAGCAACGGACGCTGCGCGTGGCCATTTATAGGCAGGATGACATCGGCGTCGATACGGTGGCCGTCGAGGAGCACCTACTCGACGGACGTCGACGCACAGCGCCCTCTACTGGGAAAAAAAATGCTTAAGCCAGCAAGCTGGAGATACAAATATCATAGATCAGGAATACGTCGGAGGACACAATCCCTTCGAAGAATCTGTATTAGCCAGTGTATATTAGCGTATTCCTTTGATATATCTCTCAGTTGTCTGTATAAGTCCTTAGTATCATTTTGAAATAAATTAATGAATTCCCAATTGAAATTCACGTTCAAAATTGTTGTCATTCTAAATCAACAATCTGGTCGAGGGTTTTTAATTACTTATAGTCATTAAAGTATTCCCTTAAAAGAATGAATCTGTACAGAAAACCGAATTTACCCGTGTACTGTGTGCATTACCCCACGAACTCCGAATTTGCATCGGTCCTGTTAAAAACCCAAACCATAGGCCCATTGAGAGCAATCCCTTTTGCTAGAATCTTACCAGTTATGTGCCTCTGTCCTTGAAAACAGATTTTGAAAGCTAAACCCCCATCCTTCACTGCCCGTCATTGTAAATCCTGTGTAAAACGAATTTCCAATTGCCACAGTATTTTTTTCCTTTTGCTTTGCTTTCTTCCTAAACCGATTTTTCCTTTTCTTTTCCATGTTGCCCAGGAGTGCTGATTTGTGTTCTATACACTTCCCCTTTCTCCTTAACTGTAACCATGTCCTTTCATCCTGTTCCCTTGCAATTAAGAGTAACAATCCAAAACCAATTCTGCCGTTTTGCTTCAAAAACAAGTTTTCACTTTCTTTGCTGACTTCCCATCTGGGGGCGGTGGGCTTTCCTTAAAATCCGATTTTCTCTCTCCTTGCCACTGCATTCCATTCAAGGGAATTAAGTTAGTTGAGGTTTGTGGGTGAGTGTAGCGGGGGTGGAGAGGTGGGGGAGGGGTTGATAGTGCTAAACCTTGGTGCTATCACTTGATTAAAAACTTTTATTTTTCCTGTTTTGCCATTTAAGATCAGCAAGAACTGTGATAGGATTTCTGAACCAATTGTTCTGTAGGAATCATTGCATTTGTGTTGCCACAACATTGGTGGCTGTTGTAAAAATGGTTTTATTTTGCATTAAACCATAAATATCTAATTGATACAGAAAGGCCATGTTCCTAGTACATTGTGACAGGGGTGTTAGTAAAGGTTGTGTGCAAGACGGGTTAGAGGACGACTCAAAGAATCCACAGCATATTAAAGATAAAAAGCGCTTTATAGTACGCCACATTCATTGGCAGAGAAGGAGTCCCTGGCTAAAGTGTGCCGTGTAATAAAACCTTGACTGCATGCACAGTTCGGATCAAAGTAGACCTATAGTGGGGAGGGGGGATAGTTCAGGGACAACTTGTTTGTCTTGGAAGCAAGACAATGTAGCACAACACAGGTTTGAATGCTGATCCCGCGCTTAGAAACCAATCTTTGGTATTAAGAAAAAATAATTATAATAAAAGAACAATTCTAAATTACCATGTCTGGTGATCAGTAGTATCCCACTGAACAACTAAGGCCAATGGTGTGCCCGAGACATGGGGAGAGCCATGCCTTGGGCAAAGAGGCCATCCAGAGCACAACCAAAGGCTCTGCTGTTGGCTTCAGTACCCAGTTTCAGCGACTAGAACTGGTGATCACTTAATTACTGTGGACGAACTTGCCACTAGTTCTGGAATATGGCTGAAGGCCATGACCCTGGCAAAGTGCCAAATGACTAGTTAAGGCGGCTATGAGGGATAGCCAATTTGGGTGCCAAGGCTCGGCTACATTGGGTGGTTTGGGGGCTTGACACAGTGCATAGCCGAAAGCCATGTAATAGACATCGAACTGGTCATGGCTGCTAAGCCAGGCCCTGCCCCCACACAAGGCAGCCACAGGGGAGGATTGCAGCACAAAACAACAAAACACTACAATGTCAACAGTTATGGTTTCTAAAGGAACTATAACTCTTCCACCGCCATCGTAAAACGGTGCCAATTCCATGAACTGGCCATGATGCCATGTGAATGATATGCAGGTTCCCACAGTGCATATAGAACAATAAGAACGAGTACACCAGTCACTTTCCAGGGTTCAAAACTGAGGTGAGCTGAGAGCTAATTAGCTCCTTCCTGTGGCCAAAAAGAGCCTGGTTAGCTTGGCACCAACAGCTATCAGGGGTCACTCGTCTCCTCTGGCCAATGATGCCTTAACACACCTGTATGAATTTAACTCTTTGGAACAAACTATAAACAGACCTCAGGACATATTTATATGACATTTAAAGCATGATAGGTCAGAAATAAGGGACACAAATTCTAAGTGTTGACCTTATGTGCAAGTTAAATTTGCGCAACACTATGCACTCCTGATCACTGGTTAATGCTTAATACCAAGGAGCTGGTTTTTGCTCCTGCTAAACTAATCCAGTCACAATTTCGGACCCCGACTTTCACTTTGACTGCAGGGCCAAATAAAAACCTCAAATAATCAGAAAACTGGGTTTGCAAATGTTTACAATGTCAATAAGCACAACAAGAGATGCCACCAGCATCTCTCGTTGTGTGGGTATCTCTATTTCTTCACTATATAAATATCCCGCCCCTACCATTAACAACCCGCGCTATGGTTTCTAACAAAATATATTTTCACGTTTGAAAGAAGGGGGAGTAGGAATCGTCTGTAGACGACGGTAAAAAATGTGGAGCATGTTATAACTGGGTTTTCAACCAATTAGCAAGGCCGCCACCGGAAAATGAAG